>NW_027223760.1:79567500-80060000 GCF_028538775.1 Myotis yumanensis
TCTATCATTTGTGCTGAAAGTACAGCAGAGTATTTGCATAAACTATCTCTGGAAGGACACACAACACACACACACAACTAGTGAAGTTGGTTGTCTTGTTTCCCCCAGCTTTATTGAGCTACAGCTCACATATAACACTGTTTAAGCTAAGGTGTGCATGTGGTGATTTGATTCACGTATATTATGAAATAATTACCACAATAGTATTAGCTAATACATCCATCACATCATATAATTACTATTTCTTTATTGTGGTCAGAACGTTTAAGATCCACTCTCTTGGCAATTTTCAATCTATAATACAGTATTGTTCACTATCCTCCCCATGCTGTCCCTTAGATCTTCAAGAACTGAAAGTTTGTATGTTTTGACCATCTCCCCATTCTCCCTGACCCCAGCCCCTGGCAACCATCCTTCTCTCCTGTTTCTATGAGTTCATCCTTTTTAGATTCCCCATGTAAGTGATGTCATACAATATTTGTTTTTCTCCGATTATCTCACTTAGTGTAGGGCCCTCACGGCTCATCCACGTTGTCCAAACTGACAGGGTTCCCTTCCTTCTCAGGGCTGAATTCTATTTCATTGTAGATACATACCACATCTTCATCCCTTCATCTGGTGACGAATGCTTAGGTTGTTTCCATGTCTTGGCTATTGTCATGCTGCAATGAATATGGGACTGTAGATATCTATTCAATATCCTGTTTTCATTTCCTTTGAATATACACCCAGTAGAATCGCTGGATCATATGGTAGTTCTATTTTTAATTTTGGGGGGACGTTCCATATTTTTCCCATACTTACTATAGCTACCTACATTCCCACCAACGGTGTACAAGGGTTTCCTTTTCTCCACATCCTCACCAACACTCAATCTCATCTTTTTTATAATGGCCTCTCTCAGCTATTATAAAATCTCGTAGTTTTGATTTCCACTTATCTGTTTAGTGATTTTGAGCGGCTTTTCATGTACATGTTGGCAATTTGTCTGTCTAATTTGGGAAAATATCTACTCAATTCTGCTCATTTAAAAATCAGATTGTTTTTTATGCTATTGAGTTTTAGGAGTTCCTTACATATTTTGGATATTAACTAATCAGATATATGATTTGTAAATATTTTCTTGCATTCCTTAGGTTGTCTTTTTGTGTTTTCTTTTGCTGTGTAGCAACTTCGTTGGTGGTGTTGTTGTTAATCCTCACCTGAGGATATATTTCCATTGATTTTTAGGGAGAATAGAAGAGAGAGGGAAAGACAGAGAGAAACATGGATGTGAGAGAAACACATTGATTGGTTGCCTCCTGTATGAGTCCTGACCAGGGCCTGGGCTGGGAAGGAGCCTGCAACCAAGGTATGTGCCCTTGACCGGAATTGAACCTGGGACCCTTTGGTCCGCAGGCTGATGCTCTATCCACTGAGCCAAAGTGGCTAGAGCTGATTCTCTCTCATTGATGTTTCTATCTCTCTCTCCCTTCTCTCTTCCTCTATCAATAAAAAAAAATTAAACAAAATTTACTCAATGAACAGGGCAGTAAATAAAGACAGAATGATCCCTCTCTCCTTTCCCATGAGAATACAAGCTACACTAACTGGGGGGAGGTGGAGGGTAGCAAATGTAACCTTTCTCTATAAACAAGGCTCAACGTGATCCATGCTCCTCTCAATAATCACCACACAGCAACCCAGAAATTCCACAAGAAAAATATAATTAGGTTCCAAAGGACAGAAGTTTGCATGCACATATAGTCACATACTCCACTTAAGAACCTCAGTGCTCTTGTTTCTGTTATATCTAGACACAAAATGCCCAAAGATTTACAAAACCAGCCATACAAATTTTAAACATGTTTACAAAGGTGAAAATATAGAGAAATGAAGACTATGGAATTTTGTTTGCCAACAATTTCACTTTGAATCCTGTCTTGTGTGAAAACCAGACAGTGCATCAGGAAGTGTATTTGATCCTATCTGCTAGAATTTCAGTAGACAACACTGATGAAGTCCTAAGCATCAATAGTCTAGGACAAATAACTATTACAATTCTAAAATGTGATCTTCAATTATTCCCCTAAGTACTGCTGCTATAATTTTCTATTTATCAAACCTTTATTTAGGGAATAAAACTGACATTAGAATTCTATCTCAGGAAAGAGAATTACCTTAATTAAATCTTCAATCCCAACTTTTAAAGCTTAGCTTTTCTGCGCATCTGAAACTACTTTTGGTTCGCTAACTTTTAAAATGTCCCAAGACAGTCGGTGTGATTTAAAGTCGTTTTTGTCTGGATGGTGCTCACGTTTCTTGCTTTTATTGGAAGCCGTAGGGCAGGAAAGTCTCCCTTTCCCAAACCAGACAGAGGATGTCACCCACTTAACACTCAGGCCGCCCACCTTCCTCTGCAGCGGAATCGTCCGCAGGGGGAGCCGTGTCACTGCCCACAGATGCTCAGCTCACGAGCACTGAGCTTAAGTCACAGGACACAGATCCTGCCATTTCTGCCTCTATGCTCCTATTCCAGCTAATCAGTCACTTTCCACAGTCACCTTGGAGAATTTTGACGATAAAATCAGAGACAAGACATGAAGCTAAGCCTGGAGGGCTCCACTACAAGGAAGCAGAGCAGTGGGTCCACAGTGGTGCTGCCATGTGTGTGAGGCCAGCACAAGGCCAGCCATGGGGATGTGCAGCCCCACCCCAGGCCGAGGGCCGGTCCCCGGCCCCCGAGGGGGAAGCAGGGCTCTGCTGGGTGCCAGGCACCAGCCACACCCTGCCTGCTGCAGCGATCTCCTTTAAGGCAAGCCCTTGTGGCCACGTGAAGGAGAACAATCACACACCAGCCTGCGGCCTGCGGGAGGGTGCCCAGTCTTTCCCAGCATGACAGCCAGACTGTCAGTGGACACCCACCCATCGTAGCACCATATTTACGCCTGAAGTGAGGTAAACATAAACTCTCAGGTAGCTTTGGGTAGAAATTTCAGTAGCAATTTTGTGTGGGTTACTTTTGGGGGTGGGGGGTCTTTATTCTTCAATTTTGTTACAATAGCAATTCTGAATGGGCTATCTACAGCAGTATTCTTTCTGATCATTAAAATAAATTGTTTGAAGAGCCATTTGATCCCAAGTATGTATATGCAAGTATATA
The DNA here is from genome assembly GCF_028538775.1 of Myotis yumanensis. Classification (NCBI taxonomy): domain Eukaryota; kingdom Metazoa; phylum Chordata; class Mammalia; order Chiroptera; family Vespertilionidae; genus Myotis; species Myotis yumanensis. The sequence continues at coordinate 79,570,643 of NW_027223760.1, forward strand.
TCAAAATAAATTACAAAGCAAAGTGGGTAAGCTTTTTGCAGGAGAAATGTAGCCAATCAGAACTCTCATTTTTGAAATTTAAACTATGTCACTGTTGGGTTGGGGAAGCCAAAGGTTTTGATCAAGGACACAAGCCAATCACAGGGATGGTTCAGCCGATTGCAGGGCCCGGCAATGCCAGTTCTCAGAGCAAGGTCAGGTGCACTGTAGACGCTACCTGTTGACATCTGGCTCCGATGGGAAGTGGGTCAGCCTACCTGTCCTGTTTGTTGCTCCATTTAATGAGAAGGTGAGTAGCTTCTCTCTTCCCCAACTATTCCAATGTACGTAGACAAACCTCTCTGGAACCTGTACTTAGCATTTCTATAAAGGAATAGAGAGGGAGAGACCCTAAACCTTGGTTAAAATTTACAAGGGGTATAATATGTTTCAGCAAATGAAAACAGAGTTTAGATAAGGGATAACTGGACACAATTCTCTAATTGAGTTCCTACGAACTGGTAAGGTGAAAAAATAAGATGTAAAGAACTAATGAAACTTTTCAAATTGTCCCCACCCCCTTAACATTACTTATCATATAAGAGAAATAAGAAACCTTAGATGGAGCTGTTCGGGGGCATAAAAAACTAACTTTTCAGAGGAGAATAATGACTATCCTCGTAAAATAAAACGTAACCGTGGCGTGTGAACAGCACGGGAGGCAGGCTATGGCCGAAGATGGTCTTGGTGCTCAGGCAGAAGTTTATCGCTCGGTTTGACCAAGATTCTTCAAAAACGCTCATTAGTAGTATTTCATCTGACTCCGTTGAGAATCAGATGGAATCAGATGAAAACAGGTCACTTCCTTTGCAGCCTGTAGAACCCGTTTTAGGAAACAGTTTCAGGTTTGTACTTATCCTAAACACTCAGCTGAATACTGCCAACCAGTCTGCAGAAACTCGTGTAAACAGTCCTTCTTTACAAATCTGCCGGTGCTGAGGCACCAAATGGGAATATAAGGGTACACTTTCGCGCTGCTCGCAAGGATACTAATTAACAGATAAGGTCTCTGAGCTCCCTGTCGGTCAGCTCATTCACTTCCATGATCTTCTCTAAGTGCTCCATGTACCGCTCCTGGTCCAGCAGGAACTGTGGGACCCTCATGTTCTCAGTGACGCCCAGTCCCTTCAAGCGATCCACGTCTTCATAGGAGACCTGAGGAACGGAGGCGGGTCAGTTTTAAATGTAACCATCAGTCACATTTAAAGAGCAGTTTCTTCCCTGGGTAGTAAGTAAACTTTAAGTATGTGGACTATTTTTTTAAAATACATTTTTATTGATTTCAGAGAGGAAGGGAGAGAGAGAGATAGAAACATCAAAGATGAGAGAATCATTGATTGGCTGCCTCCTGCACGCCCCCTACTGGGGACCGAGCCTGCAACCCAGGCATGTGCCCTTGACCGGAATCGAACCCGGGACCCTTTTATTTATTGAGTTTAGAGAGAAAGAGGAAAGAGAAGAGAGAGGGAGAAAGAGAAGCATCGGTTTGTTGTTCCACTTATTCATGGATTCATTGGTTGCTTCTTGTATGTGCACTGACTGGGATCAAACTCAGTCAGGGCACATGCCCAGGTGCAGGCTCAGTCCTCAGTGTGGGGCGTGTAGGAGGCAGCCAATCAATGATTCTCTCTCATCATTGATGTTTCTATCTCTCTCTCTCCCTCTCCCTACCTCTCTGAAATTAATAAAAATATATTTTAAAAGGGGGGGGTAGTGTTATACCTACAGACTGCTTTCAAATGCTTTAGAAAAAGATGTTTATAAATGAAACTACATACCGCATCCCCACATTTCCTATTCCCTTCTTTATCTCTTGTTGTCCACAAAGAAATTTTGCCGTTTGGTTCTGTGACAGAACACATCTCTTCCCGCCTGTATGGCGCTGAGGAAGCTAATTCCGAGCACAGACAAAAGCGGTCTGAACCCGCGCCTGATGGCATCACAAAGCGGCGGGGGCGGGGGAGGGGGGGGCCTGGGCCTTCCCTGTCACTCACCTTGCCCAGGGCGGTCAGCAGGGGGAAGTCAATGGAGTCCCGGTGCCGCAGCAGCTGCAGGATGCCGTCCAGGTACACCTGGTCCTTACTGAAGCAGCCTGCAGGGACCACAGTGTGTTAGCCCTGGTCCGAGACAGCGCCCAGGAATGAGGTGCTGACTATCCCGTCTAGGGACCGGCCCTGCACAGAAGGCTTTTCCAAGGTGCCATGTGTCCTTGTGTTTAACTGCTCTGTCTTTGAAACATCCAATGTAAGGTCTCCGCAAGGACCAGGATCACACGGAGACCAGTAGCTCCCTTCTACGAATCTCTCCTCCCCAGGTCCCCATCCCCATAATTAAAATAGCATTTCCCCTAATTATAAAGAAACACTGGTAACTTAAATGGTATGACTCCTATAAATCATTATCCCACCCTCACCCCCACCCCCCCTCCGACTGCAGCCTTAACTCCCATGATGCAATGCGGGTGTCCGGTGGGGAGGGCGGGGGACAGCTTACAGCATTAGGTCTCACGGGGGCAATGTGGAAGCATAGAATGTCTGAACTAGTTTAAAAACACACACCATTAAAATAACTGTAGGTGATTCTGATACTGTTCTTCCCTAAGAAATCCAGAATTAGGACTGGGTTTTAAAGAATATGGGGTTTATAAATAGAAAAAAAATGTGGATGAAGACATGGTGAGTAGAAACAGCTCGTGAGAGCTGATCCTTTTAAAAAAAAGTGTTCATTTACAAAGAAAACCCTCCTCCCACCATGACATAACGTGTGAATTGGTTAAATGTTGCTGTTAAGTGGACTGAAACCCACCTACTGGAGTCCTGTGCTCTGACGTTGTGGATTTGGTTAGCTATGCTAATAGCCCGGGGGTTGTGAACAAGTTGTCCTTATCGGTTAGGGACGCGTACAGAAGTATCTGCAGGTAAAGGGACAGATGTCTGGAACTGGTTTCAAATACTCTAGGGACAACTGGTGAACCACAGTGAGTGGTTCCTAATCACTAAGCCTGTGAGGGTTCGGCGGGCACATTCATCACTCCTGTTTTTCCTGTTAATCCCCACCCCAAGTCAGAGGACCGACGGCCCGGGGCCACCCACCTGGCTGGGCCGTGTCGGTGCAGCCCCTCTTGGCCCGCACGCAGTAATCCCACCGCGTGTTGGGGTCCTTGACAAACTTCCCGATGTCCTGGAAGAGCTGGCAGAAGGACAGGCGGCTGGCCTGGAACACGGTGTAGTAGAGCAGCGCCGCCCGCCACAGGAAGGGGTCTTTCCGGAACAGGACGCTGTGGATGCTCGCCAGCCCCTCCTCCGTGGGGTTGTTGGGCTTCAGCTCGTGCTTCCGGCGGCCTGTCCAGCTGCCCCAGGGCTGCTGCAGGTTGTTGATGCCCCGGAAGTAATGTGTGCCTGCGGGAGGGGCCGTGGAAGCAGGAAACGCCAGTCTACTTCCTTCCCCAAGACCCTGCCAGCCGTTCTCAGCCCAAATCAACCCCAACAGCAGAAGCCAGCCCCCCGAAGCCTCTGATGGGAAGGAGCACACTGCCTCCCTCTCCCTCCCGCCCTCCAGGGCTCCTAGGAAGAGGTTATTTTTGTATTTTTGTAAAGGGAAGAATCATAGGCTTGATATTTGAAAAGAATCTCAGAGATCAGGTCATTCAATTCCTTCAGTTTAAGGTCAAGGAACCAAAATCCTGGGGTCAGTGACTTTTTAAGCTTAATGCTGCTGCACAGGGCCCCGAAAACCTAACTTGAAATGGGACATGAGTCAGCGTAGCTCGAGTTCAAGTGAAGCCTAATAACTAACTCCATTGCTTTTTGCCAAATACAACAACGAACACCCCATTACAAAGGGCGTGTCTGTGGAGTTCATTCGGTATGACACGGGACGGTGCAGGGGCCGCCCTACCGATTTCGTGCCTCAGCATTCCCTCCAGCCAGTGCTCACGGGCCGTGGACACATTGATGGTCAGCGTGGGGCAGCCGTTGACCACCGTCATAGAGGCACGGGAGAGCAGGTCCTCGGTGAGGTGGACCACGACCTGAGGGTCACAGGGAAGGTAAAGAGACGTCAGCAACTGTGAAGGTGGGGGAACAAGGCCCCAGGAACACCCGAATGCTCCCAGTATCAAGAGGATGAACTGAGGGCCAGTCCCTTGGCCCTTCCGATGCTGAACCTGTGGGACCTCAGGGCCCTTCCTGGACTGGAAGGAAGGCAAGGGCTCTGCGGGGAAGACACGAGGACTGACCGGCCCTGTCCCGCTGCGCTCAGCCTGGCTGCAATGACGCAGGGCGGGTGCAGGCGGAGGCCTGCTCACTGTGGGCCAGAGCTATGTCCACACTCAACGCCAGGACCTGGCTTCCAATGGGAGGGGCCACCAGAGCAATCTCTTCATTGACCGTTTTCATGAAACCACTCACCTGTTCCCACAAGCGATACAGGAATGGCGGTAAGAAAAGAAACTAAACACAACTCCATGCAATGGGAAATCAGACTTACAGTATTTAGTCAGAAATCTGCGTGACTAATTTAAGGAGCTAGACAGGGTTGGAGAGACACAGCCTGCATCCAGCACCGCGGACCCTGAGGAGGGCTACATGCCCACGGCGCTCGAGCCAGGACTCACCTCCCCGAGGCAGCCTTCCTTCATCATGTACTTCCTGACGTGGCTCCAGATCCGACTCTTGGTCAGCAGGCTCCCGCCCGTGGCCTGCTCGAACTTCTCGTAGCTTCCGTATTTCTGCAAAGTCAGCTCCATGATATTGATAGACTGGAGAAGGAAGAGATCGAGGAAGTGAACAGCCTCCCGTTACTTCGAGGGGAGTAATAAGCCGGCAATACTCTCATTTATCGTGACTGTGTCTGTGTTTATTGATCCTAAATGAAAATACAACTGAGGCACTGCCTCTTTCTGATCCTAAGCAGCTTTCACGCCCTTGCACATACTTTCACAAACACCTGTAGTTACAAATACTACTCTCTTTCTGTATTCACTTCTCTCTCTTTTAAAAATCTTTATTGTTGAAAATAATTATATATGTCCCCCTGTTTCCCCCATTAACCCCCTCCAACCCACCCCCGTCCTCTGTCCCAGGCCTTCACCACCCAATTGTCTTGGTTATGCATATATGCATACAAGTTCTTTGGTTGATAACCTCCCACCCACCCTCCCCGCCTTCCCTCCGAGATTCCAATGTGTTCGCTTCTCTTTAACACAAATGACTCACTACTACACAATCTACCACCATATGGCCAACTACACATGACCCACTACCAGGTGTACACCTAAGACACCTTAAAACAGAGGTCCACACAAAGATGTGCACACATATTCACAGCAGCATTATTCATAACAGCCAAAAAGCAGAAACAACCCACTGATGAATGGGTACATAGAATGTGATAGATACACACTTGGGTACTACTCAACAATAAAGCCCTGATACCAGCTACAGCACGGATGAATCCTGACAACATTATGCTAAGTAAAAGAAGCCTGTTACAAAGGACCACATACTGAATGATTCCATTTATATGAAATCTCCAGAACAGGCAAATCCATAGAATAAGAGAGAGTAGACTGGCGTTGGCCTAGGGCTGAGAGGTTGGTGTCAAACGGTGAGTCATTTCTAATGGGTACAGGGTTTCTTTTGGAGGAGGTGGTGAAATGTCCTTGAATTGGATAGCGGTGATGTTGCATAATTCTAAGCATACTGAAAATTACTGACTGTACACTGTCGGTGGGTGAACTGCATGGCATGTGACTTTTATCTTAAGCTGTCATTTAAAAAGGAATAGTCCAGTCCTAGCTGGTTTGGCTCAGTGGATAGAGTGTCGGCCTGTGGACTAAAGGGTCATTGGTTCAATTCCAGTCAAGGGCACATGCCCAGGTTACAGGCTCAGTCCCCAGTGGGGGGGGGGGGGGGGGGGGGGGTGGTGGTGCAGGAGGCAGCCGATCCATGATTCTCTCTCATCATTGATGTTTCTCTCTCCCTCTCCCTTCCTCTCTAAAATCAATAAAAATCTATTTTAAAAAGTAACATAAAAAATAATAATAAATAAAAAAGTATAGTGCATCAAATAGCACTGTGTAACTTTTAAACCACTACCCCAGGAAATGAAAAATCCGTACAAACTGTGCAGCATTGTCTCGGGTACAACAAGCTTCTGACACGTTCTGGGAGGGACCTGCTGCGGGCTGGCCTGCTGGTCTGTCCACGGCTCAGCAGGCTGGAAACCTGACCATCCGTCACGAGCCACTTCACCAGTCATGTGCTTAAAGCCATCTCCCTGCTCAGCTGCCGTGTCGCTCGGTGCAATAGGAACACGGGTGCGGCGGGGCAGGAGATGGGCGGCCAGCCGGCCTGTTCACCTGGCGCCTGCCCTTCACGGGCTGTGACAGCCCAGGCATGTCATTCCTCCCTCTCAGGCTGAGTTCCTCCGCTGGCAAATGGAGATGAAGATGTCTGCCCTACTTACCTCACACGGTTGTTGTGAGGACAAAGTTAGAGAGAAATAGAGGCGACAGGGAGAGAGACTGTGAATGGGTTTGTTGTCTATTTCCCATATGACTGTGTATCGTATCTAAGTTTCAACAGAATTAAAGGCTGGGTTTTAATCTTCGAATTTAAGGTTATTGGTTTGACCTCCACTCAATTCCAACCCTCCCTTCATTCCCCCCTTTTATAAACTCTACCATCTAGAGCCCCCCCCCCATCCTGAATCACCCCAGGAGGTCACCCCCGGAAGTCACAGTCCTCTTTCCTAGGCCAGTGCTGTCCAAACTGTTCCTATGGAAAAGTGGTGGACAAGGTATCATTTTAAAAGGGCTCCGTGGCCAAATGTGGCTGGAAAATACTGGATTAAACGACAACGAGTCACCTGTTCCACTTCTACTCTAAACTTTAAAAGCAAGACATTGCTTTCCGAGGGTCATATTTAAAAGTCTCATAGCTCTGCTCCTGGACAGATCTTTTCATAAGAAATGAAGCCTGTGTCACTGGCTGTAACATCTGTCTTCACCTCAATACTTAGTCCCTCGTCTTTCCTCACTGCGTCGCTCCCCCAACAGGTTACCATGCAAGATGCCTGGGACCAAATCAAAGGTTCAAAAGCCTTCTTCTTTATAAGTCAATTCGGTGGTGTATTCTCACTGAGGTGTTTGTTTTTAAACATCACCTCCTCCTACACGCTCCTTTTCATATCACCATTGACGGCTCCTCTATGACTGCATTTCCTCCTCTGACCGCGCTTTCTCCCTTTACTGACCCTCCTGCAGATCTGCGGCCCGGGTGGCATTGTTACCGCAGGAGAGCAAGGGGGCTGCCCTGGCGACAGCTGGTCCAGGGAGGGAGCAGGGAAGGACTTTCCACCTGAGCTAACCCATATAAAGGTTTCCTTCCATTAATATGGGTAATCAAAAGCGTAGTGTATTTGCAAATAACAGTTATTTTGAGAAATACAGTCTAAGGAATAGGATAACAGCGGAATTGGGTGAAAGCACGGATTGTGGAGCCACAGGCCAAGTCATGTCAGTTCTCAGTCTGTGCGGCTTCGGATACTCCCTCACCGCCTCCCACCGAAATGAGAGAACATTCGCTTGGATTTAGTGGCAGGAAACCTCTCCCTATTGGCAGGGTCGGGGTGGGACTCCAAATGAGAAAGTGTTGGCGAATAAATCTCAGCCCTTCCTCTCAGCACTAGGAGGGGAAAGCAAACAGCTTTTTAATAATTATCATAAATTTGAAATGTGATATCCCCACATTCAATCAATTGCAATTTCCAACAAAAAATCACAAAGTGATTGCCAAAATAGGGATAAAAGCAACAGCTGACTTTTTAAATTAATGTTTGGCACAATCTCAGCACATTTAAATAAAAACTGATTGCCCTCTAAAAAAACAGAGGTGTGGTAGAAAAGGTCTCTTCTAGCAAAGGAAATTGGATAGCAATATTAAAATTATTTTAATCTTAAAATAAGCTCTACCTAATGGCTTAAATGATTGGTCAGATGGCATGTCAGTTTTAACACCACCAAATCTGCTGGTACAAACCAAAGAACTGCATGCGGCAGAAACGCCACCACAGGGCGCGCGGCCCAGGCCGGTGGAGCCATGCGTGCTACCCAGCCTGCCAAGGCCGTGCAGCCCCGACAAAGCCACGCCGAGCCTGCTGCACCAGAACAGCCGGTGCGAGGTTAATTTCACCAAACGCCTGCCTTTGCCAGTCGCACCGTGTCCTGCAGGTGAAGCTCAGGTACCTGAGCAGTTTAGCCCTAACACGCATGCCACAGAGCTATGGGCTGCGTGTCTGAACGGGACTCTGGAAAGTGCTGCTCATGCCAGTCACATAGGATTGGCGAACCTTGAAGATAACTTTTATACTTTCATCCTTTTCTTCTTTAAATGAGCGCCTACATATTGACTTGATGGCGATAAACCAGGTGAGCAAAGCACTAGAAAGCTCGTGGCCCCAATGTGTGTGGGGCCTGAGCCGGCTGGCGGTGGGATCCGACCAGGAGAACTGGAGACTGCGGTCCAGAGCCAAGCAGAACCAGTCAGCCCATTTCCTCCGCTCAAATGGAAAAGGGCTGCACTTGCCTGTGGGCTCACTAACAGCCCAGGCCTGTAACTCCCACAGGAAAGCCGGGAGCCAGATCTGAAGCTTTCTTCCTCATATAGAGTCTTCCTGCCCTGGCCGATGTGGCTCAGTGGATAGAGCATCGGCCTGCGGCCCAAAGGGTCCCAGGTTCGATTCCGGTCAAGGGCACATACCTTGGTTGCAGGCTCCTCCCCAGCCCGGGCCCTGGTCAGGGCTCGTACAGAAAGCAACCAATGGATGTGTTTCTCTCACTTTGATGTTTCTCTCTGTCTTTCCCTCTCTCTTCCATTCTCTCTAAAAACCAATAGAAAAATATCCTCAGGAGAGGATTAACAACAACAACAAAAATCTAATAAAGAGTCTTCCTGCCACGGAGTCGATGAAGCAGATTCTTTATGGAGCGTGAAGGAGTTTACATAGAGGCTGTGCCACTTACCTGGAAATTTCTTGTCACGTGTCCAGGTGGACAGGATGGGGATTAACTATAACATGTAAACACCTGCAATACTTTTAAAGTCTTTTTTCGTTTTATAAGACGGCAATTAACTGTTTAGCTACGTAACCATGAAACACCGCTCCTGCAGGGGCACTTTACCTGCTTAAGGAACCGGTCCGACGCGTGGCTGTGCTTGGCCAGCACGCTGGGCAGAGAGGGGTTCGAGTACTCAAACTGCGGGTCGTAGGTGTAGTCGGACTTGAAGAACCTGAGCTTCTCCCTCTCCAGGTTGGTGGGCTTTATGGCAGTCAGAATACAAAACTTCTTCCCAGAAGAATCATCTTTCTCAAAACTCCGACACAGCTGCGGCGGGGGCAGCGGCTTCGGCTTGGGGAGAGGGGAGAAATGGTGCTGCTTGACCTTGTGTTTGGATTTGGGTGTCAGGGCTATGCCGTTCCCTGTAACAGAGATACCATGTGTAAAGGCCACAGGACTCGACAGGGCGCTCGTGATGAGGGCAGCGGACTGCTTGTCGAGGCAGCACCAGGCGCCGTTGCTCAGTCCCGGCACCAGGGCCTTCGTCTTGCGAAGCTCTTTGCTGTGAGGCGAGCAGGGAGACTTGCTGGGCTTCCTACATCTTTTGGGCTGGGCGGAGGAAGGCTGCCTTTGCGACGGATGCCTCTTCTCCTCTCTGCTCTGGAGGAGGACATTGTAGCTGCTGGTGCCAGTGGTGAAAATGTCCTTCAGGATCCCGGGCGGTAGCTGGGAGGTGCTCCTGCGGCGGTCCGCGGCCGCGGCCTCTTCTGCGTGCAGCACAGACTTCTGGGCCAGCTCCTGCTCGGGCCAGTGAAGCTTTTCTGTGTCCATAAACAAAATCAAACACAAGAAATAACAAAGACACCACATGAAGCGAGTTGCTGATGACATGGGAAGGGTGCTGAAGGTTCTGCAGACTTTATAACTGTGCAACCATCTTTAGAAAAGACCTTTTAAGCATTAAAAGGAGACGTTACTAAACTGTGGTCATGCTAAACATTGTCGCTTCTGAGTGATCTATAGAGGTCCACAGCTCCAAACCATCTGGATGATCAAGGTTTAATATAGATGTGAGACAGCGCATGCAAATAATCTGAATACTCAACTCTACCAAAAGAACGGGGATTTCCTAAGTCCGAGTCACCTTCAGAGCCAATATAATCTTGAAATCAGATAGTTTATACAAAGGTAGCCATCGGTAAAGGAAGAATAACACTGCCTTATTGACCTTGAAAACCACTTTTAAGATTAAAATTGATGTGCATATGTTCAAGCATGTTTTAGTAATGTCACTCAACATTAGCTGGTTGGTTTTCTTAATTCTAGGCTATAGATTAAGATGAAAGAAAATCAAGGATTTTTCTTGCCATGTCTGAAAAAAAATTGTAATGACTATTACATAGATACCAGCATATCAAGTGACAAATTAAGGAGAAGTCAACTTTGTCTTTAGACTTCCCAAGTGGCTTAAAGAGACAAGAATCACTTGATATACTGCTGCTCAGGTGCTGCTCTAAGACTGGATTTGCACCCCTTCTTTCCACAAATACTTGGAATACGACTAATTATTCTTACAATACATCTGCACAAATGCATGGTTCCTGCCTTCAACCAGCTTCTAATCCGGCTCCAAAGGCGAGGCAGTCCTAGGAAGACCTGCATAGTAACACAAGGGAGTAGAAGCTTAAATGTGAAAAGCAGGAGCTATAACCTAGACTTGAAAGAGGAGAAGAGCAACGTGAAGAGAAACCGATGAGGGGGTTTCAGCAGAGCCTCAGGGCTTTCAGCTTCAGTCTACACTGACAGCGGCTGCGTTTGCCTTCATTCTGCTTGTCTGAACGAGGCTCCAGCTAACGCCCTACCTGTACATCTGGCATAGTCTGGTCACTATCCTGTTCTAACTCCTTTCTGCAGACGGGACGCATCGTGGTTCTCAACCAAGCCTCGCTCCCAGGTCTGTGGTGCCTCTAGCCCTCAACCCTGAGCCCCTCCCGCTGAGGCCAGTTCGATGCTGGCTGACTTGGACGAGTGCCTGCCTGGCCAAGAAAGACACGCTTTATTACATTTTTTTAAAAATTATTTATCCACACACATCTGTCACTCACCCATTCAAGATGAGGCATTCAGGGATCCTTTCCACAATAAGTAGGAATAAATAATAACAACAATAGCGCCATCATCTGCTGCCATGCTTATGTGAGTTTGGGATTTCACACCAAAACTGTACGTTATATCACGCCTCGGCAATGTTAAGTAATTGGCTCAAGGTTATAGGACACGAGAGCAGTAAACAGCAAACTGTGTTTTGAATGCAGGTGTGTCTGGTCACAGGATCCATGCTCATTCTCTCGTGTAGGGTCACTCATTCAGTTATCCACAGCCACTCAGGATTAACTCGGCTACATGCACAACACACATCACTTCTCCTCTGCAGAGAACACGGCTCCCAGGAAGACGTGGTAATGTGGATACTGATGTACTAAGATAGGTCCCAGGACCGTGTCTTAGTCTTCTCTTTCTTTCCAACATCTAGCCTGGGATCTGGCAGACATTCCGTAAATGTACACTGAATGGACAGCATGACCTTGAACATGCCACTCTCCAACCATGGTAGGTCAGCAGGTGTTAGTAGTTCTGGAAGCATTCTGTATTTACATGAGGAGACACCGCACCAGTGGAAATATAATGGGGAATTGGCAATGTCTGGAGACATTCTGCTGTCACACTATGCGGAGGAGCTACTGGCATCTTGTGGGTAGAGGCCAGAGATGATGCTAAACATCCTTCCATGCACAGGACAGCTCCTGCAACAAAATATTCATCCGAAGACAGTGGCAAGGTAGAGACATTTGCTCTAAATGTGTTTACTTAAAGTCCAGAAATTCATAGGGTTGAGGGTAAAGAAACAGTACCAGGTCAAAAGTGGATAATAATCCAAACATGCAAGGTACTTAAAAGTCCTACTTAACATTTTCTAGGCCAACATGTGAAGTTTGAATTCTGGTGTCTAGACAATAACATGAAAGTATGAACTTGCGGGGGTTAAACTACTGCATGTCCAAGCTGAGAGGTGAGAGGCAGGAGCGACACTGCACAGGTCAAGTTGAAGGTTGACTGCATAAAGAAGCCATTCAATCAATGCTAACGACCAGCCAAAAATAAACGGGACAAACAAACTCTCATGGCGGGGGGTGGGTCCCGGTTCCTCGGGTTTCGGACTTAAGTGTTGCCGGCTGGTACTCTGAGCTGGGCAGGCCGGGCAAACATGGGCTAAGGAACACCAGGTCACAGGCTGCAGCCCCAACGCCCACGGGCAAGGTCAGTTTCTCCAAAGACACCAGGAGTTCAGGAGATAAGAAAGGAAGACTGAAATGGACACTAAAAGGGAAAGAGCAAGAGAACTGAGATAAGAACAGGGGATCGCACACCTAGAAAAGTCAGGTGAGGACTGGGCACGGCCAGGAAGGTCGAGGGAGGTAACGGGGCTCTCGCTTGAAAAGGGGGGAAGTTGCCCAATGAAAGTCAATGCAGAAAACTACTCTGAGGAATTTCTAACTTTGACAGTTATTACATTTATGTTGTGTTGATTTTTTTAAAAATGAACATTCAAGGAAAAGTGCGCTCTTTGGTTCCTAAGACTCAGTAGCTCTGTGACCAAAGCGGGAGCTCACAGAGCTCTTCTGTTTTGTCATAGAGCACCAGTGACCTGTCCCTTCGTCATTCTGTCCCACCTCGAACAGCCTGCACACTCCAGGGTACTTTAACGAAGTCCGGAACCATCTGCCAAACCCTCCAGGAGGAGCGGGGCGGAGAGGTGGCAGCGTGCGACAGCGTGTGACACAGCCCCTCCCAGCAGGAGCAGCATCTCCCTTCACGTGCTAATGGTCTGCCTGAGAGCCTCAGCCTCCGCCCTTTCTCAGCCCCATCTGCTGAGTCAAGTCTGGGAGCGCCCCCGGGGTTTTGATTTAGTAAATGCCAGTCCTGCCAAATGTTGACATCCCACCAAGTTCATGAACGTGGGCAGGTGGCCCGTCACTCCCACAAGAAGGATATAAATTAATTTCTCACAGTAGGCACACGAACCTTGTTTTCAGTTGCATGGAAAGTATTAGAGAACCTGAAAGTTTTTTGTAATTTTAAATACTATTGTTTAAGAAAAATGACCTTTAAATCTGCATAAGAACATAGTAAAAGCCCAATCAGGAGTTTCACTGAAGAACATCCTATTCTAACTCCTCTTTCCCGAAAAATTTAAATTTTGGGGGAAGTGTAAGTCATTTTCCCTCTGAAGCGTAATAAGGTAACTAAAAAAATCAAACATTCTCATATTAAAAGTCACTAAAGTGGCATTTGAGCCATTCGAAATCTGCTGCACTAGAACCGGGGCGGGGGTGGGGGGCGTGTAAATGAACATGATTTGTTGATCAAAGAAATCATTCATCCCAACCTGATTACTCAAACTGAGGCCAAAAGGGAAATATTGCATTAGAACTGATACTCAGTATATTCACACAACTAGGTGAGTGCGCTGAGATTACCAACACAATGAAAGCTCCGTTTGTATCTAGAACGGGAGCAAAGGTACCAGGAGCCCTGGCGTCCATTCCCAGCGCTTTCAATTGCCTCTCTGTAACATCAGTCTAATCACCAAGCCCATCAGTGCCTCTCATTCCTCTTCTAGAGGAACGGGGAGCGGGGAGCACTGCGCACTGGCTCTCAGTGTTTCTGGGTTGTGAAGAGGTGAGGTTTCACAGTAATTAGGAGGCCCCGGGCTGAAAGGAAGATTACATCACCAGAAACAAAGCCTAGTGGAAAACTACCATTCAACCGATTTTGACCCACAAGACGACAATTTTATATGGTTCACTAATACTTATGAAACCTGAGAACCTGGGGTAATTTCACCACAAAACAACAGGTTGCTTGATGACAAAGAGAGGAAAAGGCTAAGCCAAACAAAATAATCCCCAAATAAGATCAAGTGTTTATCCTATTTGGGGATTAAATTAATTAAACCTCAAAAGATATCATCTCTGTGGACAGTAGAAAGGATGACTAAGCTGTGGTATATTCATACCATAGAATAGTATATTGCAATGAAAAGAACAAACTGTGGTTGCAAGCAACAATACAGATGAAGCTTACAGGTAATACTGAGCAAATGTAACCAGATCAAGAGCACATGCCACATAATTCCATTTATATCTAGTTCAAAACCAGAAGTTAGCACAGTGGTTATCTTTGAGGGAGGGGTTATAACTAGGAGGAGGTACCAGGGCAATGAGTGCAAGAAATGTTCGACATCTTGTTCTGGGTAGTGGTAACATATGTGCAAATTCATCAGGCGACACACTTAAGACTTGTGAACCTTAATGAATGTAAGTTACACCTTAATTTTTAAAAATGATTTATGAAAAATCAGTATCTTTGAAAACACATTTGTTCCCCAACTGTCTGCATTATAATAGAAAAGCTATCCTATATAATAAGAGCTAATATGGTAATTAGACCGGACGGCAGAACGACCTTCCGGAATGACCAGTGGGCAGGGCCGCAGGGCCGAGAGGCAGAATTTCGTGCATCGGGCCTCTAGTTAATTATATCATCTCTAAATCCAACAGCACCCACTATAGTTTCTCAACTGTAAGTTGAAAAATGAGACGAAAAGACCCTACTATTACAATTCCAGGAACTGAGGAACACAACTGTATTCCAGGATTCCTAAAAATGCCACCGTCCCAGCTAAGAGCACCTCATGTTACTCTGTTAGTGGCCATGATTCTTTATAACGTGACACTTGTTTTTTGGTCAGAAACTGTTGTGGTGTTATTGTTTTATAGTTGAAAATATGCAGAGTGTTCTATAATGCCAGAAATGATGATTGTGGTGAGAGAAGCACTAAACACCATCTAGAACAGCAGTGAACTTCCCCCTGGTTTCCACTTAGGATGAACACAAAACCCCTCACCATGGCACACGTGGTCACTCGTGGTCAGCTCTGCCGCGGCCGCGCCCTGCACAGTTCCCGGACTCAGTCCACTGGAGCTTCCTTTCACGCATCAGCCCCACGCTCACCTCTCCCTCCAGACCCAGCACCTCCTCACACTGTCCCTATGTTTGGCGAGTTCTTCCCTCCCCTCTATTGGATACACTTCTCCTCGTCCTTCACTTCAACACCATTTGCTCAGGAACCTGTGGGAGGGTCTTCAAAGCACATGCCATGGCTGCGGCCTTACGTTTGTTGTATGATGGCCTCCCCGACACTGAAACTGTATGATCCCTTACGGAGACATTGTGTTAGTCTTTGCTCGCTGCTCTGATCATGCAAGGATGTAGCAAAGGGAAGAGAATATCTGAGAGGCGAGAAACAATATAAGATTTGAATGCCTGGTGGTTGAGAACAAGTCATACCAGTCCAGCATAAGAAAATGAAACAACTAGTTGCCCTGGCCAGCGTGGCTCAGGTGGTTGAGTGTCCTGCCATGCCCCCAGAGGTCACCCGTTTGCCCGTTCGATGCCAGGTCTGGGCACATGCCCAGGTTGTGGGCTCAATCCCCAGTAGGGGATGTGTGTAGGGAGTAGGGGGGAAGCCCATTGATGTTTCTCTCTCATGAATGTTTCTCTTTCTCTCCCCCTCTCTTTCTCTCTCAAACCAATTAAAAATATTTTTAAAAGACGAAACAACTAGTGGTGTTGTAGACAAGTGTTAATGGCAGGTGCCTACTACTGTTGCAGGACACACAGGAGCACTGTGCTCAAGTGTTTCATCCCATAAGTCCGCACATTGAGCTCAAGAAGACGTTGGTCTCTGGTATTTTAAACATTCACCTTTGTTACAAAGGAGCTTCATTTCCAGATGACGCATCGATCACATCTATGTCACATACAAAATAGGGGCAGTAAGAAACCATAAACTGACGTAGTCTTATATGGTTTCTGACAGCACTTGCTACTCATTGAATGAGCTCAATGACTTATTTTTTATTTTCAAACAATTTTTTAGTAAAATATGGTCTTTTCAGACCAAAATTTACAGACTTGTCTGTGATAAAAACTTAAAAAACTTGAGTGAGCTACCAGATAATGTGCCACTGCTGCTAAATGAGATCTTCATGTTGAATTTGTGTCGTATAGTCTTTGTAACAGTGTCGTGCCTTTCCTAGTGGTTGGGAACGTGGACTTGGGAATGGAGCTCAGCTGAATTGAATCTTTATCAGTAGCTGTGACCTTGACCAAGTCATTGAACTTTGTGCTGTGTTTCTTATCTGTAAAAAGGGATAATAAGCTACATACATTATAGTATTGGTGCGAGGAACAACAAAGTTAATCTTTTAAGTGCTGAGACCAGTGCAGCCGGTGTTAATGATCAGTATCATTATTTTATTCAATTATTTTATTCAGCTCCTATAGAAATACTCCATGAAATAACATAAATGGGAAAATACTTAGAATCTTTAAATTTGGATTTCCCAGGTAAATTTAACATTAAGCAATTAATTCTGCATTCTACCAGCAACATTTTCGTGGCTTTAGTATAATAAACTATCTTCTTTAAAAAGCTGTGAGAAGGCAGAGAAACCTTTTCTGACTTGATTTCACTTCACACAGCATATAGCGCATACACAGCACACACAACTTTCTTACTATAGTTCTCCTAATCGGCAGTTACACCACAATGCTGTATTTAGGTTATATGAAATCATGACTAATAAGTCAAAAGTGCGTAAGATATCACATAGGGAGTGATTTCAGAAACATTTAATTGCTCAGTCCTGAAATAAACACGTTTGTCCTAACTTTATGGCGCTTCTAGAGCTGAAAAATCAAACGCACGCACATTTCCATCAGTACTCTCACCCCACATAACTAAGTTCTCCTGCTAGCCAGGACCGGGCCTCCTGGGCATCAGTGAAGAGTGAGGGGATAGTGACGGGGAGGGGACATGTTCTCAGCTAAATGCTCTCCATAAAGCATCTGGCCATCCTAATTGGGCTTTCTGTATGGCCATGAAAGCTGGGCTAGGGCTCCGGAGCTATCATCCTAACTGGTCAAGCACTATGTCAAAGAAATGGGGAAACTGAAAAATGACCTGGTCAATTCTTTTTAAAGAGGCTGTAAATTTGAGGCCTGAGTTGTCTCAAATGGCTGTTTGAATTTTTAATAAACTATAGAAATTCACTGCCAAATTCTCTCTCTCAAGGTATTCAACATGAAGCGCTAGAGATTGATACATGCCCTGCATTAAATTACAGGAAGAGAGTTGAGGCAAGAGATCTGTGTCTACTGTTCTATAAAGCAGCTCTCTTCAGACTTCCAACTCTGCATATAAAAAAAAAATCGCTGACTAGCTGGTCAGAACATCTGCTTTCTAGTACTATCTTACTCATACACTCTCCCTGCAAGGATTGTTGTGCCTTGGGGAAGTTATTTTAATTGATTTTACTTCTAAATCGTTACCTAAAATCTGTCACTCTGACAGAATCTAACTGTATAAGGCAGTGGCCCTCAAATGGGGGAGTGGGGGGGTGGGGGGGCGGAATTTTGCCCTCCAGGACACTTGGCAATGTCTGGGGACATTTCTGGCTGTCACCGCTGGGTAAGGGAGGCCGGGGATGCTGCTAAACACCCCACCGTGCACAGAACAGCCCCACAACCAACCGTTCTCTATCAATTCAATGTTGCAGAGCCACGGCTGGGAGCCCTGCTCCAAGACAAAAAGATGGGATGGCATTTTTAAGTCATTTTCAACATTTTCATTGTCTTTTAAGATGCAAATAGCATCTACATCACATCACATTTTAAAAAATCTAATGCCAATTTAAGTGGCCTCTTAGATCTCAGATCCTGTAACTGTCTGTGTCCCCTGTCAACATCGCAATGAGATAAACCCCAGCAATGGTATGGCCGAGCAAAATCTGCCCCCTGGTTTATACCACGGAACTGAAATAAAGTAGTGCAAAATCAAGACCATGAATATATGGAAAGGAATTTAGTTTTACACTTAAAATATTCAGAGAAAAAGTGGTTTATTAGGTACTGCAATGCCTTGAAGTGATGCCGAGTGTTAGAATTTGGCATTTCCTCTTACTCTGCTCTTCCTCAGAACACCGGACGACCACGAGCCCTGTCTCGAAGAAACGTTATACAGAACCAAATGCTGGGAACGTGGCTAGAGAACTATCCTAGTATATGTGCGATAATTTTTAAATGATTAATATCCATAGTTACTTAAAAAATAAAGAAGTCAGTAAACTTTCTGACCTAGGTAGAGTACATACTAAAGTGACCTTTTAGAAACATCATCTCAAAAATGCCTTACTGACTTAATGGGAGCGCGCATACAAATAAGCAGCAGAAATGTGTTCTTTTGGTTAGCTCTGATTTTTATGAGCAGTCTAGAAAATTATGTCCTAGGGCAGTATAATGCCTACTGACATACCTACTGTGTTTTGAAATAGAATTTAACAATGCGTGTTTAGACTGTGCATTTGAAGGGCCAGTAATCTGTGCATGATAATAAGTGACAAAAGGAAAAGGGACTGTTTTGGTCCCCCTCCGCACATCGCCCCCCCTCCCCCGCAGCATCTCTTGGTCCCGGATCTCCGCGCACGGAGCCCGCATCTACCGTTACCTGGGCCTCGGGGCTGTCAGGACCGAGCCAGCGGCGGGACAGACAGCGGCGCCCAGCCAGCCCAGCGGCCTGCCCTTTCCGCACTCACCCGTCACGCGAATGGACTCCAGCATCGTCTGGCCGAGGTCGCGGGGTGGGCTCCGCGGGCGCGGGGGACGAGAGCCGGCCGGGCCGGCCGGAGCCTCAGAGACGAGGTCGCGGGGGAGGTTGCGGTCAGCGACCTGGGGCAGGATAGGCGGGTAAGGACAGACGGACACGGGGCTGTGAGCAGTGCTCCCTGCAGCAGGCAGGTGACTGAAGGTTCACACCGAGGCCCAACGGAGGGTAGCAGCGTTTAGAACCCGCGCTGTGACGTGGCCGCTCCCCCGTTGCTAGGAAACGCTCCTGGCGTCCGCAGGAGCTGCGCTCCCGGAGCCTGCGCGCCGCTGGGGGCGCTCGCGGGTCCGGGCCGGGCTCGCAGCACGAGACGGGGAGGAACTACAACTCCCGGCGTGCACAGCTCGCATCTCCTGCGACGCACGCGTTTTGACTGATAACCCGCACCGGCGTTTGTGCGCTGTTCAAATGGGCTTAACTGGGCAGTAGCTTCACAAGGGAGGGGGTTGTGACGTGAAACTCAGCCCCAGCTGCGAATTGCAAAGCCAGGCTTCTCCGCCCTTTAGTTAACTTAGAAGATGCGGAAAAGCTAAAAACCTGAGGTTGAGCTGGGTAATATGAGCACCTTTTATTACTCGAGGAAGCCCAGATACATTTACCATTTGAGTACCCCTGCATGATATCCTCAATGCTACAATACAAACTGTATTGATAGGACTGGTGATCAGTGTGATCCTGTGGCCGGGAGAAATATCACTCCCCTACGTAAAACACGCCAATGGCTTCCTTTCTTACCTATGAGGTCCTTTATGTCCTGGCCTGCTGCCACCCCTTTGATCTCATCTCCCTCTACTCTCGCCTCCTTGGTTCCCTCGGGGCACCCTCAGTGCTCTGCAACTATGACAAGCACTTTCACCTCACGGCCTTTGCCGGTTGGAATTTCCCCTGCTTGGAAGGCTCTCCCCCCAGATGCCCACGAGGAGCTCCTTCCATTCTTTCAGAACTTAATCCAAATGCCATGTCTCAGTGAGGACTTACCTGGCCACTCGATTTAAAATTCCACTCCTTTCTCAGATTTCTTATCCCCCTTCTCTGCTTCATTTTTTTCCCTTAACACTTAACATTATTCATTTTATTATATATTTGCTGATTTGTCTTATTGTCTGTCCTTAGAATAAAATTTCTGTAAGTGCACAAATTTTGGGGGTGGGGGTGGGTTTCATTGCAATGTTTCCAGCATCTAGGATAGTGCCTGGCATGCAGTAGGTACTCAATAAATTATTTGTGAGTTAATGAATAAGTAGACAATAGAAAGTATGCATTTTCAATGATAACTTAGAGAAAATAGAATGATATAAAATGGGCATATAAGAAAAACTCTCTAGGTTAAAGCACTTGATATTGTAATGAGCACTGAATCCTTTACATTCATAAGAGCAATTATCCTTGCAACATATGTCCTAAGGAAAAAGGCTGTAACTG
Organism: Myotis yumanensis; assembly: GCF_028538775.1. NCBI lineage: Eukaryota > Metazoa > Chordata > Mammalia > Chiroptera > Vespertilionidae > Myotis > Myotis yumanensis. The sequence continues at coordinate 79,590,952 of NW_027223760.1, forward strand.
AATCGTACATACCAAGCTTCCTTCTATGCCTCCCTTAGCTTCTTTATATACTAAAAACTCTGAAACCCACTTTCCAAGTTTGCTATAAATGCATCTATTACTCCTGCATATTTCTAGTTTTTAAAGTCACTGTTTCTCAAAATATAAAGACTCCTGAAAGATTTTTCTGAGTCATATGTCAGCATCCATGTAAACAACTTACTCTGAATGCTTTTACTAACGCAGGCTTAATCAGATTGTCCATTTTCATTATATTTTGAAGAAACAAAAATGTATTATTTCACTCATTCCATTTATTTATACACAGGCACTGGGACTTGTACTTTTAGAGTACATAAAAGACATGAAACTTATCCTCAAGAGCCTTGCTGGTTAGTAGGGAAGGTTTTATACATCCATCACACACACATTAGAAAATGACGCGCACTAAAGGGGCCTCCTTCAACAGTTCATTTAACTTAAGAATTCCAAAAAACAGCCGGATGCCCCTAGAATATTATTTCATTCTTTACTTTCAAAATTATTTTTATGTTCACTCTACATTTTCTTGCGTCTGACTGATTTGTAAATATCTTTACTGATAAGTATTATATAAAGTTGCATGTCAATTTAATCAAAGCATTTTAAAAGATCTTCTTCCTGTGCTATTAGGCATTGAAGTGCTCTTGCTAACAAATCCATGAGCACAAAAAGCTTATCTAACTTCTTACAAAACTAGTACTGTTATCTGCCATTACTGTCTATGCAATTATTCATCCTCGTCAAGCTCTGCATCTGCTCTGTTAATTACTGCTTCGAGCTATGCCTGCCTAGTATTTCCATTGGCAGCTGCCCACTTGGCTGCTTTTGAGTCAGCATTGTCTCTGCATATGTGCCAGAACAATGAACAGTTCCATCTTTCTGAGACCCTTATACCTTTATATCTGATTCTATATAAACCATTAATTTCAAGAGAATTGATGTGATTACCCATTTCAAAGCACTGAGTGTAAAATAAAGTTAAAATATATTAAAACTGACTTTAGTAAGTTATGTTTATCTTTAAAGATGCACCTTTCCCCCTCTTTAAAGTTTTACTAAACTTAGTTTTCCAATACTAGCCAAGAATACCATTGTAGTTAGTTGTCCTACTGTACTTCCCTTTTATGCTCAGTTCCCTGTGCACTACCAGCATTACGTCGTGGACTATTTTAATTTAATGATGATTTCCATTCAATTTAAATACAAAAATGATAGGGAAATGGGTACTTTAGAGAAATATTATTCTTTTATGTGGGATTCTTATTTATGAATAAAGAGTTTAAAGTTTTCTTATTTTATCAGTAACTTTTGTTTAGTTAACTCATATGTTAATCTGTATATTCCATGCTACATGGCAAACTATTCAGTTGATGGAGTTTGGGGATAATAAAAATCCCATCTAAAAATCTCTGTAATAAGAGAGGATTTTTTTTTTTTAAAGAAAAGAGATTAACATCCTTCTTTTGAAAGACGTAGAACACATCTGATCATTTACTGTCAACGGAGGAGCGGGTAATAAAGACCAAGAAAGAGGAAGAGGGATTTTGGAGACCGGAGAAGGCTGCTGACAAGTACTGCTAGTGTCAGGGAGAGACAAACAACTGCAAGGGTTCACTTTCCAGCAAAAGTTGATTTCGTTGAGAACAGATCAAGCATATGTTAGGCTGGGAACTGAGAAAAGTTTAATTTCTTAAGGAGAAGTTAGCTTAGTAACTGTAAAAAATTAGAACATTAAAATATAAATTTCACATGAGAATTTAAAAGACTGGGGGAAGGGGAAGCTTCAAGAAAAGACTTTCTTTTCTGTTCTATTGGAATCAATTTATGACATTCTATGTTATGGAAATGCATGAATTGAGGAGAGTCGGTCTGCAGCTTCTGCTGTAAAACAACAGGGCAACTCAGCTGCAACACCCAGATCCTAACCCAGATTCTAACCGGCATTAACAGAAGCCCTGAGGCAAGCTGGCAACAACGTTCCTTCATTTATCTTAGACAAAAATCCACGGAATCGTTGGTTTTGTGGCTTTAAAAAAAATTGTCGGCGAAGCTTGAGAGCTTTCAGGATGCCTGTCCTGAGAATGGAATGTTTTCAGTATGTCTTTTTCAGGAGAATGAAAAGCATTACGTGGAAGGCCAATAAGAGAATGCTTTGTGAAACCGCCTCCGCCTTTGCACGTCAATGAAAATGGTCAGAACACCACAAAAATCCTGGGAAAGTGATTTTTAAAAATAGGATGTTTTGTTGTAAGTGACTGGGGTGGACAGATACTTTTTAATCAGGCAAAAATACTGCCCATCTTAATCGTATTTGGAAGAAAATAGGATGTACATTAATTACTCCACAGGTATTTATTAAGTGCCTACTATGTGCAAGACAAAAAGAGGAAAAAGACACAATCCTGCCCTCAGAAGTTACCGATAGTACACACACACCTATGTATGTAAACATGATGTACATATATCAACCAGTCCTTGACACATACATCAGGGGTGCTCTGGTGAGTAAACCAGATAGTTCTCTTGGAACTTACGTTACAGTTGGAGAAACCACCTGACATGAACTTCACAAACGTGGTAATTTCTGATACAGACAGGTGCTATGAAGTCCAGTGAGTCAGGGAAGTATGCTAGGTGGTGATGTGGATAAGGGGGTGTGTGTCAGAAAATGCCCCTGAGGAAGTAACTTTTGAGCTGAGAGCTGAAGGAAAAGAGCCAGCCGTAGGAAATGTGGGAGCACACGCATCCTAGGTAGAGGGAATTGCAACGGTAAAAGCCCTGAGATGGGAATGATCTTGACATAATCCCTGTGGCTGCATGGAGGTCGGCGTGGTTGGAGTCCAGGGAGCTGGGGAAAAGTGACAGAAGAAAGATCTCAGAGGCGGGCAGGGGCCGGGGAAAGGAATTTGCCTTTTACTCTAAGTGCAATCAGAAACCACTGGTGGATTTTAAAGAGAGCAGTGACATAATTGGCTTTTTTTTTTTTTTAAGATTGCATTGACAACTGGAAGAGGTTAATGGGGAAAAGGTGGAGCTATGTAGTACTTTCAACAATAAAGATTAAAATTTAAAAGAAAAAAAAAGATGCATTGACTGCTCTGAGGACAGTGCCTAAGAAGGTGGAGTGGAAGCAGGAAAACCAGATAGGAGACTCTTGCAGGGGGCCAAGTGAGGTGATGATGGCTGAGAGGGAAAAGGAAGCTGTGAGAGGGAGCGAAGAAGACCCAGGATATAGCTGCAGGTTGGCTATGTGGATAGAGTGGGAGGAAAGGAAGAAGGAAATTGACATGACCCCTAGGTTTCTGGCTGGAGCAACTGGGTAGCTAGTGGTGCTATTCAAAGAAATGGAGAAGATTGAAGAAGAACAGGCTTGGTGGGGAAATTCTATTTTAGAAATGTTAAGTTCAATCTGGCAGTTAGGGTACAAGTTAAGATTTCAAATAGGTGGTTGGATATTAGAGTTTGGAGCTCAGGGAAGAGATCATGTAAAGAAATAAATTTGGGAGTCATCAGTATACGGGTGGCACTTTGAGGCAATAGGACCGAGAGATCACCTAGGGAGTGTGTGTAAAGGTAGACAAGAGTAGAATTTTGAGTTTTAGTCATTTAGTGGTGAAGCACAGGAAGAGGAGCCAGCAAAGTTTTACACACACACACACACACACACACACACACACAGAGCAATAGATACATAACTATATAACTCTCTCTCTTTTCTGAACTGTTTAAGAGTCCTTTGCAAACATGATGCCCCTTTACTCCTAAATACATCACAGTATGTATATTCAGGGTGGGGTAAGAGTAGGTTTACAGTTGTTTGTATGGAAAATAATGTTAATAAATAATAATACACGAATAAACTATTTCAAACTGTTAGCCTACTTTTGCTCCAGCATGTATATACATACTGTGATGTATTTAAGAATAAATACATGTATATGTGTGTGTGGAAAGAAAGAGAGAGAGAGAGAGAGAGAGAGAGAGAGAGAGAGAGAGAGAGAGAATGAATGTGGATGTCATGAACACCAGAAATTTGGAAGGGTTAAAGAGAGAGGAGAAGAACGATGGTCTAGAAGTAGTGTGTAAGGAGAGACATTTTTTGTTTATTGACGGAGCAAGCTCCTATTCCATCTCCCTGTTCCAAAAATCCATCCAATATGTGGCCCACAGATAAAGGATGTATCAGATGTTAAACTGATTAAAACAGAATACCTTAGGGAGTTTGATCTTAGCCAAAAGGCCGAGAAGCAATAATAAGGAGAAACTTTTGAAATGCTTGAAAAATAAAGGTCACAACAGACATCAATGGAGTACAATGAACCTTCCTCTTATCTCAAACTTAAGGAGATTTTATTTTTGCTGTTCAATAAAGGAAATTTGATGTTTAAGAAACATTTGCTTCCACCCTAACCAGTTTAGCTCAGTGGACAGAGCATCAGCCTGCAGACTCAAGGGTCCCGGGTTTGATTCCGGTCAAAGGCAAGTACCTTGGTTGTGGGCACATCCCCCGTGGAGAGTGTGCAGGAGGCAGCTGATCGATGTTTCTCTCTCATCGATGTTTCTAACTCTCTATCCTTCTCCCTTCCTCTCTGTAAAAAATCAATAAAATATATGAAAAAAAGAGAAACATTTGCTTCTGCTATTTTAAAATATTTAAGAGCTACTTTAATATGGGATTGCTAAAATTTTAAAAATAGGATCGGTGAATATAGCTTTAAGAAATTTAGATATGGAAAAGTAATGTTATCAATATATGAATTACAGTGTGAAAAGTACGTAAAATAATTCTTCCTCTTTATGAAAGGATTTACTGTGGTCCATTAAATGAATTCCCTAGCCTGGCTCAGTGGATTGAGCGTCATCCCCTGCACCAAGAGGTCACTGGTTTGATTCCAGGTCTGGGCACATGCCAGGGTGCAGGCTGGATCCCCTGTGGGGAGCATGTAGGAAGCAGCCCATTGATGTTTCTATCTCTCTCTCCCTCTCCCTTCTTCTCTCTCTCTAAAATCAATAAAAAACATTAAAAAGTGAATTCCCTAATACCCTTATTTACCACTTGAAAAAAGAAATTAAAGCTGTATAAATTTTGAGACTATTGAAGTGTTTGGAAGATAAAGAAAATCTGCCTGTAGTTACATTGTTTTTTGGAAACAATACATGTACTATGTTCAGCAAACACAATCTGTTTTCTCACACTTTGGAATATGAAACTTTAAGTCAATGATTCAATCAGAGAGAAAAAAGTCTGACGCTAAGGACCAATAAAATGTAATGCTAAGTACCATTAATAGCAGAGATTATAACAAATAAAATGGCCCTTTTCAGTAACATGTATACAATATCCTTTGATGGTTCTTATTTCTTCATTATAATAACTGTATAAAAGAAGTGGCCCTTCGGCCAGATAACCTGAAGTAGAGGACTTGGCTTGAATCTTTCTTGCCACTGCCTTATGGCTAGATCTTGGCCTTTGCACGCTCTGTAAAAATAAGAATATTTATGCCATTGTAATTATTTTGTGAGTGAAGTGAGAATGTGTAAATATATTTTGAAAATTAACTGTAAATATATACCATTTGGAGTGTCTTTACTGAAGTAAATACTTTTGAATTTTGTGTTTTTCATCCCTCCATCAATTTTGTCTGTGAAAGATATGATTACTATTTCCTTTGTTGAAAAGGAAGGATCAAATACTCATTTACGAAGGCCACCTTTAATCTCTCATTATCTCTGCTTCAGGGGCTTTGAATCTATCCTTAAATTAACATAATAATCTGTGGTCTTTACCTAAATAACTTTGAAGGTTGTGGTTTTTATTTAAATAACTAGGGAAGACACTTTGATGACTTTTAGAATATTAACATCACTTAGGTCACACTGTATAGCTAATAATCATGCAAATATAGCACACATTTATTTTCTCTCCTAACTTAATAATTTAAAAAAATTTTTTAAAGCAAGCAATTCCAAGAAAAAAAACAAACATGGTTGGTATTTATTTAGCATTTTAGCTATAGCTTAAGGAAACACATAGCAATATTATACCTTTGGTGATCAAAATAAATACACTGAAATGTTAAGAGTATAAAGAATTGGATTTGAAATCAGGTAGATCTGATTCAAATTATATGCTAATGGTCTTAGGCCATCATTTAGCCTCTTTGCATCTCAGTTTCCACATCTCTAAAACAGGAATAATGGTTAGCTTACATTCATCCCTTCAACATATATCGTGAGCCCAGAAAATGCTCGGTTACAGCTATAAACAAGACAAGCTCCTGCCATTCCATAGCTTACAGTCTAGTAGGAGAGGTAAATAAGAAACAAAAACACAGAACTACAAGAATTCCATATAAGTGGTGAACGCAATAAAGGAAATAAATTAGAGTAATAGGATGAAAAGTGATGGGGGAACATAGAGAAGGGGTGTGGCCATCGGATCTGGGAAGTCTTTGAGGAGGTATCGATTTCAAGCTTAGACCCTACTAATGAGGGGACAGACATGGGTATATCTAGAGGAGCAGTATCCAGGAAGTGGAAAGTTCTTGAGGCAGGAAAGAATTTAGCATTTTTTAATGACCAGATTAAAGGCCTATGGAGTTAGAAACTAGTGGGGGAAAAAAAGGAGTGTGTTATGATATTCAGAGGATATTAGGAGGAGTAGGTAGACAGGGTTGAGGTCACGTGTAATAAAGAATGTGGATATTGCCGAAACCGGTTTGGCTCAGTGGATAGAGCGTCGGCCTGCGGACTGAAGGGTCCCGGGTTCGATTCCGGTCAAGGGCATGTACCTGGGTTGCAGGCACATCCCCAGTGGGAGATGTGCAGGAGGCAGCTGATCGATGTTTCTCTCTCATCAATGTTTCTAACTCTCTATCTCTCTCCCTTCCTCCCTGTAAAAAAATCAATAAAATATATTAAAAAAAAAAAAAAAAAGAATGTGGATATTATTCTAATTGCAATGGAAATCATAAGCTGACCCCAAACAAGAAATTGACACTGCATAATTTACATTTTAAAAAGATCCCTAAAAAAATCAATGGAAAAAAGATCCCTCATAGTTCATAAGTTTGCAATGATTACTTATGTTCCTTTATACCAGTGATAGTTTAAAAATATATCTTAAAAGATACAACTTATACATTTTAGGATCAGATTGTTAAGCTTCATAAAGGAAAACAAATCCTCTTGATATTTTTAATTGAAATCATACTGAGTTTATCACATAACTTGGAGAAAATTTATATCTTTGTGATATCAAGACTTTTCATTCATGAACATGACATATCTTCACTAATTTAGGCCTACTTTAATTTTTTTCCTGTTAATCCTCACCTGAGGATACTTTTTCCATTGATTTTTAGAGAGTGGAAGAGAAAGGCAAAAACAGAGAGAAATTTCAGCGTGAGAGAGACACATTGATTGGTTGCCTCTCACAGGCACCCTGACCAGGGCCAGGGATGGAGCCTGCAACTGAGGTATGTGCCTTTGGCCGGAATCGAACCCGGGACCCTTCATTCCATAGGCCAATGCTCTGAGACAACCAGCTAGGGCAGGTGTACTTTATATCTTCCAAAAATGTTTATTTATAGAGTGCTTCCATGAAGATCTTTAAATTCCTATTACCACTTTTGTTGTTGCTTTTATTTTTAGCTTCTGGCAGTAATATTGAAATATATTGATTGAAATGATCCTCTAATTCCTATGTTACTTTAGAGAAAATTTTGCTTATGTGTATAAGGAGACATAGAAATATTCATGGCATCATGGAATCTTGGAGTTACAAGTGTACAGCAGTAAAAAAATGAATGAAATGCAGCTGGAGCTACTAATGAGGTTGACTCTCATAAAGAGAATATTGAGGGGAAAACTGCAGAAAGATATGTATAGTGATAATAAAGTTTATGTAAAACAACATATTGTTATGACTATATATGTAGATATGATAAAAGTACATACATGTCATGGGAAGGATAAACATGAAAATCAGGACAGTTTTACTCCTGGGAGTGGAAGGTGAATGGTATTAAGGAAGGACACGGGAGACTTCAATTATGAGATTCCATATTTCATAAGCTAGGTGTTAGGTACACGATTATCTTATCCACTATGTTTTTGTAAACGGGACATATTTTATAACAACTTTTAAAAGGAGAAAAGTAAGTCTGGCTTATGAACTGAAGCATGAACTACCAAGGGCTGAGAGAGGAAGAGAGGAGGCATGTTAGGGACCCTCGCTGTGCTCCTGAAGGGTGGAATCGGGCATCTAGCACAGTTCCTGGCACAGTCCGTGTTTAACAAATGGTAGTGATTGTTGAGGTGGTTGCTATCATCATCCTCATCAACATCAGGGCAAAGATCAAAGACATGGGGGGGACTGTGAAAAAAGAGAAACTAAAACGTTTCAAGTAGCTATGTTGTACTAGGTGCTTTATTTATCCTTTGGTCTTACCTAGAATCTAGTTATAAAGAATCTAAGGCTCAGAGAAAGGCAAAAGGCTCAAGGCTACATACATGTCTAATGACTCATTTTTCAATGTTGTTTAAAACATACACTCTCTCCCGCCAAGATACACACCCTTTCCCTGTCTAGCATTTGAAAAAAATTCAAACATCTTTTCTCTTTGGTTCTTAAGTAGCATATTTTGAGTTAAAGTTTAATAGCTCGATCCACCAAACACTTGGATAGTGTCTTATTACTTATCACAGAATACTTTTGGTTCGCTCTCAATTTTCACTTGATCCTCCAAACAACTCCGAGGAAGGGCGGTTGATCATTCCTGTTTTACAGATGCGTCAACTAAAACCCAAACAGGCTACATCAGAAATCCTGAGCCCGTGTGACCATGAACTTCGTGAGTTCCTATGTTAAGTAGTTTATGACTGAATGGGCACTTTTCTAGGTTGAGGGTTAACTCTGACTGTATTGTAAAGGAGTTCACGACTCCCCCGGAAGGTTTAAGAAACAGTGGGTTAAACAGGGTCCTGGTGCAGCCAAGATCCCTAGCCATTTCCTCCGACCTCACACCCTGCCTGCTTCTCATTACAACTTACAGCATCAACCTTCCAACTGGAAATATTACTGATGGAATACGTTTTGTACTGTTTACCGACCGCTAAGGTGCAAGTGTTATTAAATATACGGAAACATCTTACCTGGGGAGTTTGTTCAGCTGCTGGGCCCGCTAATCTACGGGGTGTTATTTTTCAAACGAACAAGTCAAGAGCTGTTACTACAAGCCCCAGCACAAACTTGCTAAGAAAAGGAATCTGACACAGTGGCTATGTAACGTATTTTACAATTGCAAGTAATCTATAAACAATAATCACGAAAAAAATTAATAAATCCTGAGACATAGCTTCTTGATCTGGAGGTGGGAAGCAGCCCATGCGCTGGGAGCGAATTTTCATTTCTCCTGGGCCGGTTACCGTCTATGTCTCAGGGTCCCCCTTCTCCCAGATGTAAAAGGAAGGATTAAAGCGGATCGCTCTCTGAATCCTCCCCACTCCACCACCTTTGCAGCTTGGACAGGATTGAGGAGCGCCAATGGGTATAAGCTCTTGGCACAGCCTGTGAATGTCGGCCGCATTTTCCCCATGAGAAAGGCCTCCAGCGTCCAAGGGGGGCTAGCGGTCATGAACCCCAAGTGTTCGGGGGACGCACTAGACCTGCCCCTTAGGAAGGCCAAGCCTGCAGCCCCCTTTGGGTGATGTCAGGATGGGCGGAGAGGATGCCTGGCAAGGTCCGGGGGGATTTCACGGGAACCCAGGGCTCTCAATCCCGCCCTGAGGAATGAAAGCAGGGGAACGCCCCAGCCCAGCCCGGGTGAAGGGAGCGGGTGGGGTGTGCGAACGTTGCAGGCGGGGCTTCGGCCCGAGGCGGTTCCTGTAGCCGCAGCACCGCACCCCCCGCGGAGCCCGGGCGCCGGCTACAGGTCGGGGCTGAGCTGGGGGAGCGGAGCCGCCCTGGGAACCTCCCGGCCGCCGCGGCCACGTGACCCGGTGCGGGGGCGGGGAGAGGCGCGCCCCGCCCCGCCCCCCACGCATGCGCGCGGCTCCCGGCGCTGAAATTCAAATTTGAACGGCAGCCGGAGCCCGAGTCCCACACTGGAGGCTGCGGTGGGCAGGAGCGCAGCCTGGGAAGCGTGTCCCGGCCCCGGACTCCTCATTCTCTCCCAGCGACACACCGAACGGGGACTCACTTCTTTCCTTTTCCGGAATTTGAACCACCGCCTCGGTCGTCTCGCAATCGACACGCGAAGCCCGGGACGATGGACCCGTTTACGGAGGTGAGGGAACCTGCGGGCGCCGCCGGGCATGACCCTTCTCGGCCCCCACCCGCCCTGCCCACCTCCTGTCAACCTCCGGGACCCCCAGGCGGAGGGCGCGTGCGCGCGCGTGCGCAGAGCCTGCGTGCGGGGTCCCGCGGGGGCCGCCGGGAGGGGCCGCGGGGCGCCCACCTCGGCGGCCCGTCCGCGCTCTCCCGCCGAGGAAACCTGGGGAGGGGAGTGTAGAGTCTGTCCCAAAAGGTAGCGAAAGACGTCCGGTCGGCCCGGTTGTTAAGGGGATGCCCCCGTGGAGTGGGGCCCTGTCCCCCGAGAGGGAGGGTGGGGTCGGACGGAACCCGTCCCGCTGGGAGCGCCCGCGGCGGGCCGGGTGACTCACCGTTGCGTGTGCAACCGCCGCCGGGAGATGGAATGGGATCTGCGGGATCCGTGCGGCCCGCAGGGAGCTACGGATGCCTTTGAGGGTGCGGCTCCCGAGGTAACAGCCGAGCGTCGGAATAAGCTGGCGCCTGAGACCGTCGCCTCCGCTCCCGGGAGGTCAGACGGTTCTGCAGATCCCGCCGCCCGGCCGGCCGGGCTGAAGGTCCATCCCGCTTGGCCGCACATTGGAAGGGAAAGTGGTAGCTGGACGTGTACAAATCAAGTTGATGAGCCCACGGTCCAGAGTAAAGAAATAAACCTTTTAATGTGTGTGTATGGGTGACATCGCCGCAGGCTTTCACTCCCCTTTCGGTCCCGGGGAACTGAATGCGGGTTAATTACATTCTTACCGTGTGATTAGTCCTCCGGCTCCGACCCGAGCGGCATGGACGGTTCAGGGGTTTTGTGTTGCCAGCTGTGTCCACTCTCTTTTTCTTCCTCTTTTTAAGGCGGTTGCACAAGCTTCAAACTGTTGTTTTTTGAGTTTCTGCAGGGGGAACCTAAACATGTCTCTCCATCACATTAAAAAACTTAAATGCTTTGGAGAGTAATACTTTTTTTTTTTTGGAAATGTAGTTACAATTCCATAAAGTGTAAAGTATTTAAAAGTTTCAACAGACTTTACTTGTTTTCAGACACAACAGTATTTGTTATTTTTTAAAAACATATTTTTATTGATTTCAGAAGAGAAGGGAGAGGGAGAGAGAAACATAAATGATGAGAGAGAATCATTGATCGGCTGCCTCCTGCACGCCCCCCACTGGGGATCGAGCCCACAACCCTGGCATGTGCCCTTGACTGGAATCGAACCCCGGACCCTTCAGTCCACAGGCCGAGGCTCTATCCACTGAGCAAAACCTGCTAGAGCATATTATTATTATTTTAAATCCTCACCGAAGGATGTTTTTCCATTGATTTTTAAGGAGAGTGGAAGAGAGAGGGAAAGACAGAAATATAGATGTGAGAGAAACACATTGATTGGTTGGTTGCCTCCTGCACGCCCAACCAGGGCCCGGGCAGGGTGGAGCCTGAATCCGAGGTAGGTGCCCTTGACAGGAATCGAACCCAGGACCCTTTGGTCTGCAGGCTGACACTCTATCCACGGAGCCACACCAGCTGGGGCAACAGTATTTTTGTTTCAAGTTCTCAATCATCTTGGGAGAAAACACCAGTTTGCTTACCTTTTTATTTTTATTTTATTTAAATCCTCACTCGAGGATATTTTTTACCATTGATTTTTTTTTTTTTAGCGAGAATGGAAGAGAGAGGGGCTATTTACCTTACTTTTAAAAATTCTCACAAAAATCCTGAACATTTTTTTTTTTAGAACACATCTTTGTATCAGCTTTAAAGAATAGGCTTGGTCATGCACCATATTTTTCACTTAATGGAAGTTCTCATGGATATTTTTTTAATGTTACTAACTTAGGATTCCTTAAAACATTAGTCCTCTGTGTTCTGAATAGTTTTTTTTTTTTTTAATTCTCCCAAGTAGCTAACAGGAATAAAGCATTTTGAATGTTGGCTGAAAATGTTAAAAATGTCATTCTGAAGCAGTACAAATCTCAATTGAAAGAAACTTTATTTGAAAGAAACCTTTCATTTTAGCATGTGCTCAGAAATATGTATTGTTTAATATGTATGGTTTGTATTATGAAAAGTTAGGTCCATTGCAGTTGGAATAAATGGCTTTGACATCTTTCCCTTAATTGGTAGTGAGTGAACTGTTTGAATTGGTTCCCACCAGTAGGTGCTTAATTACAGCATTCATAACATTTTTGCACGATGAAATGAACTGGCACAGTTCCTTGTCTGAAAGGACTGAAAGTCAGTTGAAATGACTTTCTCAACGAGCATTTCTCATCAGAACCATAGAGCACAGGAGATGGAGAGACCGTTTTCTCAGTTTTCCCGTGCCCTCCTAGAAGCATAGCAGATATTTTATTGGTCACACTGATGTCAGGGAGCCAGGGCTTACTTCTCCAGGTAACTGGGTTGAGAAAGGCTGCAGCCCCCTAACCTCCGTTTTCCTGGGTTCTCCCTGCTGCCGCTGGTGCTGTCTGGTACACTCTTCTCCCTGCTCTTCTGCTGGCAAACTCTGGTTTAACCTCTTGCCACACTGATCTCCCTGCTTCAGAGGAGAGGACACCTTTCACGGTGCTCAGCTCACTTGCATTTACCTCTTGAGCATGTTACTTGCTGGATGTAAGCTTCTCGAAGGTAGGCCTGTTTTTTCTATTCAGAGAGAGGTTTCCCTCACCTCAAGCACACCCAGTAACAGTGCTGAATTAATATAGGAGAGAGCCATTCAATGCTATTATTTTACAATCAAGTAATTACACACTACAGTAGCTGTTAGGACATTTTAGCAGTGTTTTTAACGTGTAGAACATTTCAAATGACACAGGCATGATAACCTCTCATGCACCCATCACCCAGCCGCACAGGCCAGTGTTTCACTGAATTATTTGAAAGCAGATCCTAGAGGTCATATAATTTCATGCTTAAGTATTTCAGTGTTTACCACTAAATGCTAAGGACTTTAAAAGCAAAACATCAATATGCCATCACACCTGAATAGTAACAGTTCCTTAATATCGGGTATCCCTCGAATGTTCAGATTTCCCTAAGCGTCTAAGGCTTTTGTAGTTTACATGAATCAGGATGTAGACAGGGTCTTTAAAGTTTTACATGGACCAACGGGAAGTAATGACTCCATCTCGGTTCATGGGCGAACAAGCAGTTTCAGCAGATGTTTATTATTATGATCTGATATGAGCTGAAAGCATTAAAAAAGTTATGTTGATGATACGGAGTTAGTTCTCTGACGAAAGTTCTTAAAAAGAGCAATTGGATTTTGTCAAAAGACAAGTTTATAGCAAAGTAAGATCCCCGACTCAGGAGCCCTCGTTTGAATTCTGCCTTGCCTTTCCTTAGCTCTGTGACCTATGGCTTGTTATGCAACCCATGCCTGGATTTCTTCATCGCTAAACAGCAGTAAAAAGAGAGCGTCCCACATAAGGTGGTTTTTGTTTTTGTTTCTAGGCTTTGAAAATGAAATGAGTTAATGTGTGCAAACACTGAAAGTACTTTATATTAAATCCTACATAGTGTTAGTGATTGTGCTGTTAAGTGAATTTACACTTACTCATAACATTGGTGTTAGCCTCTTAATTTAAAGATCCACCCATGGGCGATGGTCATCCCAGTCCAAGACGAGCATAGGGAAAGCAGGGCGAGGTGTGCCAAGTGAGAACTGTCTATGGAGGAACCCTAAAAGAGAAAAGGCTACAATGAACGTACTTTATAAAACATCTTTCCTTGTGATAAAAACCAACAAACATGCTGTTACAGTTTTGAATGGAGTCTTTCTTATTTTCCAGAATTGTGACAATCTCTATTGACCCAGGAGGGAATGCTACTGGAGTACACTGAGAATAATAAGTTAATTTCTGCCCTAGCTGGTTGGCTCAGTAGATAGAGTGTTGGCCTACAAACTGAAGGGTCCCAGGTTCGATTCCGGTCAAGGGCACATGCCTGGGTTGCAGGCTTGATCCCCAGTAGGGGGCGTGCAGGAGGTAGCGAATCAATGATTCTCTCTCATTGATGTTTCTATCTCTCTCTTCCTCTCCCTTCCTCTCTGAAATCAATAAAAATATATTTAAAAAAATAAGTTAATTTCTATTGAATCTACTCTGTTTAAGAAGGCAGGGAGTCAGTAATCCTTCCTAGGAAAATTTTTGTCACAAATGATTCAAAGTGTGTGTGGCAGAAATTGCTTCAGTTATCTTAGATTCATCCATATGGAGTATCTTATGTCCTGATTGTTAATTATTGCAATGTTTTATTTTTTTATTCCTCTACTCTTTGAAGGAATGTATGTTATAAGCAAAAGAATCTTTAACTTCCTGATACACCATTTTAAGGAAGGGTGACTTACATTTACTGAGCTGTTGTTTTTATATGTATATCATTTCTTTTAAATTAATAACCTTTGGTATTTATTAGTTTTTATTTTACAAGTAGGGAACATTTTTTTTCTCTTTTTACTTATCTACTTTATTTTTAATTTGGATCCAGAGTAGACAATAGGACAGTTGTGTCAGTTAGAATGACACAACCACATTCTTTTGTTGTGACCCATTGCTCATAGTAACTGAAGATACACTGACTCACAAGTATTCTAACAGACTGGAATGGAATGTAGGCATGTCCATGAGTGAATATAATTAGGCTAGTTTTGTCCGGGGAGTGATTTTATTGCTGGAGAAATGATCAGACATAAATTTGTCTATCACCTTTGAGTTTATGCAAGACTTCTATTTAAAGGAGGAAGGTTTTGTGTTTTGGAAGGCACTTGGTTCATAAATCACCCTGTCAGTGCCAGAGCATTTAGACTTTGTGTCACTTTTTTCAGTGAACTTTAAAAAAAATTTTTTTTTATTGATTTTAGAGATGGGGGAAGAGACAGAGAAATAGAAACATTAATCTACTGCCTCCAGTACATCCCCTACTGGTGGTCCAACCCATAACCCGGGCATGTGCCCTGACAGGGAATCGAACCCTTGACCACTCTGTGCACAAGATAATGCTCAACCAACGGAGCCATACTGGCCCGGGCTCAATGAACTTTAAGTTAGAAATCATCCTAAGGAGAGTAGAGAGTTGAGCTTTCTTGCCAATTTAGCTCATGCTTCAGAGGATTTAAAAAAAATGTTATTTTAATTAGGGAATGAAAAGGTCAGATGGAGTTTAATTTCTTAGTCTGCCAAGTACTATACCTGTGCTTGCAGGGCAGTATATAAACTCCAGCCAGTAATCTGCCCCCTCCCTCAGAGTGTGCATGTGGCAGAGAATGAGTTGTTTTACAGGTCTCGTGTTTGTTTTACCACAATTCAAACAGGAGCGTCAGAGTTCATAAAAGTATTGATAACTTTATGAAATGGCTCAGATTTCAACATAAAACTTTTATATTGACATTTAATTAAGTAAAACATTAAGATTGTTTAGTGTATTTTTTTCCTCTTAGGAAGTGTCTGATGTTTTCAGTTATCTCTTGCTGTTCACCACCCCAGATCTCAGTGGCTGTATTAGTGTTGCTGCTGTACCAAATTACCACAGACTTGGTGGCTCAGAATCACACCTTCGCGTCGTAGGTCAGAAGTCTGATGGGTTTTACTGGGTTAAAATCAGGGTGCAGACAGGATTGGGTTCCTTTGGAGATTAGGGGAGAATTTATTTCCTTACCTTCTCCCGCTTCTGGCGCCACCTGCACTTCTAGGGTCCTGTCCCCCTTCATCCACCTTCACAGCCACCAGTCACGTCACTCTGACCTCTGCTTCCCCTGCCACCTCCTCTCTGCCTCTGAGTTTCCTGCCCCTCTTTTTCCCTTATCAGGGCCATTGTGATTACATCGGTCCAAATAATCCATGATGGTCTCTCCATCGCAAGATTCTCAGCTTAGTCACACCAGCAAGCTTCCTTTGGCCACGCAACATACTCATAGTTTCAGGACATTAGGATATGAGCATCTTTGGAGACCATTATTCTGCCCACCTACCTTAGTGCTTAAAACAATGACCACACTATTTCTTTTTTAAAAACTATGTTTCTACTGATTTTTTGAGAGAGGAAGGGAGAGGGATGAGAGAGGAGCATCCTCAATCGGCTGCCTCCTGTCCATCCCCTACCGGGGATGGAGCCCACAACACAGGCATGTGCCCTGACTGGTAATGGAACCGGTGACCTCTTGGTGCTTGGGTTCTCCTGTTTGCTTACCGCTCAGTCCACTGAGCCACGCCAGCCGGGCTTTATTCCCCCTTTAATGTTCATATTACATCAGGTGTAATTTTGACATTGGGGTGCTCATTTAGTGGATCTTGAATGCCTTAGGATTTCACTTTTGAACTCTTTTTCTGCATGGCAGTTGGTGATTTTAGAAGTTACCTGAAGTTTAGTGAGCCTTTGACTAAACTGTATTTTAAATATTATCTATGTAGAAACTACTCGAACGAACCCGTGCCAGGCGAGAAAATCTCCAGAGGAAGATGGCCGAGAGGCCCACGGCAGCACCGAGGTCTGTGCCTCCCACCAAGCGCGCCAGAGAGCCGCTCGCAGAAGCCAGTAACCAGCAACCCCTGTCCGGGGGGCAAGGTAAGACTGTGAGGTGATGGAAGGAGAGGAGCCCCAAACGTTTCCTCGTGCATGTGCAAGAATCAGCATCTGGGGGAGGCAAACGTAGCAGCCCCTGGGGAACGACCAGCCTTCTCCCTCTGTGCCAGGATTATGTTCTATGTTGGGGCCACAGCAGAGTTTCCCTTAACAAATAGTTCAAATTAATCAGTTGAACTTTATTTTCCTCAATGCAAACTTATTCTGAGTGTGGAATAGTCTGGAGATAATCCTTAGTATAACTTTAAAGCACAGGTAGAAAAAGAGGTTACAGAGATAAGGGCTTGGGGCTGACTTACAGTTATTTTGGAAACTAACCATAGAATGATAATTTGTTTTCACATATTTAGGTTGAGGGAAGGGAGGGGAATACGTTACATATAGATGGTATTCGGCCAGGAAAATAGAGGCCTGGCCCAGTCCAGGATCTTCTGCTTTCGCTGTGACACGGGTTTGTACAATCACATAGTGAGTGCTGTGTGCTTGAAAACCAGAGGTTGGGACTACATTTTGATGCTAAAATGTAGGCATTTACTGTTGTACACAAGAACTGTAAACATAAAGGATTCTGTTTCTCCAGGTGGTATTGCATGTTAAAATAGAAACATGTTAAAAATGATCAGATAGGTCAATGGAAATGAGTTACAGAAGAGTAGAAAGTTTCATGCTGTGTTTTACTTAGATGGATGTTGATAAGGGCGGTCATAGCCTCTTACTATTACAACTTTGGTCACTGCCAGAACAAGAATACTTGGTTAGACAACCGGTGAAACTGACCTCTTAGGAAATTTACATTCTGACTTTTTAAAAGTATTAACTTTCCAGGAGATACATTAAGACTCATTCCTGGGTTGAAATCATATGCCTTATGTTTGGATTGCTCCCTTTTATTTTAGGACTTGGAATTTTTTTTCTAGGTGTTTGTGGAAGTTTAAAATGTGAAGTGTGGTTAAGCACTTGTGCTGATGAATTTGTTTGGTATTGACTAGATAATTCAGTCACATTTTTGATTCCCTGTCTCTTTCCTAAACCTCAAGCCAGGTGCCCTGGTATCCTTGACTTATTATTGTCTGTGAAAGATTGTTTTAAAAACAGAAAGTCTGGTTCCTACCCTTAGCTCAGCTGTGTCCCTTTAGGCAGGGAGCTAAATTCCTCCAGCTTGATTTTTCTTATCTAAAAGTGAGGTGATCAGGCTGTGACCTTTAACAGGCTCCGGAACATTTGCTCATTCTGTGTGTGCACTTTTAATTTCCTGCTGTTGTAAACTGTGTAAAGTATTGTGCATATATATTGAGAATGTTACTTGAATTTATTTTCATTAAGGTTTTTTAAATCATAAATTATTATTTTAAATCTCTCATCAGCTCTTTGTAATACTTTAAGCAATAAAAAAATAAAAAACAAACAAACAAAATCTCTCATTAGATTTCTAAGTTATTGAAAGCAGAATTTTACATTTTTCTTGTAAGTAAAATCATTGAAAGGATTAGGGCAGTGGTTCTCAACCTTCCTAATGCCGCAACCCTTTAATTCAGTTCCTCATGTTGTGGTGACCCCCAATTTCATTGTTATAAATTGAACATAATTAAAGCATAGTGATTAATCACAAAAACAATATGTAATTATATATGTGTTTTCCGATGTCTTAGGCGACCCCTGTGAAAGGGTCGTTCGACCCCCAAAGGGGTTGCGACCCACAGGTTGAGAACCGCTGGACGAGAGAAACATGTGTTTTATTAAGTTGTGAAGTACCTATGGCAGTTGTTTGTGCTGTGAGGAAGTATGGAAATTTGAAATTTTCCCCTTTTTAATCTAGAGAAATCTTGTACAAAACCATCGCCATCAAAAAAACGCTGTTCTGACAACACTGAAGAGGAAGTTTCCAACTTGGAAAATGCACAACCGGTTGAGTCAGCTTCTGCCAAACCTTGTTCTCCAAGTCCTGTGTCCCCTCAGGCACAGCCACAGGCACCGGCTCCGGCCAGTGATTCCCCGCCAGCCACCCAGGCATCCAACCAGGCATCGCTGCTGGGCCTGCAGAGAGCGCTGAACACCAGGCCCGAGGCCTCTGCAGTCTCCTCTGTTAAAACACGGATGCAGAAGCTGGCAGCCCAGCGGCGCCACTGGGATAATGATGAGGTGACAGGTATGAATGACATGGATGGGATGTCCCTTAAATCTGTCAGTAAGATTCACCTTGGTATGTTGAAAATCGTATTTATCAGTTAATACATGAAGGTAACTGCTTTTGCTTCATCTATATCCCAGTACGGTCACTTGCACTTAGTTCACTTATCAGTAGTATATTTATCAGGTGTGGGGCGTGCAGGAGGCACCACACTGAGGAGGGACATGTTTTTGCAATTTCAACTTCAGGTGTGTTATCTGCAGTGTCTGGGGTTTAGCCAAAAGGAGGGAGGCAGTTGGATAAGAAAGTTTTGTTTTTCTTTTTTTAATTTGGATTAAGTATCATCTGATTTGAAAAGATATTGTCACATTTAAACAGCTCGGTACTCTCATGCATTGGACTGCAGGGGTCCTCAAACTACGGCCCGAGGGCCACATGCAAATACAAATATTGTATTTGTTCCCATTTTGTTTTTTTACTTCAAAATAAGATATGTGCAGTGTGCATAGGAATTTGTTCATGGTTTTTTTTTTTTTTTTAAACTATAGTCCGGCCCTCCAACGGTCTGAGGGACAGTGAACTGGCCCCCTGTTTAAAAAGTTTGAGGACCCCTGGACTAGAGCTTTGGACTAGTTCTAAGCCTGTTAACCTCATTAAAAATCCTGAGTGGAGTGGTGCTGGTATTTGCACGTACCGTACATGCATCTCTTGAGCATGGTCATGAATTCTTTTTCTGAAAACATTTTCAGATGATACCCCTGAAAGCTCACTCATCCCAGCGATGCCAGTGGAGGACAAGGCGGCCTCCCCTCCCAAACCAGCAGAAGCCTCGGCAACTCCCGTGGGGAGGAGGGGCCGTCTGGCCAACCTTGCTGCCACTATTTGCTCCTGGGAAGATGATGTCAGTCTCTCATCGGCAAAGCAGAACAGTGCCCCAGGACAGCCTGGTACCACTTGTTTGTCCAAAGCTTCCTCTGCCAGCGGAGCATCTGCTGGCATCAATGGCCGCAGTGTTGCGCAGGAAGCTGCATGCTGCTCCCCGAGGGGTGGCCATGCCTCTCTGAGCAAAGCCCCGGCCTCGAGAGCCGCGGCTGCCTCCTTGCCTACGGGTGCTGTATCCAGTGCTGCGGTGAGTACACACAACTTTTAGTACAGAAGCCTTTCTTCTTTGTTAGGAGAGATGATGTACATTTACGTGTAGGTCTGTCTTTTTATAACAGCTGCAGTGTTTATGTTATTTTTAGAATATTGGTTTCACAGAAAGTAAAAGTCATAAATTTGGTACCCCCATCCCAAGTTAAGTGAGCAGTTAAGAACTAGTACAACTCCAAAGTGCACCATGACATGACAGAGCCTGTTCGTCAGGGAGAGCCTGAAAATGACTTTCTCCGTCAGGGTGTGCATTTCTGACAACTAGGAGCCGTAGTGACCAGGTGGCAGTTGTCAGCGGTGGGTACGGTGCTTTCATGTATGTCTTTTTGAAAGGTTCCCTTGTGCATGTGCTACCTTAACATTTAAAAAGTCTTTTAAAAAAACAAAAAAGAAAAAGAATATTGTGTACTGGGCATCGTCATTGAGTGTAGCGCTGGGATCTGGAATTAGCATGCATGCAGTCCCAGCCCTGCCACATCATTAGAAGTGTGGCCTTGGACAAGGCTTCATCTTGCAGAACCTAGAAAAGGGTTCTGGGGAGGGTGAAGCGAGGTGATGTGCACAGAGCACTTAGCATAGTGCTTGGCATGTAGTGAGTACTTCCTTTATTATCATTAGTCATCAAGTACATGATACAATAAAAATACATATATGTTTTTATTTATTGTAAAGGGAGAGAGAAACATGAATTGGTTGCCTCCTGTAGCACCCCGACCAGGGACTGAACCCACAAGCTGGGCATGTGTCCTGACTGGGAATCGAACCGGCGACCTTTCAGTGCACAGAACGGTGCGCAACCAGCCAACCAGCTGAGCCACACTGGCCAGGGCTATGACGATTATGTTAAAATAATACTGACTTAATTAAAATACAAAAATATGTAATTTGGTTTAACAGTTAAAATTCATAAATGTAATAGTGTGATACTATTAAGAAATTGTTTTTTAAAATAGTGACTCTGTCCTTCATACTAAATTACCCATGGATCTAGTATACAGCCTGAACTATACAGCATAATTTGAATTACAGTATTTTTCAAGTTGATTTTTTTCCCCAAACCTTTCACATTGGCTTGATCTATTAGATAACAACAACATTTTTTCATGAGTTTACATAGGCTACCAAGCAAATAGAATTTGCGTTATTGTTATGGGACTGTCTTTAGTTATGGTGAGTGCTGTATTTATCCTAAGTGTTTTCATGTTTCAGAAAGCTGCTTCTTCCCCTGTGAAAGCTTCTATATCTGTCACCAATGCTAAGAATTGTGAGGTACGAAAACCTGAGCGACTTAAAAAAACTCCTGCTAGTCCTTTGAAAACTGAGGTATCGAAACCAATCGGGAAATCAGCTGAATCCCAGATAGTTCGGCCCAAAGAAGAAGTAAATAGAGAAACTTGTCTGCAATCTCACTCTAAAGACAAATCTACAACACCAGGTTATGTATTTTTTTTTAAAAATCTAAAGTTTTCAGGGTTTCTGTTCTCAGCATTTTAAATACCCAGTTTGAATGGTGTTATGCCCAGATTTCAAGATTCCCAAGAAGCCACCAGGGAGCCAGCCAGTCCGATGCAAAAGCAAAGAGTCTTTTATTTTAAGCCCGGGCTTAGCTCCTCTACCTTCCTTACTGACGCAGCAGCAGGTGGCAAAGAGAGAGCAGTCTGCTCGAACCAGGGGTTTCATAGAGGGTTGGAGTAGGGGCGGGAGAGGGGGCTGTGCCCCCCGCCGATTGGCCAGGTGCTAGCTGGTGACCCATTACACAGGATGTGGTCATAGCGATGGCGTGCACTTCCCTTGATTACCATTGGTTAGTCCAGAGAAATGGTGGGTGTGGCTAGCAGAGGCTCCTTCCGAGGGGGAGGGAGCCTTCACTGAGCACATGGTTCCATACAAAATGGAGGTCCCTTAATGGATGGGAAGCCGGCCACTCGGCTCCCATGCAAGGCCTGCCGCCGTGGGCGTCACCGGGAGGCAGGCCACCCACCACCCCGCCTGGCCCTTGGGTCGCCCGCTGCTCGGCCCGAAAGTGACTCGGAGGCCGAGGAGGGCGGCCCGGGTCCTTCTGGGCGTCCGCGGGCCTGCGCCTATCTGGTCAGGCGCTGCCTCGGCCATGGCTGCCCGTCATCCTCCCTGCCGGATGCCTGCGGGGCCACGTGCCCCGCCGGCCCTTTCAAATGGTACAGGGTTGGTTTGCCAGGGCAAGTGCTGAATGCTCAGATGAAATGTCTTTAAATTCAGCTTTAATTGGTAGAGTGACTGTTTATTAGTGTAGATCAATCCAGTTACTGGTCAAAGCAGTTTATTTTTTTTTTAAATTTATTTTATTTTATTTTTTTAAATATTTTTTATTGATTTTTTATAGAGAGGAAGGGAGAGGGATAGAGAGTTAGAAACATTGATGAGAGAGAAACATCGATCACCCGCCTCCTGCACATCCCCCACTGGGGATGTGCCCGCAACCCAGGTACATGCCCTCGACCGGAATCGAACCTGGGACCTTTCAGTCCGCAGGCCGACGCTCTATCCACTGAGCCAAACCGGTTTCGGCATGGTCAAAGCAGTTTAAACATGCTTTTTCCTTAGAATGACTGTGCTAGATACTTTCCTCTGTGCTTTTTTTAAAATATATTTTTTTATTGATTTCAGAGAGGAAGGGAGACTTAGAAACATCACACTCCCTACTAGGGATCAAGCCCACAACCCCCACATGTGCCCTGACTGGGAATCGAACCCATGACCTCCTGGTTCATGGGTTGATGCTCAACCACTGAGCAACACCACTTGGGCATATATTGTTTACTTTCTGAATGAATAATCCTGGTAGAGTCAAAGCACTTTGGAACTGTACAGGCATTTAGAACTTCCCCATAGAAATGATAATGGTTACTTATTCTGAATAGCCTCCAATAATGTGTTTTCTGTAGGAGCAGGAGTCAAGCCGTTTCTGGAGCGCTTTGGAGAAC
This sequence comes from Myotis yumanensis, assembly GCF_028538775.1. Lineage (NCBI taxonomy): Eukaryota > Metazoa > Chordata > Mammalia > Chiroptera > Vespertilionidae > Myotis > Myotis yumanensis. Next base: position 79,614,090 of record NW_027223760.1, read on the forward strand.
GCTGTCTAGAACGCAGCAAAGACAGCCCCACGCGGAGCACACCCCACAGGACCCCCGTGGTCACTCCAAACACCAAGGCCATCCAGGAAAGACTGTTAAAGCAAAACACATCTTCATCTACTACCCACGTAGCCCAGCGGCTCAAGCAGGTGCGTACATCCTACTGCCTTCACATTACCCATGCCACGGTCTCAGTATAGAACGTACAGACATCAAGTTGTGTATTCCCATACCATTCCTTTTGACTGAATAAATAGCATCTTGGTTCTCTGTATTGTGTATTTCAAATTAGAAATACAGTTGTTCTGTATTCCTTTATATTGTGACTTTTTTCCTCTTAAAACTAAAGACAAGCAAAGTTAGTAGTGTTTGGATATTATTCTTAAACCTACTATTGGCTTTTGTGTAAAATAGAGCTTTTGATGATTTTAGGAACGTGAAAAAGAACTAGCATGTCTTCGAGGCCGATTTGACAAGGGCAATTTATGGAGTGCAGAAAAAGGCGAAAACTCAAGAAGCAAACAACTAGAAACCAAACAGGTACTGTAGACAAATAGGCGAGTGGTGATGACAGGAGGAAGGAAAGCTCTGGCTCTCCATGCCAGGCCTCTTTTATGGTGGGCGCCACTAAAGTGCATGGTATCACTTAATCCCCACACTAACCCTGGAAGGTGACACTCCCCCCTTTTCTGAGTGAGGACTAAGCCCCAGGGAGATAAATCATCTGTGCAAATGGCACAGCTGGTGTGTGGGGAAACCAGGGCTTCTAACCAGACCTTCTGACCTTGGCCTCCTCCTTTACCCCCACCTTTATTCTTGGGCCCCATCCACAGTGGAAGGATGCAGCTTAGTGAGTTTGTCTGGCACTGTTTTCAAAGTTATGATTTACACCTTTGAGAATGAATGCCATTGCTTTTCATTACCACCACTCATTCTTTCAGTTACTCAGCTAATGCCTGAGAGCCCATTGTATACAAACCCCGAAGCTTTTTACTCTCCAGGTGCACTCAGCCCATTGTTCTCACTTCTGAAATGCACCCGCCCTGCCTGCCCCTTCTCACACTTCTTGCTTACCCTTAAGACAGTCTGCAGCACAGTATTTGATAATGTGCTGTGTGTTTGTACATCAAACTGGCTACTAGCTGAGTGTGCACGTTACTTAACTCTCCTGTGTCTCAGTTTTCTCATCTGTAAAATGGAGACATTAGTACCGATCCTAGAGAGTTATTGGGAGGACCTGATGAGGCGATGATGTGAAGTGTGTAGAATAGAAAGATGACTGACACATGGGAAGCTACTGTTCTTATTTCTTCTCTTGCTTTAATCACAGCCTTCTCAAAAGCAAACAAGCAATGAATGTTTCTTTTGCATAGCCTTATAAATATTTTAAAAAATGACTCAGATAAAGGAATTTTTTTCTTTTTCCTTTTCTTTTTTAAAAAAATATGTTTTTATTGATTTTAGAGGGAGAGGAAGGGAGAGGGATAGAGAGATAGATATATCGATAAGAGAGAAACATGTATAGGCTGCCTCCTGCACCCCCCCTTCCCCCCACCCCCACCCCCCAACACACACACTTGGGATTGAACCAACCACTCTGAGCATGTGCCCTGACTGGGAATCGATCCAGTGACCTTTCGGTTCATGGGCTGACACTCAATAACTGAGCCACATTGGATAGACCTCTTTTTTCCTTTTCTTATGATCTGTTTTGTCCTTTGCTATTTTCTTTGCATTTTACCCACAGAGTAACTGGTAAGTGGAATCTGGAGGTAGGAACTGTCCCTAATTGTTGTTTTTTGTTAATCCTCACCTAAGGGTATTTTTCCCCCAATGATTTTTAGAGAGAGCAGAAGGGACGGGGGAGAGACAGAGAAAGAGATTCACCAATTGGTTGTCTCCTGCATGTGCCCCTGGTCAGGGCTGGGGCTCGAGCCTGCAACCCAGGTATGTGCCCTTGGCTGGAATCAAACCCGGGACCCTTCGGGCTGTGGGCCGACGCTCTATCCACTGAGCACCGGCCAGGGCGTCCCTCGTTTTACAGATGTGGGCTGTGGTGAGTGACACGGGGGAGTTGTTTTCCACACACACGACTTTCACTTGAATGGTTTCTCTGAAGCTGAACCTGATGCAGATTTCCATTCTCCCTTGCCTCCTCCTCTCAGTGACTCACATCCTGAGAATCTCCAGAACGGGAGCCAGCGCCGAGGGCTCGTGTTCTGAACGTGGCCAGGCCTTCCACACACGTTGTCTGTTTTGTTCTGAGGAAAATTATGTAGAGTAATGACTGTGGTTTGTTTCACTTAGTAACACATAAAAAGACAAAAGTCTATCGTTTTGAGAAGTAAAATGTATCTTTTCACTTGCTTTTTGCAGGAAATTCACTCTCAGAACACTCCCCTCAGAAAACATCAAGTTGTTTCAAATACCCCGTCCGGTCCAGTAACAGAAAAGGAAAAGGCGGCAGGAGAGCAGACTCCAGCACAGCCCCCCAGCCCAGAGCCCGCAGGTCAGCGCTCCTCCCTGCCTCACCAAGGGAGCTCTGGACACGGGCTGGCAGTCAGAAACGCCGCTCTAGTGTGGAAAGGCCGATTCGCCCCTTCATTTCCACCACTTTTCCTTCTGGCCACGCTCTGCTTCTCTCAGCTCTGTGTCCAGAGTGAGAAGGCAGCCTCTCGCCGGGAGTGTGAGCGCTGCCACTTGTAGTGTCTGGAGCTGGGAGGGGTGCATGCTCTTTACCTCGGCTTCTCTGCAAGTGCGGGCAGGTTGGAGCCTTGGGACCGAGTGCAGAGGTGATTGCAGCCGCGGTAATGGCACTCAGTGACCTGGGTGGCAGGCAGCAGGAGCTTTAAGTACACGGTGCTAACCCATGTAACCCTGTGTCCCTGCTGGACTGGGGCTTCCGAGGCTTTGTTGACCGGCAGTGGTGAGAGTGGCTTCTTTGTCTTGTTCCTGATCTGGAGGAAGAGCTTTCAGTCCTTCACAGAGGACAGTTCGCTGTGGGCTTTCATAGAGAGGGGTCGTTTCCTTCCGTTGCTAGTTTTTTTAAGTTGTTTTTATTTTTTTAAATATGTCTTTATTGCTGAAAGTATTACCGATGTGTCCTTATTTCCCCTATTGACCTTCTCCACCCTGCACCCTTTTTAAGTGTTCTTATTGGCACTTTTTTAAAAAATTGAAAAACAAATTGCAGAACAGCATGAGAGTGTGTCCACGTGCTGATAAAACAAAAGGCTACTCACATAGATCACTGTGGGGGGAAACTGGAGGAGCAAACATAACCTGTTCTATCGATGTCCCTTCCTCTTGGAGAGAGAAATGGGGAGGGAGGAGAGGGCAGGTGTTTGGGGTATTCTCTGTACATTTCTAAATTTGAAATCCAGTTTTGTAATCAGAAAAAAAAGATAGAGAAGATTCTATAAACAAAAACTTCTGGGTTCTTATACTATTCATATGGTTTTCCCTAAAATTTTTTTAGGTTTCACTGAATGTGAAATGACGAAGTCTAGCCCTTTGAAAATAACACTGTTTTTAGAAGAGGAAAAGTCTTTAAAAGTAACATCAGACCCAAAGGTTGAGCAGCAGACAGGTTGGTTTTTATTCTTTATTTCTTACTAGCACTGAACATGTTATGAGAAATAATATAATAGTAGAAGCACATATTCCACTATACGCTGTTCTATATTTCTTAAAGTTTTTTTTTAAATTGATTTCAGAGAGGAAGGGAGAGGGAGAGATAGAAACATCAATGATGAGAGAGACTCATTGATCAGCTGCCTCCTGCATGCCCCCTACTGGGGATCAAGCTCACAATCCAGGCATGTGCCTGACCAGGAATCGAACCATGACCTCCTGGTTCATAGGTCCATCTTCAACCACTGAGCCACACCAGCCGGGCCAGTGTTCTATATTTCTAAGTGGCTTGTGATTTTATAATTCTCTCTTTTTTTAACTACGAAGAGGTACTCTAGCCTCCACAGAGACAGAGCACTGAAACAGCTATCTTTAGGGTACTGACTGCTGTGAAAACATGGTCGAGCCTACCCTCGCCTGGCACAGGGCGGGGAGTGCACTGCCTGGCACTTCCGTGGACTGTCAGGGAGCTAGTGGCCCTGAGGCACCTGTGAACCCTGGCTTAGGTGACGCTCATGTTTCCTGTTAGTGACTGCCGCCTCCACGGGCAGCTCCCACCAGAGAAGAGTCCTTTGAAAGAACATGTTTTATACATCCGAAGCTCTTGGCTCTAACCTTGAGTTCTTACTTAATAATCTTTCTCACACCCAAAGCATTGGGTCAGCTTTTGATAATTTCCACTTTTATTGGTAAGAAAATATTACTGGAAATTTGAAAATAATTTTGGTTTCATATGTTAGTAAATTTTACTGTTATTTTTGTTTAGGAAGTGCTTTTCTTCAGGGCTTTCCCCTGTTTATTAGTAAGCATGTGAATGTTAGATCTTTTCTGCTCTCCCTCTGATTTTTAAAGGTCTGGATTACAGCGTTCACTTATTGCAATGTTTTTCAGAAGTGGCACGTGAAATTGAGATGAGCGTGGATGACGAGGATGACATCAATAGTTCGAAAGTGATTAACGACATCTTCAGTGATGTCCTGCAGGAGGGCGAGCTGGATGTGGCCAGGAGCCCGGAGCAGATGGGCCAGGCGGGAGCCGAGAGCGGGGAGGACCAGGAGGATGCCCTCAATATCTCCTCGATGTCGCTGCTTGCTCCGCTGGCACAGACAGTCGGCGTGATAAGTCCAGAGGTAAGAAAAGAGGAGACAGGCTCGGGACATAAAGAAACTAAATAGCATTGGGGTCCCCTTTTGTTTAGGTGGGTACACGGGGATTTAGAACTGTGGGGCCAGGGACAGTCTGCAAACCTGACTTTAATGCTCTTGTGAGAGCAAGCTGTATGATTAGCCATCACCCTATATTGAATAACTGCAACTTTGTTTGGAAATTGAGTCAATTAGAACTGTTTCTAAAGAAGGTTATGAGTGTAGGTTTTAGCTATCTTTCAACTTTTATTTATTTTTTTAGGAACTTGGTTTAGTTTTGTTTTTACGATGAATCAGTTGACTTGTGTGATATTTATTTTCCTCATATAGAGAAGAATTCATTCAGTTCTTCAAAATTATTTAGAATCAGTGACATCCATAAAACCTATTAATACCCACTGCTTCCCTGCAGAGTTTCGCTTCCTCGCCTAGATTGGAATTGAAGGGCAGTAGCATACATGACGAGAGTCCCAAACCAGGAAAGTTCCAGAGAACCCGTGTCCCGCGGGCCGAGTCTGGTGACAGCCTTGGTTCTGAGGACCGGGACCTTCCTTACAGGTGAGAACATTTGGGGGAGGCATTCACTCACTAAGGCTCATGGTTTCAATTGATACAACAAGTTGGAATCCTTGTAATTATGTTACTAATAGTTAACTTGCAAAAAACTTCGTAATAACTTCTGTCAGCTTCTCTTTCGCCCAGTGGCATTTCCCATTCTGGTGAAGTGTTCTGCTGACATGTTGCAGCATCAGTATCCAGTTCTGCTGAAATGCTGAATAAAAGATAGTGCTAGTGTGTTGCTGGGTTTCTAACAGTATAACTGTTTCTTGAAGCATCGATGCGTACAGATCTCAGAGAATCAAAGAAACAGACCGTCCTTCAATTAAGCAGATTGCTCGGAAGGAAGATGCTACTTCAAAATTGGAGGGAAAAAGGAATGCTGAAGCAAAGAGCGTCTTTCCTTGTCAGGTGAACGTCAAGCAGAAAATGCAGGTGTGTACTCGATGGAAGGGGTGTGTGGTGTTTGTTTCACGAGACTGAGCTTGAGCACGAGGCCCAGCCTTTCCGTCTCTGGGCCCTGAGGGCCTGGGACAGTGTCTGGCGCCTGACACCCTGACCTCAGCAGCTGCTCTTGAGTTCAGTTTAATTGGAGAAAGGTTCTCTTTATTAGAAAAGTTGGAAGCTTGTTTGATATTGTTGAAATATTTATTTTTAAACATGTTTGTCCTAAATATCCTTAAACTGTAACTATAAATTAGATGATGGTGAAATGTGCAATTTATTTTGTTCTTAAAGGTTCTTTTACTCTAGGAAAACATTTAAAAATTACACATACATGTAATTTAAATAAAATGAATCAGGTAATCTCTATATCTCTAGACTGGGATGCATTTGAAGGCATGCAGAGTATGCTAAGAATGAATATATGAATATATTTACATTCCCACACATCCTTACACTCTCTGTACCTACCTACCTATCTGTAGCTAAAAAAGGGTGTAACTTTGTTGGACACCGCCCCAATTATAATTTTAGTAAGTATGAGTTGAAAGTCTTTTTGTCAGGAAGAATGTTGATAGTGTAATTATTATAGTATGTTAAATGTTCCTGGTGCATAGTCTAGAAACTTGAATGGTGAAACTAACATTTGGACTTTCTGGAAATTTTGGAAATTATTGAATCAGATTGGTTATAACCCAAGTTTCAGTAAGTGAACATAGTGACTGAGAATGTGGGTTTTCTCTTCTCTCGTGGGTCTCACCAGGAACTCAACAATGAAATCAATCTGCAGCAAACGGTGATCTACCAGGCCAGCCAGGCCCTGAACTGCTGTGTGGACGAGGAGCACGGGAAGGGGTCCCTGGAGGAAGCTGAGGCTGAAAGGCTGCTTCTGATCGCAAGTGCGTGAGACCCGTGCAATCCCAGCAGGTTTAGCCAGGAAACACTCAATTCACCTTGAATGGTTTCACACCTCTAATTGCAGAGAAAGGGCCTTTTCTGAAAACCTGGTTCAGTTCATCTACTTTTTTGTTCTGGATAATGTCTGTGAACACCCGCCACACAAAATGAGATGTAGTTTGCATGAAAGGATAAAAGAAACAGGAAAGCATTTGAAGGCATGCAATTGTGCAGAGTAGGCTGAGAATGAATATATGGATATACTAGTATTTACATCCCCACACTCTCTCTGTACATACCTATCTATCTGTAGCTAAAAAAGGTGTGAATTTTGTTGTTTGTGTGTATGCATGTGTAGTGATGAATGGTGGAAAGATTATATCACATAAGAAAACTGACCAATAGTTGAAGTATTAAATTATTGGAACTTGGTAAACAGATGACCAATTAAGGTTTTTCCCAACTACCTACCACCTGTTTCTATAAAGAGAGTTACTGATTTCGTCTTTGGGCTTCTGTACTGTTGCCACATAACTGGTCTCATTTAGGAACAGTTGCAACTTTTAATATTTGAAATATTAACTTGCATCGTTTTACATAGCTGAGAAGAGAACACTTTTGATTGATGAGCTGAATAAACTGAAGAGTGAAGGACCTCAGAGGAAGAACAAGGCTGGTCTCCTCTCCCAAAGTGAATTTGTCCCGTCCAAAGGGTCAGTCACTTTGTCAGAAATCCGTTTGCCTCTTAAGGCAGATTTTGTCTGCAGCACAGTTCAGAAACCAGGTATGGAGGTTTTTACTTGCCTGCGTTCTAGATCTTATGTGTGATTATGAACCTCACCTAGCTTGGAATTGTGCAAATGGGAACAATTGGAGAGCATACACAAAGCTACAAAGCTTGTGTCTTGAGTCTTTAGATCCTTTTGTGAAGATGTGTGTAAAAATAACCAAGGACAGTTCATATGGGAGCTCACTGTTCCACACAGTAACAGACAAAGCTCTAACTCAAAGTAAGGTTAGTTAAACATAATTTTGAACATACATCATTTTCCTGAGATGAATTATCCTGACGTAGCAATCAGTTTCATTAATTTTATTGTGGAAAGTATTTAGGGCATCTAAAATGACTCATTTTACTTCATTCTATGAAATTCATTCCGTTATAGAAATTTGTTCTATAAATTCTGAGTTTATAGCATTTGGGAGAGTGAAGAGCCCCGCAATGGACATACTTGTATTGAACTTTTATTCCCTCTGTCCCTCTAGATTGAATAAGTAAACTTTTCTTTAAATTTTTGTGTGAGACATTCTCTTTGAGAGAAAGGAGACCTAGACTAGGTGAGAAGCGAATTTGAAGTGCGAAGTGCGGGGAAAGTAAAGAGTGGGGACCTTTCAAGGTTTGAGCATTTTGGCAGGAAAGAGGTGACCTCAGTTCTAATTCTTGCTGTTGTCCTGTTTTGGTGGGCTGTGGGTAGAAATCTGTTGGTCATTTAATGTGTACCTTGAAATCTGTGGTTATTTAATGATAGATAGTGAAGAAATAGTTCATGTTTTCATTAGAATTTATCTCTGAGGAACTTTCACAAGTATAGTATTTTGATCTCAGTTTTGAAATATAGTAGTACATGCTCAGATGCATACTCGGGTACATACCGTTGAGTTGTATACTATTAGCTCAAGAACTAGGGGTCACTGGGTAAAACGCGAAGCCAGCAGAATTTGAGGGGTGTGAACTTATTGTAATTCCCATAGTGGGAGAGCCTGTGATGAGGCTTATTCTAGCATTATGATCATCTGCTTATGTCTTACTTACCTTTGTGTCTGGAAAGTTGATTTTAGAAAATTTTCAATGAATTTTATGTAAGTCAGTGCAGTATTCCTTTATTCCTCTGGTCTTCCAGAATGCTCGTTACCTAAATCCGATTCTGCTTGATCTGATTCTGTAATGTGATTCCTTCCTGCAGATGCAGCAACTTACTCCTTCCTGATCATACTGAAGGCAGGAGCCGAGAACATGGTGGCCACCCCGCTGGCAAGCACTACCACTTCTCTGAATGGCGATGCCCTGACGTTCTCCACCACGTACACTCTGTGAGTACATCAGGAGGTTGGCGACTCACCTGTCCCTTCAGTAGTTAACACAGCCTAAGCACACAGGTGGGCTTATAGCCTGTGAAGTGCAGAATGGGTCAGTCTTTTTATGTGGACACATAACTCAGTTTCCAATTTGTTGGTTTAACTCTTCTGTTTGTGACATTTCTTTCCATTGAGTAGCATGTTGCTTCCACGTGACTGTAGGTATTTAACGTTTTGAAGTATTTTAAAATGTGTATGTGTGTAGATATGCATATGCATATAAAATGTTGATCGTAATTTTTTATGTATGTTTTAAATCTCATTACATACTTAATATTCAATCTCAGTGAAAGAACATATTTAGTGTCACAGACTTATTTTGAAACAAGTCAAAATTAAGTTTGAAAAAAATTACCATTATTGAAGATCTTGAGTTGTAAATTACTGAAGAAAATATTTGAAAAAATTGACTGCTCTTACCAATTTTATATTCTTAAGTGGTTGATAGCTATTGTCTTTAGTTGAAACACAGTGCATTCTTTTGCTCTGAGTCTTTTAACAGTATGGTGGCATCATCCTGGGCCATAACTTGGTATTTTTGTTATAGTTTTAATGCTTTGTGTTTTCAGGGAAGATGTGTCCAATGACTTTGAAATCAGTATTGAAGTTTACAGCTTGGTAAGCAGTTAAAACTCTCTAAAATAACTACTAGTATGTTGTCTTCAAGATAACAGATTTAAACTAGTTATGCTTTGGATTTGTGTATTAGGTGCAAAAGAAAGATCCCTCAGTGCCAGATAAGAAGAAAAAGGCATACAAATCCAAGGTGAGGATGAAAGAAACCCAGCAAATTATAATAATCAGAAGCCATAGATACTGTACCAGTTTCCATATGTATAATTTTTAATGATTATCAAGTTTTTGGACAATTTTTATGCCCCAGATTTCAGGTACTGCATTTCATAGGTATGAACACTGACATAAACTTATAATCCTAAGTATAGCAACTCATGCACTCAGCTTGATGATTCTGTTCTCTTTGTTATTTGACAGCTTACTTGTATTACCCCTTTGTCTTCCCCAGCCTTCCCTGGAGTCTGGTCTCTACATCCTCTGCACCAGGGCTTAGGAGAGGTGTGGGGACAGGACTTCAGCTGGCTTCTCATTCTTCCAGCCCTTTGCTCTTCTGTTCTTTTTCAAGCCATCATTTAAAAGAATTTTATTTAGCTTTAACAGAGAAAGAGTGATAGTATGGGTAATACCTTAATAAAAGACTCAAGTATATTCGTATTTAAGAATTATTTTCTATGTGGGAGTGTCTTAAGATTGGTTATTTTTAAACTCTAAATCATAATGTTTAATAGAAAATATTCTGATATGTTTTCTTTTAGGCTATCACTCCAAAGCGACTTCTCACATCTATAACTACAGTAAGTGGAATTTTTAAAAAATTGAGCCTCCTTGTGAAATCTTCATGTTACACATATGATTGTAAATATTTCTAAACCCTTAGCACTTTGGAAGTCTTTAAAATATATTACTGGGGGGAAAAATCTCATAATTATGTAGAAAAAAATGTGTTCTGAAATGTTCTTGCAGTGTTAAAGAGTTTTGTATTTAATATTCCAATCTTTTATCTAATAAAGAAAATAACTTGTTTCTTCTTCACACCCTTTTTTAGAAAAGCAGTCTTCATTCTTCAGGTGAGTGGATCTTGAACTGTCTGAAACACTAGAATAAGGAAGAGAACCACGCAATTGCATAATCGCATGTGCAGCCCTCTCGGTTTATGGGTGTTTATATAGTCTCCTTGGAAAGGCATTTTCTACGTGGTTTAGTGCCACAGAAGATTACTGTCCGGTCGCCATTGTCAGATGCCACACATCTCTCAGGTCCTGGCAGCAGTGTCCAGGAGGCTGGTCACGTGACCCTTGCAGCGGCAGCAATGCCCGTCCCTGGCTCATGCTGTCTTGCAGATTTGCTATGGCTGCCAACACTGGAGTTGACCTCTGTTAGCTTTGCTGACCATGACTGGCATTGAATCATGTCAGAAAAGCATCTTCCTAGCACAGTGGGTACCCGTAAGCCAGGAAGGACCTTGTAGAACGGCTTTAGGCAGGGCCTAGGGTTGAGCTGGTTTCACTCACCTACTTTGGGCTTTTGGTCTCTTCTTGGTACAGATTAACTAAGAAGCACTGTGCAGCATCATCTGTGCTGCTGAGTATGCCACCTAGGCTATGGCAATGGAGTCTTCTCTCTCATTCCCATGCATTTTATGTGCACATTTTGAGGTTCTGTATCTTTAAAAACCTATTGGTTCCAAATATTCAGATGTGCCTAAACTCTACTATAGTTAAATATAAAATACGTAACAGTTTGCTGTCACTAGCAAGTTTAATATTTTCCCTTCCTATTTGGAATGGAGGAAAATGCAGTTTTCTCTGTGGCAGGTTAAGGTCATTCTGTCGGGGTGAGGTGAGGAGTGATTTACACTTAGGGAAGTCACTCCGAACTAAGCCCCAGCCCCTTTCTCTCCAGTGATGGCCAGCCCCGGCGGTCTCCATGCTGTGCGCACCAGCAACTTTATCCTTGTTGGATCTTACACGCTGTCCTTGTCTTCAGTAGGAAACACTAAGTTTGCTCTGGACAAGGTAACCCGAATTTATTTGTTTGTTTTTAGAAAAATTAGGTCAGTGGAAATGCCCCAATACTTTCAACTATTAAAATCTTTGACTGAAAATGTATGTTCTTAGAATTGTACATTTTAATGAGGCATTCTTGTACCGACATGATATATTTTTAGATGTTGGAAATATTTCTCCCTTGTATCTTAACAGTTAAATTCTGAAAGTATTTCATGCTGATTTATTCTAAATGTCAGTTCCGATTAAAGAAATATTATTTTTTTTAAAATTTATTTTTCAATTACAGTTGATGTGCAATATTATGTTAGTTTCAGGTGTACAACATAGCGATTAGACATTTATATACCTAATGAAGTGATCCCCGATAAGTCCAGTACCCATCTGAAGCCATGCATGGTTATTTCAATATTACTGACAATATTCTCTGTGCTGTACTTTACATCCCTGTGACTATTTTTATTTTATTATTTTTTAAATATATCTTTATTTATTTCAGAGAGGAAGGGAGAGGGAGGGAGGGAGAGAGAGAGAGAGAAACATCAATGATGAGAGAGAATCATTGATCGGCTGCCTCCTGCATGCCCCCTACTGGGGATTGAGCCCATAACCCAGGCATGTGCCCTTGACTGGAATGGAACCTGGGACCCTTCAGTCCGCAGACCAACACTCTATCCACTGAGCCTAACCAGCTAGGGCCCCGTGACTATTTTTATTAACCGGAAGTATTACTTTTTGCTCTTAGATGTTAAGTTTATAGTTTTAAACATAGTCACTTGCCCATTGGAACCCATATTTTGAAATGAATAGTAGTTTTAGTTTTGACAAGATAGGGAAAATTAGGTTAATTTCTTAGACAAGTATCCATGAATCTAAAGTGTTTCCTTCCCACACTTTCCTCCCCAGGTTTAAAGCATCAGCATTCAGATCTGTGTAATATCACTGAATGCTTTTCACCATACTGTGATATGATTAAACTTTTAATAACTAACAAGACCATTTTAAGGAATGAGAACTAGAAGCAAACTTTAATTCTTGGGTTGACCCCTGCTTCATAATACAGGGGAATTTTTAAATATTATAAGAGATTTTTGTAGTTAGAATATAGCAATGAAGTATTACACATTAGGAGGCCTAATGTTGGCCCTGCTAGGAATTTCCTCTTTAACATTGAGCAAAGGTCCTTCATTTCTCATAGCTTTAGAATTCCATGAAATCTTTCTTGTAGTTGACAGACTATATTTGAAATGTTGATTATTATTAATGCATAAGTGTATTTTTTAACATGTTAATTTAAAAGATTCCTGTACCTTTTTACTTAGCAATTCAGCTAGTTTAACAAATTGAGTGATCCTGGATTTTTTTTTCTCTTTGTCTTTTATTTTGTTTGTTTTAGATAAATTATGATGTAAAAGAGCAAGAGCTACTGGGCTATTTGTTCCAGGAAAAGGTTGCAATTTTTTCTTCGCTTGAAACTAACAAGCTAAATCAATCCTTAAGTTTTGGCCTATATGTATTTGTTTCACTAACCACTCTTCTGCCTTCTTGGTTATTTTGAATAATTAAGGACATTATATACATTCTTTCTTTAGTCTCTTGCAGTTGGGCATCTTTACTTTGCTCTCTGTTTTCTTCATGCATATTTGGTGTTGGCTTTCCTCCTATTTCTTTTTTCATGTTTTAATTTGTTCAGATTCTGTAGTCACTTCAACGTTGATTTTCTGGGTACTAAAATAACAAATTAAATTTATTCAAGATTGTTTACCTCCCATATATTGAAAGAGCTATTGGTGATGCTTTCAGTAGAAAATTTATTTGGTCACAATTGGCTATAGGCATATTGCCATGTAGATGATATTTTGTTTTTAATTTTTAAATTAAAATGAACTTAACATTAAAATTATACTAAGAATAAGCATATATTTTAGATTTTTAAAAGGATTTTAAATATCCTTTTGAAGTTCAATTGCAAGCAATTTGTGAATATTTAGAAATGTTAATTTATAAAATGCTGGACAGTATTAGTTTATTTTATTTATTGTTAGAACAAGATTTGCAGATTAAACGTAAGAACTGGGATTCTGTGAACTGTATTCCTTACTTGCTGTTGCCTGTAACAAAGCCAATTTCTACATGTGTAAGCGATTTCATTAATCTCTAAAATGGAGGGATTTCAGTAACACGTTAAATATAGAATGTTTGCTTTTTGAAATTTTTTTTGTCTGACATTTTAATTCAGAATGTCACAAAATATTTCTATTCTCTTAATTCTTTTGAATTTTACTTAAATAGGCAACCATGTGATTGAGTGCAAAATCATTTTATTTAAATGGTTGTCTCTAATACTCTAAAGTCTCTTTCATATACAACACAATTTTGATGTCAGGTTTGTCCCAAATGTACTTTTGTGAGTGCCAGGAGAAAGCAAATAGTTGTTCCAATTGTTTGTAGTTGATATAAAAGAATATTTAAAATAGTTATGTTTAGGTGTTCTTTAAATTGGTGGAGAAAATGGAAGACCTTTTATACTCATATAATTATTCTATTTAATTAACTTTGAGAGAGTAAACAAGTGTCCCATATCTTACCAGATACTATCGTACAAGGGAGTGTTGGCCTATTTTACTGGTGCTTTGACCAGTAATACAACAGCTATCTCTGAGATCCCTTCAGAATAGAATGACCTTTGAGGTTAATCCAGACTGTTTGCTCTAGAGATTTAGGGCACCACTAACAGGAGATTACCTTCTTATTTGAGGTTACAGATACCTGATGTAAAGTCTGGCATCCTGGAATTCAAATTATGAATCTCAATGAGTCACAGATTCTCAAGGACTTTCTTTTCTTTGAATAACCAATCCAAAATAGTCATAGATTTTTTGTTGTTTTAAAAAAATACTCAGGTTTTATTACATGTTTTGGATAAAGAGAGACGGACATCCCACAGCTCATCTTCTGACTTAAAGAAACCTCATAGATATTTCTGCTTTCCAGGACACAGGGATGTCAGTTTAAATGGCTTTAGGGCAACCAATTAGCATTGTAGAATTTTGAGGTCACAGGAAGAGTGGTTAGGGTTCTGGTGTGCACAGAGGTGTTCTGGTTTATGCCTTTGGCCTGGTGTAATGATTAATGGTATCCCTTTCTCTCTCAGAAATATCCCAGTGTGTAAAGATTACACAGTTGTCCTGGTTACAGGTTCATTTTACAGTTCTTAACAGTATTCTTAAAATACCCTTTTGTTCAACAGGAAACAGAATAAGCTCATACATTTTCATCTCTCTCCAAACTCAACGGGGTAGTAACATCGACTCTTCTTTTAATATATTTTATTGATTTTTTACAGAGAGGAAGGGAGAGAGATAGAGAGTTAGAAATATCGATGAGAGAGAAACATCGATTAGCTGCCTCCTGCACATCTCCTACTGGGGATGTGCCCACAACCCAGGTACATGCCCTTGGCCGGAATCGAACCTGGGACCTTTCAGTCCGCAGGCCGACGCTCTATCCACTGAGCCAAACCGGTTTCGGCAACATCGACTCTTTTGTGAATATTCTCAGTTCACTTTTTCAGAGCAAGCTTCTAATCAAGAACATTGTGTACTTCACAGTTGTGGAGTTAGAGGGACCATTTTCTTTTTATCTTTCTGAGATTCTTTTTACCAGCAGCATTCTGCAAAACAATGGAATTCTCTTTTTTTAGCATTGAGAGGCTACGGAACTTAAAACTGATTATATGGGAAAGAAAAAGGCAAGGGAATTTATAACAAATAAAATAATGAGATATGTGGTGTTTTTTTTTTTTTGGTAAAGGCAGATACTTATTTTTTTTTAAATTAAATCTTTATTGTTCAAATTACATTTTTTTTTAATTAAATCTTTATTGTTCAGATTATTACATTTGTTCCTCTTTTTTTCCCATAACTCCCCTTCTCCCAGTTCCCGCCCCACCCTCCGCCGTCACTCCCCACCCACTGTCCTCATCCATAGGTGCACGATTTTTGTCCATTCTCTTCCCGCATCTCCCATTCCCCTTCCCCCCCCCCCAAGAATAGTCAGTCCATTCCCCTTCTATGTCCCTGATTCATTGTAATCACCAGTTCATTCTGTACATCAGATTATTTATTCACTTGATTCTTAGATTCACTTGTTGATAGATGCATGTTTGTTGTTCACAATTTGTATCTTTACCTTTTTCTTCTTCCTCTTCTTAAAGGAAACCTTTCAGCATTTCGTATAGTACTGGTTTAGTGGTGATGAAGTCCTTTAGCTTTTCCTTATCTGTGAAGCTCTTTATCTGACCTTCAATTCTGAATGATAGCTTTGCTGGATAAAGTAATCTTGATTGTAGGTTCTTGGTATTCAGTACTTTGAATATTTCTTGCCATTCCCTTCTGGCCTGCAAAGTTTCTGTTGAGAAATCAGCTGACAGTCGTATAGGTATTCCCTTGTAGGTAATTGAGTCTCTTTCTCTTGCTGCTTTTAAGATTCTCTCTTTGTCTTTTGCTCTTGGCATTTTAATGATGATGTGTCTTGGTGTGGTCCTCTTTGGATTCCTTTTGTTTGGGGTTCTCTGCGCTTCTTGGACCTGTAAGTCCATTTCTTTCACCAGGTGGGGGAAGTTTTCTGCCATTATTTCTTGAAATAGGTTTTCAATATCTTGCTGTCTTTCATCTTCTGGCACCCCTATTATTCTGATGTTGGTACGCTTGAAACTGTCCCAGAGGCTCCTTACACTATCTTCACACTTTTGGATTCTTTTTTCATTTTGCTTTTCCAGTTGGGTGTTTTTTGTCAAATCTTTGGTTTGATTCTTGTGCTCCTCTGGTCTGCTATTTGGTATAATATTCTTTATTTCAGTCCGTGTATGCTTACTTTCTAATTTCTTTATCGTAGCATCAAGGGTCTCATTAGTTTTCGTGAGGCTCTGCACAAGTTTATAGCAAGCCCTCAAAATTGCGATTCTTAGCTCCATATCCTCCATTTCTGTCATGTTTTTTTGTCTCCGCATCTTTTATGCTTTCTTGGTGCACCCCCTTGTGGTCTTTGTGCGCAGTCTTGTTCTAGCTAAGCCTTAATTGTTGTAGTTAACACTAGAGGGATTTGACCACCAGGCCGACTGGCTGTGAGAATCAGCTGTGTAGAAAACGTCTGCCTTCTGGGGAGGCGCTAATCCAGCCTTTGCCTGAGGCGATCGGCAAATGGCTGTGCGCAGGGTTTGGGCGGGGCGGGCTCAACAGGGCGGGCGGAGGGAGCAGTTATGGCCGCTCTCAGTCCCGTTCCCAGAGGCTCTGCTTCTCAGAACCCCGGCAGCCGCTGCAAACCTCGGAGAGAAAGCTGCCCTCAGGTTCCAAGTGATGCCGGATCCCGCTTCTCCCGTTTGAGTCTGGGTCCCTAGAGACTCGCCCGGATCTGGAGCCCAGAGTCTGAGACTCACTCCTGACCGAAAACGACAACCGCGCCCTCAGCCACCAGCCCGCTTTCGCGCGCACCTCGGTACCTTTGTATTTTCCATACTGCACCTCCTCTGAGCCTCGGTTTGCTGTTCTCTTTCCTTCTAGTTGTAGAGTCTCTCTTCAGCCAGCCTTCCTGTGGTTCTGGGTGATGTCCGTTCCGTCTTTTAGTTGTATTTTTGAAATGGTTGTTTGCGGCAGCGGTCTCCGGTGTTTACCTACAGTTCAAATTACATTTGTTCCTCTTTTTTTCCCCCCCATAACTCCCCTCCTCCCATTTCCTGCCCCACCCTCCGCCGTCACTCCCCACCCACTGTCCTCATCCATAGGTGCATGATTTTTGTCCAGTCTCTTCCCGCATCTCCCACTCCCCTTTCCCCCCCAAGAATAGTGAATCCATTCCCTTTCTATGTCCCTGATTCATTATAATCACCAGTTCATTCTGTACATCAGATTATTTATTCACTTGATTCTTCGATTCACTTGTTGATAGATGCATGTTTGTTGTTCATAATTTGTATCTTTACCTTTTTCTTCTTCCTTTTCTTAAAGGATACCTTTCAGCATTTCATATAATACTGGTTTGGTGGTGATGAACTCCTTTAGCTTTTCCTTATCTGTGAAGCTCTTTATCTGACCTTCAATTCTGAATGATAGCTTTGCTGGATAAAGTAATCTTGGTTGTAGGTTCTTGGTATTCAGTACTTTGAATATTTCTTGCCATTCCCTTCTGGCCTGCAAAGTTTCTGTTGAGAAATCAGCTGACAGTCGTATAGGTATTCCCTTGTAGGTAATTGAGTCTCTTTCTCTTGCTGCTTTTAAGATTCTCTCTTTGTCTTTTGCTCTTGGCATTTTAATGATGATGTGTCTTGGTGTGGTCCTCTTTGGATTCCTTTTGTTTGGGGTTCTCTGCGCTTCTTGGACCTGTAAGTCCATTTCTTTCACCAGGTGGGGGAAGTTTTCTGTCATTATTTCTTCAAATAGGTTTTCACTATCTTGCTGTCTCTCATCTTCTGGTACCCCTATGATTCTGATGTTGGTGCGTTTGAAGCTGTCCCAGAGGCTCCTTACACTATCTTCGTATTTTCGGATTCTTTTTTCATTTTGCTTTTCCGGTTGGGTGTTTTTTGCTTCTTCGCATTTCAAATCTTTGGTTTGATTCTTGCGCTCCTCTGGTCTGCTATTGGGTGTCTGTATAATATTCTTTATTTCAGTCAGTGTATGCTTAATTTCTAGTTGGTTCTTTATCACAACATCGAGGGTCTCATTAGATTTCGTGAGGCTCTCACCAAGTTTATTGGCAGCTTCTAGCACATTATTGCAAGCCCTCAAAATTGCGTTTTTTAGCTCTATATCCTCCATTTCTGTCATGTTTTTTTGTCTCTGCATTTTTTATGCTTTCTTGGTGCACCCCCTTGTGGTCTTTGTGTGCAGTCTTGTTCTAGCTAAGCCTTGATTGTTGTAGTTAATACTAGAGGGATTTGACCACCAGGCCGACTGGCTGTGAGAATCAGCTGTGGGAAAACTTCTGTCCTCTGGGGAGGTGCTAATCTAGCCTTTGCCTGAGGCGATCTGGCAAATGGCTCTGCGCAGGGCTTGGGCGGGGTGGGTCCCTGGGGATCGACAGGGCAGGCGAAGGGAGCGGTTATGGCTGCTCTCAGTCCCATTCCCAGAGGCTCTGCTTCTCAGAACCCCGGTAACCGCTGCAAACCTCGGAGAGAAAGCTGCCCTCACGTTCCAACTGATGCCAGACAATCCCGCTTCTCCCGTCTGAGTCTGAGTACCCTAGAGACTCGCCCGGATCTGGAGCCCAGAGTCTGAGACTCACTCCCGACTGAAAACGACAACGGCGTCCTCAGCCACCAGCCTGCCCCGCGCGCGCACCTCCACACCTTTAAATTTTCCACACTGCGCCTCTTCTGAGCCTCGGCACACTGCTGTCTTTCCTTCTAGTTGAAGAGTCTCTCCTCAACCAGCCTTCCTGTGGTTGTGGGTGATGTCCGTTCCGTCTTTTAGTTGTATTTTTGAAGTGGTTGTTTGCGGCAGCAATCTCCGGTGTTTATCTATGCCGCCATCTTGGTTTCTCCCAAGATATGTGGTGTTTTGATTCTACATTATGGTTCTCTTTTAAATCCAGAAACTTTGAGGTTTGTCTAATGGAATTAATCTATTGAAATCTATACTTTTTGGCCAAGAGAAGATTAAATTGTTGGAAACTAACCTTACAATTAAAACTTTAAAATTTAGACTGTGCCCTAGTTGGTTTGGCTCAGTGGTTAGAGTGTTAGCCCACAGACTGAAGGGTCCCAGGTTCTATTCTAATCAAGGGCACGTACCTCGGTTGCAGGCTTGATCCCTTGTCTCTCTCACATTGATGTTTCTCTGTCTCTCCCCTTCCCTTCCATTCTCTTATTTAAAAAATTATTTAGACTGAACCTAAGATTATTCCAACTAGGAGATCATCTTTTTCACTGGACAGCAGGAATGACAGACATTAACATCATTCTTTCTTGACCAGAAGTCAGTATCAATAAATATATGTATGTTAACCATTTTACTCTAATGACTCAACCTCTCCAATTGAATTTCTCATGTTTGTTATAATCTTTAAATTCTAAATCTTTTAAAATTCTTACATATACTTAAGCAGCTTTTATAATTTAAGATACTTTTGACATGAAATGTCTAACTAGTAATATGTTGATAAGAATGATACATTTACAAAGATGTATATGAATGTTTACTTTAAAAATTTTTTAATAAATTTATTGGGGTAACATTGGTTAATAACATAGATTTCAGGTATACAACTTTATATATGACATCTGTATACTCTATTGTGTGAATGTTTTCCATGCTAGATAAACAGCATGATTTTATTTGGAAAAAAATCAATCCCCCCAAATTCCAAATTCCAATCAGTAAGAACAACATAGTCTCAATTTAGGCACTTAATTCTTGTTTTGTCAATTTATGTTTCCTGTATTTTAAAGCTACATTATTAGGTCCATGAACATTTAAGATTATTATATCATCTTGATGAATTATTCACTTTATCTCTGATAATCTTAAAGTCTATTTTATCTGCTATTAATAGCTACAACAGCTTTCTCATGATTAGTGTTTGTATGTTATATCTTTTTCCTTCCTTTATTCTCAATACATCTGTGACTATATATGTCAAATTTGTGTATAAACGTATTTTATGGTCATATTTTGTTATTTGGTGTGACAATCTTTTGTCTTTTCATTGAGGTGTTTAGCCCATTTATATTTAATGCAATACCAATATAGTAGGGTTTAGTCTACCACAACACCAGGCAAACTTTTAGCCTACAGGTTAAATCTGGCTTATGGCTTGTTTTGTTTTTTAAATTGTCCCTGCAACACCTAGTCTACTTTCTGCATCTGTGAGCTTGGCTACTTCAGGTATATACGTGGTATATACTTCCAGGTATATACGTGGAACCAGAAGTATCTGTCCTTCTGTGACTGGCTTATTTCACTTAGCATAATCTACTCAAGGCTCATCCATATTATAGCATCTGACACAATTTCCTTTTTTATGGCTAAATAATATTTCCATTGTATCTATATACCATATTTATTTTTTCTTTTTTTCAGTAAAGAACTCTGGGTATTTATTTGCCCAGTGTTCTTTTAGCAAACATTTATTGAATGCCTGGGTATGATTTGACAGTAGGATATGGGAACAGCAAATAAAAAGACACAATAGTCAACCTCATGAATCTGCTATGTAGGGCTGTGGGTTAGGACACATAAGAAAAGATGCACAGGGGAGTTTTAAAGCCTAAAAGACAAACTTCAGAGTAGTTTTTATACTCAGAAATGGGGAGGAAGGAGAAGACTGCATCACATTTCCAGTATCTGTTCATCTATTGATGGACATGTAGGTTGTTTCACCTCTAGGGTATTATGAAGATGCTACATGAACCTGAGAGTGCAAATATCCCTTTCAGGACCCGATTTCAATTCTTTTGGATAAATTCCCAGAAGTGGGATTGTTCGATTATATGTTATTTCTATCTTTAACTTTTTGAGGAATCTACATACTAAAAAGTTTTGAATTTTGATGAAGCCTAATTTCTCTGTTTGTTTGTTTTTTTTCTGTTGTTGCTCCTGCATTTGGTCTCATATCTGAAAATGTTTCCAAATTCATGATTATTTAATATTTACCTTTATGTTTTTTTCTAAGACTTAAGATTTTATTTGTAGCTCTCATATGTAGGTCATTGATTCATTTTGAGTTAATTTTTGATATATGATATGAGGTAGGGATCCAGCTTCATTCTTTTGCATGTGGATATCCAGTTTCACAACCCCATTTGTGAAAAGATTGCTCTTTCTTTATTGAATGGTTTTGGTACCCTGTTGAAAATCAATTGGCTATAAGATGTATGGGTTTATTTCTGAACTTTCAGTTCTGTTCTTGTCTATACGTCTATTCTTATGCCAATACCACACTGTTGTAGTATGGTAGCTTTGGATTAAGTTTTGCAATTGGGAAGTATGGTTCTTCCAGCTTTGTTTTTCTTTTAAGATTGTTTTGCTTGTTTGAGACCTCTTGCAATTTCATATGAATTTGAGGATCAACTTTTTAAATCTGCAGTTCAGTTATTGATTTCTGAGTAATATTTTGTTGTATTACTGTACCAGTTGGTTTATCCAGTCTCCCATTGAATATATTGATGGAGAATGGACAAGCACTTGTATTCTCTTCTTATATCTGTGTTTTCTTGATCATGTTAAGGGTTTTGTTTTTACCAGCTCTAATTTGAATGTGCTTATTCTTCAAAAGCACTTGTTGCTGAGGAACCAGTGGCTTTTTGGCCACTTAGTTTATATTCCCGCTTTAGAAAATAGTGTGTTTTCAAGGCACAATATTCTCCGTTCATGATTAAACTCTTATCAAGAAAAATGCCAATTTGAAAGTGTTTTGCAAATAATTTACTGTCTTTCTTCGCAGGTGCCCTTTTTATCTCCTTTGGAAGGTCATATTTATTTAAAAATAAAATGTCAAGTGAATTCAAGTGTTGAAGAAAAAGGTTTTCTAGTAAGTAATCTTTATGTATTTTCTTTTTCCCTGTTTTCTGAAGGTTAGACTTGATTTTTCGTAGGCAGGAAAGCCTGTGTGATTCAGTGGTAAATTGGTTCAGTAAAGGTTCCCTGCATGTCCGTTACATGCCAGTGACTGTGCTGGTGTGGGAATGTACTAGGCCACAAAAGTTCCTCTGCTCAGGAACTTTTAGTTTAGCTGGGAGAAGGACAAGTGGACAGGTAAGTACGATACAATGCTATCATGGGCGAAAGCCCAGAGTGCATGCACGTTAATAAACTGGCGGTAAGGGAGTGGACGTGAGGAATGGGAGTGCGAGCAACTCCTTGAAACAGAGTTTGGCTGCAGGTGGGTGAGAAGCATGTGGTACTTGACAGGATCTTTAGGATAAAAGAAGGATTTCGTTGACATCTTATTAGGCTCAACTTGTCTTCAGATACAATGGGTAGCTTTTAATAGGGTTGGAGATTGAGGCAGTTCAGGAAGAATTCCTGGTATAAATAAGATCATGAGAGTGAGATGAAATCAGACCCAAACCACAGTACACGGTCACAGGACTGATTTTGTACAGAGTTATATTTTTTCAGTTATCAGAGGAGAAACGTATGTGTGAAGAATATGTGGATGAAGGTGGGTGTGGGGCAAGAAGTAGGGAAAGTCCAGTAGCTTCGGTTTCCTCATTGAAGCAAGAACCTGAATGAAACAAAGCATTCGCAGTGGCTGTGAAAGGTGCAGAAAGAGGAGCTGGGTTGCCCGGCAAGCCCACATGGCCAAGTGGATGGTAAACCTGGCTTCCCTGCTAGCTTTTCTCTCGTGCACATCCAGCAGGTGGCACTAGATAATCTTGGAAAAGCCTGTCTATAAATCCCTGGGTTGAAGGCAGTGTTTACTTACTGACCTTTTAATGTAAATATTTCCATATTGTATTAGAGACACCGTTATCCAGTCTCCTACTGACGGTGACGGATGGACTCCGGCAGCTAGTTCATTTACATATAATGCCTGAGCTCTAAGCTAGTTTGTTCTCTCTCCTCAGGCTTATCCTCACAGAAAGGGCTCTGGACTCTCCCAGATAACTTCTGTCCCTGTCTAATCAATGCATTTTAATGACCTCTGCCCTCTATTGAGTAGAGGGAGCCCAGCAGGTGTGGCTCAGTGGTTGAGCATCGACCTATGAATCAGGAGGTCACAGTACATGCCAGGTCAGGGCACACGCCCGGGTTGTGGGCTTGATCCCCAGTGGGGGGCGTGCAGGAGGCAGCCGATCAATGATTCTCTCTCATCTTTGATGTTTCTATCTCTTTCCCTCTCCCTTACTCTCTGAAATCAATAAAAATATATTTTAAAAAAATAAGTTAATTGAAATTTAAGGTGTTCAGTTTCCCTTCCTGACAGCTAGAAGGAAGGAAATGACCATCCAAAGAGCTTGATAAGTGGTTCTGTGGTGCTCCTCCAGCTCCGTCTCCAGTGGTCGGCAAACTCATTAGTCAACAGAGCCAAACATCAACAGTACAATGATTGAAATTTCTTTTGAGAGCCAAATTTTTTAAACTTAAACTATATAGGTAGGTACATTCTTATTAACTTAATTAGGGTACTCCTAAGGCTTAGGAAGAACCACACTCAAGGGGCCAAAGAGCCACATGTGGCTCGTGAGCCGCAGTTTGCCGACCACGGGTCTAGACTGATGAGCAGCAAGGGACGAACACTCTGGATACCTAGAAGGTCCCTGGTCTGTGGTCTGCGTTGTGATGGTGTTGTCATTGGCTTTCCTTGGCCCTTAGTTTTCTCAGCTATAAAAAGGAAAAGCTGTCCCCTTGTCATTCCTCTCTGATTAGAGTAGAGCATAGCGACAACTGTTATTCTTCTCCATCTAATGTCCCCCTGTTACCTTTATGATGTGAAAGGTGAGCAGAAACACAGGAGGGCGCTAGTGAGTCAGTCGTGCTAGCTCTGTCCATGAGGCTGAAATAAGATTCTTGTCTTATTCCCTTGGGTGGCTGTGTGCAGGTGTTGCCTAGAGAAACCAGGCCTTGGGGAGGAGAGAGGGTAAACTGGGGAAAAGAAATAAAGGTGGGGTAAGAGAGCATATGGTTGGAGTCAGCTAATGAGTGTGAGCTAATTAATTAAGCTAATAAATGTGAGGTTTTATTCTATTATGGAGACATTTCTTCGCACAGAGTAATTTCCCTCCAGGGCCAGAGATTGCACTGCTAACTCAAGCCACCTTTTGGTAAAATTATACAAATTTGTGGATGGAGGAGGCTCTCTCTCCCACTGTTGTTTGGTGTAGGGCTTCGTTGAACCACTTTAAGGTGGAAAATTCTTAGTGCATTTTGAAATCACAAAGATACCTTTGGATTACCTACATTAGGGCCAGCAGAGTATGCCCCCTGTTTGTTTTCATAAAGTTCTAGTAGCACTCAGGCTCATTGGTCTCCATGTTGTCTGTGGGCGCTTTGCA
This sequence comes from Myotis yumanensis, assembly GCF_028538775.1. Classification (NCBI taxonomy): domain Eukaryota; kingdom Metazoa; phylum Chordata; class Mammalia; order Chiroptera; family Vespertilionidae; genus Myotis; species Myotis yumanensis. The sequence continues at coordinate 79,638,479 of NW_027223760.1, forward strand.
CTGCAGCAGCGGCCAGATGGATGGTCATGAAAGAGCCACACAATCCAAATCTCTACTCTCTGCCCTTCACAGAGAAAGCCTGCCCACCCCTGACTAGGGCGCTGGGGCGTTTTCGCCTTGCTCTGTTTCTTAATATAATAGTGTCTAAATGGATTCTTTTCTTAAATTAATAGGAAGGACTTGCATACATTAGGGCTCCATTATGACTAAGAAACAGTGGGGGTGGGGGAAGCAGCTCCTTCTTACACTGTGTGAGTAGAAGCTCTTCCATGGAAAAGCCCCGTGTTACTAGTGGCCTGTTTGCCTCTTTTCCAGTCCTGTTTGTTGTATCAAATAGAAATTAAATGCCAGTCTTTCGCATTAAGTCTAATTGTTTTTTTCAATATATAAGGCATGACATTCTCAAATCACTTTACTCTCCAACACTTGAAGTACTTTTTTCTTATTTAAGGAGCGTTTGGTCAGGGATACCATGCTTTTAGAAAGTCTGATATTAGGTAGAGGTACGTACTTGGGGTTAATACGCAGAGGTTCTAAGTGCTGATGCCTGTTGATGCTGCTGAAAATCTGGGCACATGTCTGGGTGTGAGCAGCCAGTGATTCTCACCACTGAGGATGAGACAGGATGGAAGCAGGACATATTCCAACATACTGTGACATTGAGCCAGTGGGATTAACATTTAACTGGTCCCCAAGTGATTAAGCCAGGATCTCCCTGACTTTTCCAGACCATATTTGAAGATGTGAGTGGGTTTGGTGCCTGGCATCGAAGATGGTGTATTCTGTCTGGAAACTGTATCTCCTACTGGACGTACCCCGATGACGAGAAACGGAAGGTAAGGCTGAGGGTGCCGGTTGGTGGGAAGGCCCCTTGACGTGCTGTTTCACTAACCGCTCCCCTGGGAGCCTGTTTACTAGGCCATCGAAAACGTGCTTGTTGCAAAATGTGTGTGGTGTGTGTGTGTGTGTGTGTGTGTGCGCGTGCGCGCGCAGAATTTTTATATTTTATCCATTCCCTGTGATTTGACCACTCTTAAAATACTGTAAGGCATATATTTATCTTTCTTCCTAAATGTTTTATAATATTTTTAATTGACATTTTTAGTAAAAAAATATTAAATTTACTTTAGTATTATTGTAGCCATGTGGCTTTTTCAATTTATAAAAACTTAAATACTGCGTAATGCTGACTTAAATGGTCTTGTTTACCTTCTGCTAATACTTTTTAAAAATTTTTATTTTTAAAGAATCCCATAGGAAGGATAAATCTGGCCAATTGTACCAGTCGTCAGATAGAACCAGCCAACAGAGAATTTTGTGCAAGACGCAACACTTTTGAATTAATTACTGTCCGACCACAAAGAGAAGATGACCGAGAGACGCTTGTCAGCCAGTGCAGGGACACACTCTGTGTCACCAAGTAAGTATTGGGCTGCAGATAGTTCTGCCAACACAGTAACTAACTGCCCATATGCTCTTACAGTGTAAGGAATATCAGGGTCATCCCTGTCTTTAGGGGGTACAGGCTTAATAAGAACACAAAACACACATAGTAAGTGAACAATCTAACAACTAAATTAGTCTAGTGAAGAAAAGCTTACCATCCTATACAATAAAAGCCTAATATGCTAAGTGTCTGACCATTCGGCCAGTTGCTATAACACACACTGACCACCAGGGGGGAGATGCTCTGACCGGTAGGTTAGTTTGCTGCTAAGGTCCGGCCCATCGGGACTTGGCTAGATAGGCTGGACATGCCCTGGAGCCCTCCCACGGTCCCTCCCTGACCCCAGTTGTGGACCGGTGGGGTCCCTCAGCCTGGCCTGTGGGTATCGGGCCTAAACTGGCTCTCTGACATCCCCCGAGGGGTCCTGGATTGCGAGAGGGTGCAGGCCAGGCCGAGGGACCCCACTGGTGCACGAATCTAGTTCAGGTTATATCTTAGCTAATCATGCTTTCGGTGTTCTCACAGTTTAGCCATTTTCAGGGCAGTTAGCTGATATACTTTGGGTTAAGTTTGAAGAGTTCATGTATAATTGGGAAGCCAAATATTATTTGAAGAGCCTTTACACACAAGTTCTGGTTGGAAGTGAACAGAATGAACTATTGGGAGTGTCACTTTCTGTTAGACCGAACCTTAGGTATAAGGTGCAAAAGCTTATTGTTAAGAGTCTAAGATTCTTTTGCTTGGATGCCCAAGAGAAGCCTAAAGCCAACTTCTTCATATACCGTTGTGATTAGGGACAAAAGTTTGAGTTTGACACAGTCTATTAATGAGGCTGTAGCTGGGCATTGCAGACGGGGGTGGATGGAGCTGCTCCAGGGGTTTCTGATGTGGGACTTAAAAATAGCTCAGGTAGGGGACCCGTTCCCTGGAGATTCTTGGTGTCTAGATTACTTCAGATTAACTCAGTGGAACTCCTCCCCTCCTTTCGTTTGGGGGCTTCTCTGCAGCATAAGACAGGACAGGACAGGGGGCACAGTTGGTTTATGGTCGTTTGTCTAGGGCCATAGTCAGTGGGGGAACCAGCCAAAATTCAGTAGCCAAGTGGTTCCTGACCACAGCAGCCTATGTTAACCCTTTTTCATATAGTCTTACCTTTACCTACTAACAAGCCCTCCAAGACTTCTTCTTGACCTTCTCCTTGACCTTCTCCTGCAGTAGAAATAGCCAGATCCCATGTGGCTCCCACAACTGTACTTTCTTTGTTTTTCTCATTATAATATCACTAGAGGCCCAGTGTACGACATTTGTGCACTGAGTGAGGGGAGGGATCCCTCAGCCTGGTCTGCGCCTCTTGCAGTCTGGGACCCCTCAGGCGATGTCTGCCTGCTGGCTTATGCCGCTCCCCACAGGGAATGGGCCTAAGCTGGCAGTCGAACATCCCCCGAGGGGTCCTTAGCACTACTGCTGCGGAGGCAGGAGAGGCTCCCACCACTGCTGCTGTGCTCGCCAGCCGTGAGTCCGGCTTCTGGCTAAGTGGCGCTCCCCTGTGGGAGCACACTGACCACCAGGGGGCAGCTCCTGCATTGAGCGTCTGCCCCCTGGTGGTCAGTGCGCATCATAGCGACAAGTCATTCTGCTGTTCAGTCGATTTGTATATTAGCCTTTTATTATATAGGATTGTGATTTGAGTGGACCCTTCGTTACACATTTGAGACTGGAGGGCCCTCACTTCTTGGTGGCTTCTCAAAACCGTTTGGATCATAGATTTTGTTAAAATATAAACATTTTATCGTTCTGCATTCTCCTTTGTCTCACTTAACTCTTTCTACACAGGGCCTTTTATCTAAATTAAATGTTTCTCATTTTAAAAATTGTACTTGAAGCATCTCCCTATGGGGCTCTCAATTAGCATCCATTTACAGAGGGTGCAGAGGAACTCATTTTACCGGTTCGTTGAGGCTTTCCCCCTCGTAAGGGGCGATGTGGAAGGGGTGGAGGAGCTCTGAGCAGCTGCTGGTTTGCTCCCGCAGGCACTGGCTGTCCGCAGACACCAAGGAGGAGCGGGACCTCTGGATGCAGAAGCTCAATCAGGTCCTTGTGGACATCCGCCTCTGGCAGCCTGACGCCTGCTACAAGCCTCTCGGGAAGCCCTGAGCTGGCAGTTCCCGCGCCACTCAGCGGTGGCTTTGAGCTCCGTCATACGTGTATCTTAAGAGCGGCAGATATGCTGATGGCATTTTATGCTTTAAAAACAAAAGGGTATGTGCCAATATTCACTACATATTATGCAGTATTTATGTCTTCTGTATGTAAAGCTTCAACTGATTTGTCATTCATAAATTGCCTGGAGGAAAATTTATTATAGTTGATTTTGCTAAATTTTAATCTAAAAGCCTCATTTCCTAGAAACCCGATTATTCAGTTATTCACGAGAAAATGTTTGTTTTTAAGTAAGAAATTGTAAGTTGTCTTGTTAGAGCTGTGGGTCTCAGCACAGAGGAGTCTTCGGGAGTTAGAGTCACTCTTTAGCCTCATACGGCTTCCTGTGGGTTGTGGGCCTCTATTGGATGTATCTTGTTACTGTTGCACTGAAGCCATTTCTTAGGGACTTTACGGAACGTTTTTAGTAATGGAGGCAAGGGCTTTCTCAAAGAGCAAATGGACATTCGTTTAAGCTGAGGCTTCTCCGAACAGGAGATGCGGACTTAGGGGTTATTGTGTGAGCTTTGGGGGTGAGATGTTTTATTTAGAAGACTTAATAATCACATGGTTTACATTTGCTGTTTCTGAAGATGCTGCGTGGTACACATTTTCATAAAATGTAGCTTTCAGAAGTAATTATTTTTGCTTTATAGCTAACAGACTCCTCAGATATACTTGGTATGTTAGTTTCTTTCTGTTCCTGTAACAACAAATGTAAATTGAATTTTTATATAAGAAAGAAAACTTCACAAGCTGCTGTGGACTAATACTTGGCTTGCCAAAGCTCTTGACTTTACTTTTCATGTCATATATGACAGTGTCTAGAAATCCGTTATGAAATCTGTTGAAAAACTATTAAGTAATGTATTTCTTTAAAAGCCTAACACTTTATTTTTGTGTTATAAAATATTGTAAAGCATGGTCTCAAACTTTTAAGTACACTTTAAGTTTCTTCTCTAAATTGTTAAAGTTATTGATGTTCTCATTTATAAACACTAAATTCTGTCACCTCCTGTCGTTTTATCTTTTATTCATTTGAATGTGTTTTTTCTTATGTGTATTATAAAATGTGTTTTATGATCTCTTACCTAAATAAATACTTGCAAATGGCTTAAGGAATCCGTTTTTAAAGAAATCCTGTTTAAACGTGTGGTGTGGCTGCTCTGCAGCCCAAGCTATGGGGCTTCGTGAGTGTATTTTATTGACAGTATCTTTTCATCTTTTCAACTGTGTCCAGGGCTGGACTCACTGTGTTGTGCTTTGGGTGGCTGTTGAATGAGTGGCTGGGTCAGGGATGAGTAGGGTTGCTGTTGAATGAGTGGGTGGGTGAGAGGTGAGTAGGGTTGCTGTTGAATGAGTGGGTGGGTGAGAGGTGAGTAGGGTTGCTGTTGAATGAGTGGGTGGGTCAGGTGAGTAGGGTGGCTGTTGAATGAGTGGGTGGGTCAGGTGAGTAGGGTTGCTGTTGAATGAATGGATGGGTCAGGGATGAGTAGGGTTGCTGTTGAATGAGTGGGTGGGTGAGAGGTGAGTAGGGTGGCTGTTGAATGAGTGGGTGGGTCAGGTGAGTAGGGTTGCTGTTGAATGAATGGATGGGTCAGGGATGAGTAGGGTTGCTGTTGAATGAGTAGGTGCCATTTCCATATGGTACTTGATGTGCATTTGAAGGACAGGACGACCCCCAGTGCATAGCAGAAACTGAGTGTGGAAGTGACACCACCAGCCACATCAGGAATAGGTTTGGTGGGATTGACGAGAAGGACCCTTTTATTATATAGGATAGACTAATACGTTTAACATCATAGTACAAACTTCAAGAGGCACAAGGAAGTTAACGTGGAAAGTATGTCTTCTCCCATTCTCCCACTTTTACCAGCATTTGTGTTCTTCTAGACTAGAGAGTATGCATATTCCATAGACATTAGAATCTTTTGTTCATAAAAAATATCCCACACATACTGTTTGTTGTAAGTTAAAGGAACAAAGCATAACAATACCCCTTAGAGCTGCTTCTATCTTAGGGCATATAAAGGATTGTGAAACATCAAGATAAAAATTCCAGTGAAAAGTACTGTGCGGATGATGTCAGTGTCGCTGCCTGCGGGGATTGTTGGAACCACTGGAGTGGATAAAAGGCTCCCCACCTTTTATGGACAAAAGGAACGCGTTCGTTAGGGGAAACATGAAAAAGCAGTGGCTGTGGTTGCCATCCATGGAAGGAACACGAGTGATGTCTGGGGAGACCAAAGAGGAACCGTAAGATTCTGACCACAAACTGAGAAACTGGGAGAGGTCAGTTCAGTAAGATGTTGAGATAAACAGCCAGGTTACAATAAAATCCATAAAAGAAAAAAAAGCGACAGGGTTGGTTGCATAAACAGACTCCTGCCTGATAAATGTCCATAAACAAACAAGCAACAGACTAGGAGAAAACTTTCACGCTGTGCGTAATAATCAAAGAATCACCATGCAAACTGCTAAAGAGCTCCTTTGACTGGCTGGCATTGTTTGAACATATACGCTGCACCAGACGATCTTCTTGATGGTTTTTTTTTTTTTCCAGATTTAACTCGTTGGAATTAATTATTCAAAGTATGTATACATTTTGGGGGGGACACCATATGTATATATTTAATTCTTATAAAATTGTTCTTTTTTTCATTTATGTTTCTTTTAACATAAACTTGGCAAATGTATCCGTCTGCTATTGTGACTTTGCGGCGTTGATTACAGAAGTCTAGAATGAAGTCAGCACTTGAGGAAATAACACTGTCTTGTGGGTCAATAACCTCTTTCAGTTTGAGAACTGATTTCTAACAGCTGAGGGGGCGCATATACACATGCAGTTTTTAGTTTCACCACCAGATGGTGCCAATACTTCTCTGGTAGGTTATGCTAATGGTATCCTCTCAACTGGCATTTGGGAAACATTGAAAAGAATTGGTTACGTATGCTCTTAACCTAATTAAGGTTTTATTATTATTAACTCATCTCTTTATGTAGTTAAAAATGAATATAAACATGTAACAGCTTTCAGAACAACTTATGCCCAAGAATGAAGCAGCCTGCAGTGAACGGAGAACTACTTATTTTCCTGTAACTGGACTCACTTTAGTTTGTACAACTTTCAAACACCAGCTTCTACAAGTCAGATCTTTGTGGTTTTAGAGAGGAAGGGAAAGGACTAGAGAGATAGAAACATCAATGAGAGCGAATCAGTGATCTGCACGCCTACTGGGCATGGAGCCTGCAACCCGGGCATGTGCCCTGACCAGGAATCAAACCTGGGAGCTCTTGATTCATGGGTGGACGCTCAACCACTGAGCCATACTGGCCAGGCCACATAAACTCTTTTAACATAAATGAAATCCATACATAGGCAGTCTTGATATGCAATGAAGTGGGCCTAGGGAATTCATAAATTAACACTAGAGTGAGGATGTCACATGGGTTCATAATCCCATATCTGAAACTCTTCGGACAAGGTGTGTTTTGAAAATTCATAATGTTTTGGATTTACAAAGTGAAGAGGGTGCATATACCAGACATTATGTAATACTCCAGGAGGGTCTAGGGCAACTCCATATAATCAAACATTAATATTTCTGCAGAGAAACATAAATGCTCACATAAGTGGATTAAAAAGCAGACTAAATGGCCTCAGGTCAGGTTTTGCCTACAGATGATTTAGGAAAAGGCTTTGGTTGTTGGAATTTTTTGATTTGGGGGATGTGGATAAGGCATTGTGGAGCTGTATTAGTTGCTTCACCTGTGCTATTGCATTTAATTCTCACAGACACCCAGGGAGACATGTAAGGATATAAGAACATAGGGAACCTGAGGGTCAGCTTGGTTAAGTAACTCCCGAGGTCACATGGCAGAGCCAACAGTCCAACCTTGGCCTGACTCTAAAAGGCAAGATGCTATGTTGCTTCCCACATATACTCAGATTATTAAATATTCCAGAATAACAAAAGTACTTTAACTTCCATGCCCATCTTCTGCACTGTTCTTGATTTTTTTGGGGCGTCCATGAGAAAGAATAAGATGACAGTAAACTCTCCCACTGACAGTAACGCCCTCCCTGGCACCTTCACAGTCGGCCTCACCCGGCTGCAGGGGGGGTGGGGTTGAAGAGCGAGCAGCCAGCACCCCGAATGTCCGACTTTCCAGTGGTGAGAGATTCCTGTTGGGCGCTTGGTCCGCACAGCTAATCAGCCTCGATGTTGTCTGCAATAAGAGCCGACATCTACTTGATGTCTCTCCCTTCCTTCGCAAATTTTTCTTCAGCCTGGCCTCCCACAAAGGGATTGTGCCTCTTCGAATGGGGACACCAGAAGCCACTTGGCTTAAGGTTGTCAGTGGGCCAGGGAGAAACCACTGGCTTTACATGTACATTTCCCCAGGATAGGAATGAATCGAGATAATTACATTTAAAAATTTGCTTTCAAGGTAATTCATGAGCCAGGTGCCTATTTCGCATCCTAATGATCTTTTATTATCCATTTTCTCTTTTCCCTTATGTTTTTCCCTCTTCCAGATTATAATATTATTTGTACCCCAAAGTTTAGGAGCTCACAGGTTTGTTGTTGTTTTTTTCCCCCCCTGATGTTTCTTTCTTGTAATGAAACCAGTGGCTTAGCAATTGCATGGACATAAAACTCTTTTTATATGCCTGTAAAAAGATTATAAGCCACAAGACACGGTGAAACATCTTACTGGATTCTTCCAGTGACCTTTTATAGACTTTCAAGATTTGCTAGGAAAATGATTCATCATAGGCGTGCCTGTGTGTATATGTCATGCTTAAGGTACTCAGCCTCCCTCCAACTTATTTTTAAAAAAATAAATAGCATATACAGGCATTCATGCATTCACACACCTAGCTGCCCACCCGCCCATAAAATTTACAATGAAGTGCACAAATCTTAAGTGTTCCATCAGCTTTTAAAAAAATATATTTTAAATGTTTTTATTTTTTATTGATTTTAGAGAGAGGAAGGGAGAGGGAGAGAGAGAGAAAAAAAATATTGACAGGCTGCTTCCTACACGCTCCCCACTGGGGATCAAGCCCGCAACCCAGGCATGGGCCCTGACCAGGAATCGAACCAGCCACCTTCGGGTGCATGGGATGCTGCCCAACCCATTGAGCCACACCAGCCAGGGTCCTTCCATGAATGTTCATAAGTGTGCACACCTGTGTAAGTCAAGCCTTTATCAGGATAGCTCCATCACTCCAGAAAGTTCTTTCACAGTCCTCCCAAGGTTCCTGCCCTCCAGGCAAACACTTAAAAAAACTTTTTTTCATCATAGATTAGTTTTACTTGTTGTAAAATTACATATAATTATACAGTCTATGCTCTTTTGTGCGAACTGCTTTTATTGAACATAATTCTGAGACTCACTCTCGTTGTGTGTGGCGGAAGTGTCTTGTATATAATTGCCGAGTAGCATTTCATGTGTGTACCTGTTCTCCTGTGGATGGACATCTCGACAGCATCTTGGTTGCTTCCACGTTCGGGCGATTACAAAGATGCTGTAAACATCGCTGTGCAGGCTTCTTTTTTAAAAAAATATATATTTTATTGATTTTTTTCAGAGAGGAAGGGAGAGGGATAGAGCAGTGGTTCTCAACCTTCCTAATGCCGAGACCCTTTCATACAGTTCCTCATGTTGTGGTGACCCCCAACCATAAAATTATTTTCGTTGCTACTTCATAATTGTAATGTTGCTACTGTTATGAATCGTCATGTAAATATCTGATATGCAGGATGTATTTTCATTGTTACAAATTGAACATAATTAAAGTGTAATGATTAATCACAAAAACAATATGTAATTACATATGTGTTTTCCGATGGTCTTAGGCGACCCCTGTGAAAGGGTCGTTCGACCCCCAAAGGGGTCGAGACCCACAAGTTGAGAACCCCTGGTATAGAGAGTTAGAAACTTCGATGAGGGAGAAACATCGATCAGCTGGCTTCTGCACACCCCCTACTCGGGATGTGCCTGCACCAAGGTGCATGCCCCTGACCGGAATCGAACCTGGGACCTTTCAGTCCGCAGGACGACACTCTGTCCATTGAGCCAAACCGGTCAGGGCCCTGTGCAGGCTCTTCTGTGGACACAGGTTTTCAGCTCTTCTGGGTAAATACCCAGGAGAGGGATTGTGCGATCCCATGGTAAGAGTATGTTTAGTTTTATGAGGGGCCTGGTCTTATTGTGCAGACAACGCGGACTCCAGCCGTGTGGGGAGCAAGGCATGAGAGCAGGCGTGGCTTGGAACTCGCCATGTTGTGCAAACATGATCTTACTTCATAAAGGCGGTGGCCTCGTGGCTAGCAGCGTGGCGCCTGGCGCCAGACAGCCCGGCTTCGGCTTGGAATTCCTGATTCCTGAGCGTCAGCTGTGCCTCCAGCAGGTCACCGGGTCACTCTCTGTCCTCGTTCCCTTTCCGGGACAGCAGATACTCATAATCTACATCCAGCCTCTCTGAGCACCATTAACGTCCAGTGGTGCTGGGACACAGGTGTGATGGCTCCCATCTTAAAGAGACAGTCACCTGGAACAGAAGCTTGACAAGATCCCAGAGCGTGGAATTCCCGCCGCCTGGGCCCCGACGGGTCCCCAGCGCCAGGAGGCAGCGGGCAGAGCTGTTCTCCCAGGAAGTGGTGTGTGTGGAGTCGCCACTTACTCCCTCCAATCCCGCTGCCCCCGAGCAGCCTCCCTCCGTGTCTGGCTCCAGCGGACATTTGCAGAAGTTCAGCGTGGAGGTCACTGTAGAACATCAGTGCCTGCGGCTCTGCGGAGCCTGCGCTAAGGGTGCCTCTCCGAGGGGGGGCGCAGTCCTCGGTGAGACCAGGACCTGCAGGTCTGAAGCCACCTTGGCTTCGGGCTGCAGGCAAGCCCTAGGGGCACCCTCCCACCCTGGGGGCACCCTCCCACCCTGGGTGCCTCCTCCCACCCTGGGTGCCTCCTCCCTCCCTGGGTGCCTCCTCCCGCTGTGGGGAGCCAATATAGGATTAAGCCTGGGATTGACCTGTTGGCAAAGTCACAAACAAGTCCCAGCTTAGAGGGCACAGTCCTCTTAGCATAATTAGAGTTGACCTTGTGACTCTCCCTAGATCTTACCTGGGAAGCTAATGGGCTGAGGGAAGTGCAACAAGAACAAAAACAAGTGAAACTCACAAGAACAGTGTAACTATGGAAACCACTACCTTATTTACCTCTGACTATAAAAATAAAGGCTCAGCTTGCCTCAGGATCTTTCTCTGTGGCCTCAGCCAGGCACAGGAAGATCCACGGAGACTAAAGAAAGCTAGAGAGTTCTGACTCCGTCCACACCTTTGGGGACCCCTGGACCCCCGGCACCCCGCCCTGGGTGCCTCCTCCCACCCTGGGTGCCTCTCCCACCCTGGGGGCACCCTCCTGCCCCTCTGTGCATTTTAATGATTGAGCTTTGTGAACCGTGAGCTCCATTTGCAGAGCTCTGAGGCAGCAAGGGTTCCTGGAAATGCTCCCCGCAATTCACTATGACAAAACGGCCAGCCAGGAGCACAACGCCCCCACCCAGATCCTTGCACGCCCCGTTGTGTGCTCTTCACATCTCTGCGCATCCGCCCACCCACAGGCTGCGGGCGTGTAGAGACCATTAGGTCCTGATAATGCGGTTTTAGGAAGTGACCCAGGAGCAGCCTCCCAAAGCCCTCTCCCACCCCGTCACCCAGCAAAGGGGCAGATTAAAAGAGCCCTTGTTTGTGGGACTGTTTGTGCTGGAGCCTCGGCCACGGCAGATGAGAGGGTGTTATCCTGCCGGGCAAGCACGGAGCCTGCGCTCAGACCTGATGAGAAACGCAGGCTAGTAGCATGTTGCTGCGAGTTCGCCAGGAAACCACAGATCGGCGGGCGCGCACGCGGCCGGCCCAGGCCAGGCGCCACCTTTGCCAGGCGGTCCCACCAGGAAAGCCGTGTTGGAACCAGGATTCCGGAGACCCCGGCTCACACGCAGGACGAGGAGGGGGAGCCCAGTCTCCATGTGCCCGGCAGCTCCTCTCCTGACCCTGCTGCTGGGTGTGCCCCAGGCGGGTCCGCGGAGCACACGGTCCAGGGCTGCTGACAGCCATCGAGGGAAGAGGAGGCCCCGGGGTCAGAGACATGGGGCTGATGGTGAGCGGGACAGACGTTTCTCAGCAGAACTCCCCCCCGGGACTCTCCAGGAAGCAGGGACTCGGCTGTCTTCCCCACGATTAGCCCGAGTTCCTCTCCAAGCCCCCACCCCGCCCATGCGGCCTTCCTGCGTCAGGTACCCCTGGCCGGCTGAACAGTTTAACTACAAAAATAAAACAGGATTACGAAGAAACCCGTTGTGATGAAACCAAATATCCCCCTGGTGCGAGGATTTTGAAATACTAGTACGTAAGCCCGGGCATACGTTCATACATGTGCCCCTTTTGTACGGGCTCTAATACCGACAGCTGTTTCACAGTCCTGTGGCCAAAATGATATTTCAAGACACAGGCAACCCCCACTACTGGCGAGTTCTTATCGGTGAACTTATCCGTCACCCCATGTCAGCACCCCGGGCACTCTTGTCATCTGAGTGGCAAACATGCTCAGTCCCCTGACCCGCATGTCCCCGTTGAGGTGGAAGGAGGCAGATTTACTGCCGCGTTGTGGGCACTTTTATGCTTTTTGTTGGTGATTTCTCGGTGACGGTGTCATCCAGGGGCAACGCCAAAGGGCCGCCCGAGTTTCTCAGTGCAGGTCGGCGGTGGGCGCCTCAGGGAGAAGACAGGTGAGCGGGCAGGGTTCTCTCATGTGCGTCACCCTGCTGTTGGCCCTGGGTTCAGGGTTAATCAATCAGCTGTGCACCGCATAAGGTGTCTTTGAATAGCAGCACCCACAAAACAAGGCTGTGCACTGATCGCCTGGTGACCTTGCTGTGACCCAAGGCTGGCACAGATGTCACCTGTGATTCTAGGTCAACCTGGAAGCAGAGGTTCAGCACTTGCTAATCGAGTGTCCAGGCGACTGTGTAGATTCTACACTGTAGGACAATGACTGCCCTGAGTAGTAAGAATTCATTGTACCTGCGACAAACGCAATGACAGGAAAACATTTCTGACAAAGGCAGGGAAAAAGGCCATTGTGTTCTGTGTCCTACGTTCATAACCAACGAGGGGGTCAGTGCCCTGGCGCACTACGACCCGGGTAAGCTGCCAGTGTGCTGGCATCCTTATTGTTTTTCACCACAATTAGCCATTCAAGGGCGCAGATGCTCTCTTGCTGAGAATGGCACCCAAAGCTCTCTTTTTCTTTTTAATTAAAAAAATTTACAAAATATGTTTTTCTTGATCTTAGAGACAGAGGAAGGGAGAGGGATAGAGAGATAGAAACATCTGTGAGAGAGAAACACCCATCGCTGGCTGCCTCCTGCACGTCCCCTGCTGGGGATGGAGCCCGAAATCCGGGCCTGTGCCCTGACCGGGAATGGAACTATGACCTCCTGGTTCACGGGCCACACTGGCCGGGCCCAAAGCTCTTTATTGAATGTGGTAGGAGGGTCAGTGGGCGGGGACCTGAACCCAGAAGCTCAGAGCCACACTGTCATTCCGATGCGCTCCTTGAGGAGAGAAAAGCACTGCAAAGGGGCTTTCGGGAGAGGCCTGCGAGTCTGTGGCACAGCAGCCCTGGAACTGCGCGCCGGATGAGTTTACCCAAGTTTCCGTTTCCCTAAGTCCCCCAGGAGCCCATGTTCCCGGGGGACTCAGTGTCCGCCTTGGTCTCCAAACACCTGTTCAATCTGGGCGTTGAACGGATTCTCCTTCCCCAGGGCCTGGGGCCACTGCAGCCGTACCTTGTCCCACAAGTCCTCTGCCAGCAGCAGCGACGCCACCTGTGAGGAGAAGCAAAACAGAAATGACAACCCAGTAAAGACTTCTCCGGCAAGACCCCCTCTCTTCTTCGTGTGGTGACATGCTCTGGATGGTCCGTGATTGCCACCGTCATTCTTTGTATGATCCCTTCCCTGGAGAGGGTGGGACCTAGCGCTTGGTTCTCACTCCAGTGAGGACGGAACATTATGTAAAGCCACTCTGCCACCGGCGACCCTCCCTGTGGCCCTGGTGAAGCAGGAAGCCACCTGGCAGGGGGTGGAGGGTGCCTCCTGCTGACATCCAGCCGGAGCTGGTCCTCAGTCCTACCTCGCAGGGAAATGAATTCTGCCCACAACCCACGTGAATCTGAAAGCAGCTCTGCCCCGGTTGGGTCTATGGATGAGCACGCTGCCCGGGGCCACACCTGGACTTTAGCCTGTTCAGTGCCAGGCCCTCCTCACTCACAGTGACTGTGAGATAAGAGATGGATATTGTTTCGCTGCCGAACTTGTGCTGATTTGTGATTTAGTAATAGAAAACAAACAGACCCTGGCTGGTGTGGCTCAGTGGATAGATCGTCAGCCTGCGGACTGAAGGGTCCCAGGTTTGATTCTGTTCAAGGGCACATGCCTGGGTTGTGGGCTTGACCCCCAGTGGGGGACGCACAGGAAGCAGCCAATCAATGATTCTCTCTCATCATTGATGTTTCTATCTCTCCCTCTCCCTTCCTCTCTGAAATCAATAAAGACAAAAAAGAAAACACACTCCCCAGAAGCCACTTGTCCATTTCTCCGTGGACAGGTAACACTGCGGCCTAGAGCCTGGGTTTTGGAGCTGAGCCCATCGGATCCTTTCCTTAAGGAGCTCCCAGTCTAGTGAGAAAACCCACTGTGCAAATGGGCACCAGCGAAGCCACGGGAGGGGATGTCTTCGCCCGGAAGGGGAAGAGGTGCAGACTCTGCTGGGGTGGGGTCGGGGGGGGGGGGGGGGGAAGGGGGAGGGACAGGGCCTCTGTGAAGAGGGTGATGGCAGAGCTGAATTCTCAAGGAGGGGTTCCCCAGGGGATCCCGTGGGGATCGGTGCGATGGTGGAGGACAGCACGTGCACAGGGCAGAGGTGGGCGGGCCTGGCGTGGGGACGATGGTGCTGGGCTGTGAGGCCGGACAGGTGCAGAGGCAGTGGGGACCTGCGGGCGCAGGGCTGGAGGCCGGGGGGGCCTGTCTCCGTGCCTCGCTGCCCATCAGGGTGCTCTCTGTTCGTGATGCCAGCAGGATCCATCTGGTGTCCAGGCCTCTGGCTCCTCCTTAGCGAGCCTCTGACGAGCAGCCTCTCCCGCAGATCGCACCTCGTGCACGCAGCAGCCCAGCAGCCAGCCTGCGCCCTGGTGGCTGGGTCCTCGCCGGCGTTTCATGCCGGAGGGCAGGGATGTGGTTGCTGAGGTCTCGGAGGCGAGCACGCTGTTCGGGAAGGAAGCTCCGGGTTGTCCCGACTTTGGGCGGAAGCACACAGACATGTCTCCCGTGGGCAGGGCCCCACCGTTCCAACGGCAGAGCCAGAGCCGCCAGCTGCCCGCGTGGTGCCGGCAGCTTCTCTCACTTGCAAAAGCGGGGGGCGGGGGGCAGAGAAAATGATCTGAAGACCTCTCTGTCTAAATTGTGTTACAGAGCTTAGCAATTGTTAGGAAAAACGAGAACTGAGTCGCTGCATTAGATATCCCCAGGGTATTAATGTGTTTCTGAGCCTGTGGAGGTGGCCCCCAAATCCCAGCCACCGGCTCTGTGATCTTGGTCAGATCCATGTGGTGTCCAACACCACCCCCAACACCACACACACCACATACCACATACCACACACACATTACACACACCACACATACCACGCACACTACACACAGCACACACACAACATGCACTGCATATACCACATGCCCCCACATGACGTACACCCCACCACAACACATACCACATGCACTACACACACCACACACACATGTACCACATATACCCCCACATGCCATGTATCACATGCACACAAACACCACACATATATACCACACACACATACACACACCACATATACCACATACCCTCCCATACACATGACATATACCACGTGTGCGCGCACACACACACACACACACACACAGGCTGACTGTGTAGCCAGCAGCGTTCCGGGAAGGGGATCGGCTCAATGGAGCATCAGTGTCTTTGAAGACGGAGGACTGGCCGGTGGCCGTTTTCCTGCAGTTTCTCAGCACAGGGGCCGCCGCCAGGTCTGCCGGAGGTCACTGCCTGTTCTTTTCTTTATTGCCTGTCGACCTGATGTGCGTCAGCTGTCTTCCTAACGGTTAGGTGGCGCCACGCCTCCGGGGTCATCTACCTCCCCGTCTACATTAACAG
Organism: Myotis yumanensis; assembly: GCF_028538775.1. NCBI lineage: Eukaryota > Metazoa > Chordata > Mammalia > Chiroptera > Vespertilionidae > Myotis > Myotis yumanensis. The sequence continues at coordinate 79,654,399 of NW_027223760.1, forward strand.
GGAGGAGACGGGGTGAGGAGCAGGAGACGTTAATGACGGAGCCCAGATTTGGGCATGTGGTCGCTGCTTGGTCTGAAAGCAATTAGTGGGCGGTCCCTCTCGTGGAGATTAAAATATTCATGCGTGTGCGCTGCTGTGACACCCGTCTCCAGTGAGAGTGGCTCTGTTATTACTAGACGAGAGGTCTGTGCTGAGAAGACCCACAATGCTCAGTCCTTCACTTCAGAACCACTGCTGAGCACCTCCTGGGGGGTCTTAGCACCAGCCTCCGCCTGTAGCTCCCACGATGCGGGCACAGGGCGTGGGGAGGGCTGCCCTCCTTCCTCTCCTTATCCAATGAGCCGTTCCTCCAGCACAAGTAGCGTTTGGGCTTCCTTATTCAGACTTGACAATAGTGAAGCAATACCTAGTCATCTGAGGAAAACGTAAAACACTGAAGCAAGAAGAGAAAAATAAGTCATCTGCAATCACAATAGATTCAGACACTATTGCTGTCGGGCATGGAGCCTTTCTGATGTACACACACACACACACACACACACACACACACACGGGATCCCTCTGTAAAGACGATTGTATGATCTCCGTTTGAGGTGTAATTTACACGCAGTAAACGGGCTCTCTGGCAAGCAGTGCCATGGGTGTTGACAAATGCGCAGAGTTGAGCGATATGCCCAGGGCTCTCACCCGCTGCTGTGTGCTTTGCTCGCATCACAAGCACGTTTCTGTCACTGAAGGTAGATCGGGTCACTGTTTATTCAATGCGCTGCATTCCGTCAGAGGGGTGCGAGCTGGCTTACTCTTCCATGGAGACGTTGGCCACCCGCTCCCTCCATCTGTCCCCCGGGCCGGATGGAGACAGCTTCCTGGCGGGGAGACAGCAGCGCAGGTGGGGCTCTCGACCGCCAGCTCCCTAACCCGGCCGCACACGGCACGGGATGAACTTTGGCCCCAGGACGTGCGGAACGGAGGGGTTCTGGTTCAGTGGGACCTTCTGGTCAGCTAAGCGAGGCCCTTTGGGTGTCTTCCTTGGTAGTTGACCCTCGCGGGGCCGGCTGCAGGGCCCAGGTGGCTGCGCTGGGTGGTGCTGCCTGTGTCAGACGTGACTGCCATTTCCAGCCCGCATGGCCCTTGGTCACACGCGTCCTCATCTGACGGTCACTGGCGTGTCTGCAGGCACCCGTGCTGTCTGGGTGCATCTGGGGCCACCGCCACCCCTGTCTGCCTGCTGCTGCAGCTCGGACAACCTCCTGGTGCCAGGCCACGGGGTGATCCTTGGTCCACTGCGGAGGCTCCTCCTTGACCTTCTCATAGGAGCGGTGACAGAGCAGGCGACCCGACACCCCTTGTCTGAGAGGAGGTTTTGGCGAAACAGCGCTTTCAGGTTTTACTGGGAGCCCGCGGCCTCCAGGACGCAGGCGTGAGTCATGGGAGGGAAGGGCCTGGTGCAGTGTCTGCTTGGGCCCTTGGTGACGCCTCCAGGTGGCCTCCAGGACTTCCCTCCCTCTGATAGCCACGTTTCCTTGCTCGACCACATTTGTCCTTATTTTGGATGTAAGAAACGTCCAAAGCTGTGGAGAATTCTGTATGAGATTTTATTTGTGTCGAGCTGACGACACTTGCCAGGAACAAGCTCTCAGATGGTCCAGGGAACCACAGCTCTGCAGTTGCTTTTATGCGTTTGGGATTAAGGAGGGAAGTAAGGAGGGTTACACGAGGGTGGGAGAGAGCAGGTGGGGACGGATTACCGGGCAGTTAAGATCATGTGCTCTCTCGAGGGTGGTGCACTGCTATCAAAGGCGCGTTAACATGTGCACAGAAACGGGGACAGGGTCTGGACAGGGCTTGCTGACGGGAAAGGCAGACCTGTCACTAGGAAGTTATATGCCTGGTGGCCGCCCACGGGACCTCCCACAGGAATTTATGATCCGATTGCGCTGTGAGGTGACTTCCTGGAGGACCCGTTTTTTAGCCACATGATGGCGGGTCTTCCTAGGAGAGTGCCTGGTTCTCCAAGCAAACATACGATGTTACAATAAAGCCCGTTCCCCTGCTGGGGGGGAGGGGGCACGGGGGTGGGGGTATCCCAGCTCCTGTTTGCTCTGAGGCACAGGAGCTGGTGAGGGGCACTTGGAAAGGTCGGAGTTCACTCCTTGGTTTGCATGACGTCCGTGCCGTAGGAGGGGGTCCTGAGGCCAACTCTGTTCGCTTGGCTCTTTCACGACGGAGCCCTAGCCGGTTTGGCTCAGTGGATAGAGCGTCGGCCTGCAGACGGAAGGGTCCTGGGTTCGATTCCAGTCAAGGGCACATGCCCAGTTGTGGGCTTGATCCCTAGTAAGGGGGCGTGCAGGAGGCAGCCGATCAGTGATTCTCTCTCATTATTGATGTTTCTCCTTCTCTCTCCCTTCCTCTCTGAAATCAATAAAAATATGTTTTAAAAAAGGTGGAAAAATGTGGACGCCCATAGCTGCCTGTGGTCTAGCTGATTCATGAGCACCGCCTCTGCCGGAGGGAGGGAGGGAGCATGCAGGGGGTTCCGGAGGCTCCTCTTCAAGGCTCCCGCTCGCTTCCCCCTGAGCTCAGCACTGTGTGTTACCTGCTGAAAGGGCATCCTGAGTGCACTTCCTGGGAGCTCCGTAAGCCCAACACGTGCCACACTCCTCCCCAACGCACCGCGTCCCTGTGCTCTTCACCTCAGTGGCAACGGATCCTCTCTCCAACTTCCCAGGAAGTGCCTGCTTAGCATTTCTCCCCTCTACCCACACATCCAAGGAGTGACGGTGCCCTGTTGATTGAGCTGTCTGAGTCTCTCCAAGGCAAACCACTCCTTCCCCTCCACTACCTTTGCTCAGGTTCTCTCTCTCTCTCTCTCTCTCTCTCTCTCTCTCTCAGTCTCCTTCCCTGTGGACTGGCCCCCCCACTAAGCCATTTTCCACGCCGCTACCACAGGTATCTTTTTGTTGTTGTTGCTGTTAATCCTCAACTGAGAATATTTTTCCATTGATTTTTAGGGAGAGTGGAAGAGAGGGGGAAAAAGAGAGAAACACCGATGTGAGAGAAACACATCGACTGGTTGCCTCCTGTCCACGCCCCGACCAGGGCCCAGGCTGGGGAGGAGCCTGCAACCAAGGTATGTGTTCTTGACCAGAATCGAACCCAGGAACCCTTGGTCCGCAGGCCGACACTCTATCCACTGAGCCAGACCTCGTAGGGCCAGGTATCTTTCTTGCTTAAAACCTTCAGTGGCTCTCAGTTCCCCACAGGAGGAAGGCCAAAGCCCATCTAGAACTTAGGTGGCCTGGGCCCTGGATGCTTCTCCTATTCCTCCCCCGCAACCCTGGTGCCATGTTCTAGCGGCACCAACGCTCTTTCACCGCCTCCCACGTGCCACGCTCTCATTCACACCCAGGTCTCTGCCGAGGAAAGCCGCGGCGATCACCCCTCCCCTCTGTCCTTCCCTGCCTATTTCGAGGTCCCTCTGATGCCCCTCCCTGCCTCCCATCCCCCACGATGCCCCACAGTGTCTGCTCGTGCACAGCGGAGGCATTTTCCACTTCATGTGTCATTATCTGCTTCCTTGTCACCCTGTCACTCTACACTAGGACCTCCCCAGGCGGCGGGGGCGGCTTCCTGTTCGCTCTCGGATTCTCACAGCGTTGGATGTCGGGTCGGCACTCGCACATTTTTAGATGACAAGTTGCAATCTGGACTGTGCAGCTTAATATACACGATAGATAAGCAGGCTTCGGGCACTGCTGTCCACGGGCACCAGGCGTAGTGGGGCTGCCCACTGGTGTCCGCTCCCCACCCACCACCAGCATGTGCGCAGATCTCCCGATTAACAAGATGATGGCACACGCCGGGTTTCAGCTTTGACTCCTTTTTCAATAATTGGTTGCAGGCAAAGCTGTCCGAGTGTAAGATAAGGTCCCGTGTGACAGGCCTTGAGCCCTAATGTTCGAGGGACAGCATGGCTTTTGTAATGGATCGGACAGATTTGTCCCAAGGGATAAAACAAAGCTGTCTCCAACCCTCTTCTATTTAGTTTGCTCTTTTTAATTTAATGATTCTTTTTAAAAAATATATTTGTATTGATTTCAGAGAAGAAGGGAGAGGAAGAGAGAGATAGACATCAATGATGAGAGAGAATCATTTATGAGCTGCCTCGTGCACGCCCCCTACTGGGAATAGAGCCCGCAACCTGGGCATGTGCCCTGACCAGGCAGGAATTGAACCATGACCTCCTGGTTCATAGGTCGATGCTCAGCCACTGAGCCACACTGGCCGGGCTAGTTTGTTCTTAACTAACTCCCTCTCTGACCATTTCTTCATATCCCTTCTCTCTATCAAATCAGAAGAGTAGAAGGTACAATGCTACGATGCACAAAGAATGACAAGCACTACTACCTAAATATTGCTGGACAGAAGGTCTCCACATTATTCCAAAACCAAAGACAACTTTTTTTTTTTTTTTTGGAAAGGGGCAGACTCTATATCTAACCAGCTTCTAGCTCAAAATTCTCTTGGGTCACAAGATCCACAGGAACGTTAGATGTTCTGAGATGCTTTGGATTTATTTATTTTTGGTTATTTGTGAGATGGGCATTGGATGCTCCCTGTAAATCTACCCAGCACTTGTGGGACTCCCCTGTGCACGCATCTGTGCATGGAGGAGCACCCTCCTTTTTCTGTTAGCCCTGCCGTGGGTTCCTCCCAGAGCCTGGGCAAGGTGAGCTACGCTCCACTCACACTCCTGAGGGGATGCTCAGCCCTCGCTGTGGCCTGGCTGACCATCCAGCCACGGCCACAGGAGAGGACACCAAAAGCACTTCTCAGGTTGGACCCTGGTCACTGCCACCCCATCCTCACCTAGGCTGAGTCAGAAAGGCTAGTGTGGTGGAGGACTCTCAGCTTTCACAATTTTGAAAGTGGCAGAGCGACTTCCCTACCACTTCTTTTATCCTTATCCTATATAATAAAAGGCTAATATGCCAATTGTCCCCTCAACCCACCGGGAGTTCAACCGGGAGTTCGACCAGGGGGTGGAGCCGGCCAACTGCCCACAGCCCTTCCCCCTGTGGGCTGCAGCCCCTCCCCTCAGCCGGCCCCGCCCCTGATTGATGCCCCCTCAACCCAATCGGGCCAAAGTCATGCACCGGCCTCTAGTTTTTAAATAAAGAAGCATCATGAGTCAGTCCAGATGAGTGACAGATAAACATGGAACTTCCTGGGTTGAAGCCAGGATGATGAACGGGGTGGAGGCAGAGAGGGACAGAGTCCTGCCCTCCTGCTCCCCCTGCTTTCCTCTCACAGTGTTCGTTCTAGAAAGATCCACAGAAGAGCTTTCTCACAGGTCTCGCTTTCAGGAATCCTTGGGATCTGTGTGTGTACCTGACCTGTGTCATGTTATGGAGGCCACGACTCTGCCCCTCTCTGCACTGACCCCTGGAAAGCACAGAGCGAGGTGATAGGCATCTCTCAGAACTTCCCCCACACGTTACATGAGTGCAAACTGTAGACATTTAGTCAAGAGGCCGGGTATCATTTCCACCTTGTTTTCCCTTCCTCTGATTTTCCCTTTACTTTTATTGACTCTTCTATCTAGCCCAGTGGTTGGCAAACTGCGGCTCGTGAGCCACATGCGGCTCTTTGGCCCCTTGAGTGTGGCTCTTCCACAAAATACCGACTTCTGTGCATGGGCCACGAAGTTTCAGTCGCACTGTACGTGCGCGCCCGCACGTGGTATTTTGTGGAAGAGCCACACTCAAGGGGCCAAAGAGCCGCATGTGGCTCACGAGCCGCGGTTTGCCAACCACTGATCTAACCCATGTATGGAATGCATAATTATATTAAAAAATAAGCTAACAGGTAATTGTCAACAACCATGGTATGACGGCTCACCTCATTGGGGTGGAATCCATCGACGGGTTCGAGGAGCTGCCAGGGCTGCCCGCCTCTCTTCTGCCACTTCTTTATGACTGCAGGGCACACACACACAGCCAGAGGGTTAGAGCAGGGACTGTCGCCAGAGCTGCCCGCTGCCTCCCGAGCCGGGCTCACCACCGGGCTGCCCATGAGACGTTATCTCGTGTTGGGGGAACTTTCTGAACAGAGATGATCTCCCCACTGTGTGGTTGTTGTGCGAGTGGATGTGGTTGTGTGGCGGGGCCAGGTGAGCTCTGGAATATTCGGCACCCATTCCAGTCCATCTCGCTTCCCAGTGGCCAGTGGGGCAGCATCGCAGAGGCAGGAGGGGGAGCACACGTGTGTTAACACTGCCTTTCACGGCTGCCATTTCCACACCTGCCTGCCTGTGGCAACCCGTCATCATCAAAAATCCTACAGGGTGTCGGAAATATGATTACGTACAACATGTTGATGATCTCAACATCACAACCCGAGTGATGAAAAGCAATACAGCCGTCCTTCACCAGGGGTGACAGGCCCGGAGTGTCTGTTGCTCGAGGCAACAGTATGTGAACCCTACACGGTAGTAGCCTCTGAGAATGCCTGAGGGAAACTCACATCCTTAGAGAGCCTCCCAGGAGAAAAGCCTGGAATCTGCTGCCCCAGAGTGGCCCCGGTGCTCACTTCCCGACACCGGGTGCTCACTTTCCAGAGATGGGCGCAGGCATAGCTAAGGTTCCTCCAGTTCTTCCCTCTTCAGCCCCCAGAAAACTCAAGGGCAGGGACCTGTGCCCTCTTTGTTTCTCCCCCTCTCTTTTTTTAAAAATGTTTTTTTAAAAATTGATATTTAGAGAGAGAAGAAGGGTGAGGGAGAGAGAGAGAAACATCAATGATGAGAGAGAATCATTGATCGGCTGCTTCCTGTATGCCCCCCACTGGTGATCGAGCCCGCAACCCAGGCATGTGCCCTGGCTGGGAATCAAACTGTGACCTCCTGGTTCATAGGTCAAGGCTCAACCACTGAGCCACACCTGCCAGGCCCTCTTTGTTCTTCATGACCGATCATGAATGACCTCTTGGGATGTGTCACATGATGTATTTTCTTTACCTGGGAAGTCAGAGAGATTCGGCTAATGACCTGCTGTTCAGAAGGCCAATAGACGTCCTGGGAGGAGATGCATAGACCACGTGTGGCTCTTTAATGGCCAGTAACACTCTCAGGTATTTAAGAAGGGAAATCCACATGCTGGTCTGCACCATGAGGTCATTGGTTGTTTTTGTAGGTACATGGCAGGATCTGAGACAGGGGTGTGCTCCAGAGGCATTGCCATGGAAGCAGACGGTAGTGGGCAGTGTGTTCCAGTGGTCAGTGTGGAAATGGCCTTGTCAGCCCAGTGGCATTTTCCTTCCTCTGTGGGAGGTGTGGCGCAGACGAGGATAAGGCCCTTGCCCGCTCAGATGCCCTTTCCCAAAGGGGGGAAATCGCTGCCTCTGTGTGGCTCATGGCCATTGGGGGTGTGGTGAGTCAGCGAGAGACGGAGAGTCTCTGGAGACAACAACCATCTTTCAGGGCCGGCGGGGTGTCCCACTGGAGAGCAGATCGCTCTTGTGCCCACCCTCAGGGGGCAGGCCCTCAACTGAGATTTGCTCTGTCGCGCAGGGTGTGAAATGGTGAATTTCACATTAAAAAAGAGGCTATCGATGATGCCACAGTTCAAATGCAGCACAGAAAGGAGAGATTTTCATGGGACTGTGAAGACTGCAGGTTTGATAAGTGGGTCTTCATTTCTCATGAAAGGAGTCCACAGTGATAGATGCATTTCTACCACAGCTTCCTCTAAGGAACTCAGCGTGGTCCACAGGTGTGATTAGTGATGGAGCTGAGTTGGACATGGAAAGAGAATAGCCTGGCTGGTGTGGCTCAGTGGTTGAGTGTCGACCTAGGAACCAGAAGGTCACAGTTTGATTCCCGGTCAGGGCACATGCCCATGTTTCGGGCTCAATACCCAGTGGGGGCGTGCAGGAGGCAGCCGATCAGTGATTCTCTCTCATCATTGATGTGTCTATCTTTCTCTCTCCCTCTCTTCCTCTCTGAAATCAATAATGAAAGAAATACATAAAAAAAATAAAGAAAGAGAATAGCATTTGTTCTCCAGGTCTCATGAGCCCTGGGAGATGGTAGCAGGTGCTTCACGCGCAGAGGTGACCGTGGCGGGTGGTGGGGAGGGGATGTCCCTACGCTGTTGAGTCCCTACACTGTTGCAAGGTGCCTCCATCCTTACATGAGCCCCGCTTGCCGTTATTGCCACGTTGCTCAAAAGGAAAAAAAAGCTGTGTGGCTATTTCATGTGCTCGAGGTTGCAGTTACTCTGGGTCTGAGTCGGGACAGGCACACAGTTCTATCCGGTTGTAAATTCTGGCCTTTTCCTGGAAGGGCACATGCACCCCCACGGGGTAGACCAGATTGCCAGGCGGTGAGCTGCCAGGTGCGGGGAGTTCCCCACAGAGACGGGTCTAGGAGCGATGGTCCCTCTGCCTGCTCTGGAAAATGCTAAGCTTTCAAGGTCAAAATTCCCTTTGCAGTAGCGGAACTTGGGGCGTAAGTCAAGTTCTGGATACAGTTCCTGGAAACTAAATAAACTTCCAGCTCTTTCAGGCAGACACTGGGCGCCTGGATGTTAAATGTGAAGTGCTGCATCAGCTGATCCCAGGGTGGATCCCGGCACCGGTCCCTCTGCCTCCACTCTCCCTCCCACCGCGTCCGTCTGTCTTCCCCAGTGCAGTGTGCATGGACTTCTCGTGGAGAAGGCGAGGGAGGCCCTCTACCCAGCGGGATCGTCCTATTTGTTTTTGTCAGGAAATTACAAAACCTCAGGAAGGTCCTTGAACTGTCGATGAGGATCGCTAAGCACGAGAGATAGAGGGAGGCTTCCCAGCGAAGTGCCCACTGCCATGTGGAGAATGTTCAGGTCTAACTGGACTTTTTTTTGTTGTTGCTTTGTTACTGCATTTATTGCTGTTCTGAGGACAGGAATGGGCTGATGACCTCTCCTGGCAAGCATCAAGGTTATCAATGGAATGCTGGCCAGCACTGGGCCAAAGGTCAAGGTCTTCTGGCTAGACCCTTTGTGAAGATAAGGACTGTTCTGTTTTGTTGAGGGCTATATCCACAGCACCTACACCAGGGGTCCTCAAACTATGGCCCGCGGGCCACATGCAAATAGAAATATTGTATTTGTTCCCGTTTTGTTTTTTTACTTCAAAATAAGATATGTGTAGTGTGCATAGGAATTTGTTCATAGTTTTTTTTTTTAAAACTATAGTCCGGCCCTCCAACGGTCTGAGGGACAGTGAACTGGCCCCCTGTTTAAAAAGTTTGAGGACCCCTGACCTACACAGCACATGGTAGCACGTAGCAAAAACCTGATGCCTAACAATCTTAACCTGGCAGCATTGTAGAGCCTCATTTATTAAATTTTAATGTGCATGGGGTTGTCTGTGGACTGTTATGAAGTGCAGATTCCTAGGCCCCAGTGAGAAGCGGGGCTGGGGTTCTGCATTTATAAGTAGCCCCCAGGTGGAGTGGATGCTGCTCGCCCTACACCACGCGCTGGGTAGCAAGGGTGTGATGGCAATGGTACTCTTTCCTGGGGACCGGCAGTGTCCCAGACACGGCATTGAGGGGGGTCACATGTTCCTGTAACCATGGCTGAGATGTGTCCCACAGATATGACTGCCCCCTTTTCAGGTCTGGGCCAAAGCATTCAGAAATGTGCGGGGACCTGCCTGTAATCCCAAAGGTAACAAAGCACAGAGCTGGGGGCTCCCTCGGAAAGTGAGGACGTTCCCTGTGCATGTTAGACGTTATTATATTTTAAATAACTTCATCTATGTTCAAGGTTGACGATGATCAGAGATCCCTTGGCGGTATATTTGTTTACAGCAGGAATTCATTAATGAGTCGTTAGCTCTGCATTTTAATGCGAGGCTATCCATCAAAATGTCTCTCCTCATGAGAGAAATCGGTCTCACCTAGGCAGGAAATCTAGTTAAGGGCGATCAGTCTTGTTGAGAAGATGTTCAGAGTTGAAGTACTAGACTCTGCAATGCAGCCATGTCAGCTAATGTAATCTGCGATGATTCACACAGGCCATCTGCTTCCCCCCTGGCTGCTCAGGCTGGGAGGGCGGGTGGGGAGACAGAGATGATAACCTCTGAGGAGAAATGGTCCGTCCTGTGCGTGCATGGCAAAGCTTTTCATTAGCGCCACCCCAGAGGTCAGTCCATCAACAGGAGGCGTGTCTCTTGTACAACAATTGCTTAACAATAAACACGAGACTGGAAGGATTAAAGCCAATCAAAAATCATTTTTTTCAGCCAGGCTGGCATGGCTCATTGGTTGAGTGTTGACCTATGAACCAGGAGGTCATGGGTTCAATTCCCTGTCAGGGCACATGCCTGGGTTGCAGGCTCGGTCCCCAATGGGGCGTATGCAGGAGGCAACTGATCAATGATTCTCTCTCATCATTGATGTTTCTCTCTCTCTCTCTCTCTCTCCCTCCCTCTCCCTTCCTCTCTGAAATCAATAAATGTTTAATAATAATAACAATATTCAGAGTCAAGGTGCGAAGGAGAAATGGTAGCTCTGGGACCATGCCTACTGCCGTGGCCACGCCTCAGTGGCCCCTGTGTCTGGACAGAACAGCAGCAGAGAAATACTAATGTTCTTCCCAGGAAGCTGAGACCCGGGCTGTCCATCCTGCCACAGGCAAATCTGAGGTCATCCCTTAGAGACTTGGATTCATTTCTTTTTGTGCAGGGCCTGGGAATCTGCATTGTGACGAAGTAGGCAACTCAGTGCCCACTGTGAGAGGCACTGCCTTAGCCCTCATCCCTGTCACACTCATCTGTAGCCCACTGGTAAGCAGATGCTGCGATACTGGCCAGAACAGAGGTGATTCCATCGACCTGCTGGCCCCCTGCCGAAGCGTTTTCCACCTGGTCGCTGGCTCTGTTGTTTGAGGGTTTCTAAGGTGACGGTGAAATCAGGCGTGATGCTGAGCTGCCGCTTCCCAGGCAGAGGGCCGCACTCTGCCTTATTTCAGTGCTGGAGCTATTAGTGTGTGAGGATGTCAGGGGAGACCCCGTCCAACCTGCTGCCTCCGGGTTTATACCTGCCCTGGGCAGGCTGTCCCTAGCTCTTGTCTGTGTCAGTGAAGATAAGGTGTCATCACCTTAGCCAAGCAACACTTACTTTCTTGGAAGTCAAAATCCACATAGTAAAGACGGAAGCTGGTAAATTTCTGGCTGGTGGCAATCTTCTTCAGTGTATTGGAGAGTTGTGCTGCTCTCTGAATGCAAGAGAAACGGGAGAGCTCCATGAAACCTAGGCCTTGATTGGAGTGAGCGGGTGATGCAGGCAGAACAAAGAAATGGATGTCCCCCGTCCCCCCCCGCCCCCCAGCTGTCCTCACAGAGCCACTCAGCAGCTCCATACCCTGACTTCTCTCCTGCCCACGGCCAACGCGCACGCAAACGGTTAAACTTCATTAGGAACCAGATCGGCGCAAATGAAAGCAGTAAGATACTACTCTCCCCAGTGGGATCGGCGAGGCGAAGATGAACAGTCGTGATAATGGAGACGAGCGCCCGGGGATCGGAGACCCAGAATGCCAGCCTGTTTAACCTTTCTGAGAGCAGTTCAGCAGTTTGAGGGTCTCCTCAAACACAGCTCGCTCTTAGACCCAGGCATTTTTCTAGAAATTTGTCTTAAGGAAATAGACATGGCACACAAAGACACATGCACACAAAGACACACGCACGCACACACACACACACACACCCATCCCAATGCTGTTGATCACAGTGAACAATTGGAAACCTCTATGACCTGTAGGCCCAGCTCCAAGGGATGAAATAAATCATGGTACATTCCTATGTCGAACACTCTAAAATGATCGCAAGGTCAGGATGTGGAGGGATAACGGCATACAACACGTGTGTATTCTGAGACTGTGTAGGCCAGTGATGGCGAACCTTTTGAGCTCGGTGTGCCAGCATTTTGAAAAACTCTAACTTAACTCTGGTGCCGTGTCACATATAGAATTTTTTTGATATTTGCAACCATAGTAAAACAAAGACTTATATTTTTGATATTTATTTTATATATTTAAATGCCATTTAGCAAAGAAAAATCAACCAAAAAAACGAGTTCGAGTGTCAGAGGTTTGCCATCACTGGTGTAGGCACAACCCCAACACCTATGAAAGTGATACTGGAAAGACAAGCACACGTACTAGCTTTGGGTGGTGGGATTTGGGGTGAACTTTGCTACTGTTCTTGGTGCTTTTCTTAACATTCTCCAAGGTTTTTAAAAATGGAAGTATAGCCAAAACCAGTTTGGCTCAGTGGATAGAGCGTCGGCCTGCGGACTGAAAGGTCCCAGGTTTGATTCTGGTCAGGGGCATGTACCTTGGTTGCGGGCACATCCCCAATAGGAGGTGTGCAGGAGGCAGCTGATCGATGTTTCTCTCTCATCGATGTTTCTAACTATCTCTCTCCCTTCCTCTCTGTAAAAAAATCAATAAAATATATTTTTAAAAAATGGAAGTATATTTGTACAAGGAATTCAATGAGTTTCTTACAAGGAAGAGGCTCATTTTCTGCGGAAGAGCTGCGTGGGCCCCGGACTCCTGCAGAGAGGAGAGGAAGGTTCTGGGGCGCCGGTCCTCCCTGAACTTGGGGGGACTCAGATCAGGGCCTCACCTCGCTCACTTCTCTCTGCCTCTACAAACACGCCTACAACGGGCTCTCAAAGGTGTGTGTGTGTGTGTGTGTGTGTGTGTGTGTGTGTGTACACATGCATATGTACATAGGAGAGAGACAGTCACACATATACAGTGACTGACAGACACGGTAAGAGTGACAGACCCAGAGGAGGTGGAAGGGCAGAGGCAGGGCACCCCACATTCCCTGGCCCCGTCAAGCTCCCCAGAAGTCTGATGTTTCTGTTCTCCAGCTTGGGGGCCAGCACGCTGCCCAAACCCCATCCCCAGTGCAAACACTGCAGCAAACGCAGAGCAAGAATGACCCAACATGCCGCTGAGCGCCTGCGCCGGGCCTACCTGCGAGGTGAGCGTCCGGAGGGTCTCGTTGGCTGTCATCCAGCTGTGGCAGGGGCTGACCTGGGGGCGGGAGGACTGTGATTACTGGGAGCACAGATGGTGAGGGCGGGGCCTCGGGCCAGGCAGGCCAGCTCACCTGAAGGCAGCTCAGGAAGGCGTACAACTGCCCGTAGGTCACGTCCCCGTTCAGCTGGCCTGGAAAAGAGCGAGCCCAGATGTGGCAGCCAATGGGACACTTAGGGTGGCCCTGCTCCCCTCCCCCCCCCGCCCCCCCGCAGAAGGCTGGCACGCCCAGGGACCTGCCCTGATGTACAGTTGGCATGTCTCTTAGGAATGCCCGTGCTTCCTTTCTTTCTGGACGCCCTAGACATTCAGAGCCGGAGTGGGGAGGGGCTAAGGAGTTTGCTTCCTCCGTGAGCTGTTAGCACAGCAGGGCGGGCCCGAGGGTCCTGGCCGCATCTGGACGCAGGTGGAGGGACGCCAGGGCCCTGGAGGGACCAGAGCATCACCAACAATGGACTTGGTCCCACATGGCTTTCTCCTGGCAATGAAGTGCCAGGTCCCCAGGGGGACGGGAGCTCTCGGGGGGCAGTTGACAAATCCTCCTGAGCAAGTTCATGAAACCCCAGGTCTGACCAGTGACCCCTGGTGAGGGCGGGCAGGGCAGTGCGCGTGTCTGAAGGCTGCCATTCGCCGCCCTGCGTCGGGGGCTGAAGGCCTCCCCAAGTGCATGGGCGGCCAGGGAAGGGGGAGGCAGCCACCACATCCCTGCACGGCCCAGCGAGCTTATCTGAGCCCCGAAGCGTAGATATGCTCCACACTGATTATTTGGTGCAAATTAGAGAGGCACCAAGAGTGAAGATGACAGGCATGTGCGGGAGGTCACCTGTAAAGGTCAGCTGCAGGGGCAGAATCCGTGGGGGCTGTTTCTTCTCCCACGTCTCCGCTCCCCCCTTACAGCATCCCCACCCCCGAGGCACCCCCACTTCCGAGCTGTGGCTCAGACACAGAACCTGGGTCCCCCCCACCCCCACCACTCTCAAGGGCAATGGCTGGTGTCTTACTCATTAGCACTCTCTCACGCTCCAAAAAGTAAAGAGAAATAAGAGGCCCTATCTGGGAGCGAAGAGAGAGATTGAAGGTGACGGAACGGCCTTATTTCTCACTTGCGCCTCACATCAGTTAGGCTGAACGATAGATTCAATTTTCTTGTCAGAGAGGAGGAACATTATCTCTCTGCCGCAGACGGCGAGAGTGTGGAAGCCAGAACCAGCCCTCCCAGGGCTGCGGGCGACGGAATGCCATCTGGCCACCAGGGGGCACTCCCCACCGAGATTCAGAGAAATCCTCCCTCTGACTAGGGCTTTCTGTCTCTTGTTTGGGCTTCATCAGCTCGTTTTTTAGATCTCATCTTCAGTGAAAGGAGTTTCCTGACTGAGACGCTTACCTTTCGATTTGTCTTAATTCTTTGTCCACTACTCCTGCCCCTTCCAGCTTTGGACCTGGTTCTGCCCACCATTGGATCCTGACCTCTAGACCCTGCAGCTGGGGGCGCTTCCCTGTATCCGTGCTGACGCATGCACTGCGGTGGCATGTTAGGTGTGTTCCTACGTGCTGTGAACTATCTGCATTGGAGCTGTGTGCACACTGACATCGTTAAAGCGTAACAGGATCTTCAGAACAATACCGAGAGGATGGTATCTGCTGTGCAAATGGTCCCAGAGGAAGGTCCCGTCCGGCAAGCCGTACAGAATCACGTGGCTGCCCTTCGGCAGGCGGGCGTTCAGGTACTTCAGGGTCTCCATGACCTTGGAATAGAATTGCTCAGGAGTGGTCATTTTTGGGACTGGGTCACTCCCCCTGTTGGTTAAAAGGAACAGGAAAGATCTTACCAGATTACAGCACAGATGCATACACGTTCCAAATCCCCGCCCCCTGAAGGCCACCCCATGAGGCGGTTCCTGGTGCTATTTGGAAAACGTTTCTGGCTTCCCGATTCCCGTGTGGTTGGGTTGGCCATGTCACTGGTTTGGTATCTGAGTTGTGAGGAGAGACGTATGTCATGGTTGGTGGTATGAGAGCCTCTAAAAGCTCCATTCCTTTGCCATGGGTCTTGGCAATGTTCTAAAAGCAGTGACTTCACCCATCTGAGTCCTGGAACAGAGTCATGTGATGATTCTTGACGGACATGTAGTGTGACTGGCATGTGAATGTTTGTTGCTTTATACTCCTAAGATTTTAGGGGCTGTTTGTTCCTGCAGCACAGCCTCACCTATCCTAACTGAGACACACAGTTCGTGGAATCAAAGGTGTCCTGGACTGATTATGATTTGCTTGACACTTCAAGGTCTGCAACTTGATCTCTAAAACTTCCCACCTGCATTGCCGGTAGGGAAACAGAATGTGTGTCCACAATATCTCTTTCCAGTTGAACTCTCATGACTTTCCTGATAGGCTGCTCTTTCAGGCGACCCCCCTGCCACGCTGCCCACCCAAGGGCATTCCATGTTGCATCTCCGCCTTCCTCTTCACAGCAGTGCTGTGCTCTATAGAGATTATTGGAAATTTTAAATTGTATTTTTTTCTTCTTGCTTCATAAGCGTTAGTGGAAATAGAAAAAGGAAGTTTTGGAACGTAGTTATCAGAGCGCTGACCTAAAATGAAAGACTTTAAGACAAAGAAGGGCAAAGTAAACTGAAAGTAACAAAATTGTAGCTTCAGACATTTTTTGAATTTAAGCTCGTTGACGTACTTTCATTTGGTTTAGGAAAAAAACAGAAATAAGGAGTGTGTGAATGTATTCTAGAAATATATCATGGAAAGTTATATTTAAATTCATTTCTTTTTTCCAAGTTAGGTTTGGAAGGCAAAGTGTAAATAAGGACGCTGGAATAGTTTTTGGCTTGAAGATGTAAATTGTTCGTCTTTTTGCACAGCTGACTTTCCAGCATATTTTGTAGCTTTTGTGGGTGGGCAGTGATTGGAAAAGCCTGGGAAGCTGGGCTAGCTGAGGCCACATTGAGCAGAGTTACCATGAGAAACGTAGGTTCCTCTGCGGAACGTTGTTTCTTGAGTTCCGGACAGGAAAAGCCACCTTCCAATCGTGACCTTCATGCACGTAGCAAGTGTTTACGAAGTGGCTGCGTGAGTTTAGAGCAGTGGTTCTCAACCTTCCTGATGCCTCGACCCTTTAATACAGCTCCTCATGTTGTGGTGACCCCCAACCATAAAATTATTTTCGTTGCTACTTCATAACTGTAATTTTGCTACTGTTATGAATCATAATGTAAATATCTGATATGCAGGATGTATTTTCATTGTTACAAATTGAACATAATTAAAGCATAGTGATTCATCACAAAAACAGTATGTAATTATATATGTGTTTTCCGATGGTCTTAGCGGGCGACCCCTGTGAAAGGGTCATTTGACCCCCAAAGGGGTCGCGACCCACAGGTTGAGAACCGCTGGTTTAGAGGTTGAGAAAGAAGCACCGGACTTAGGAGCTTTAATGAGCTCACTTGGCTCCCTGGTTATCTGCTCCACCTTGACGGCCAGGCAGATGGGGAGGTGTCGCTGCCATCTGTCTTCATGTTTCTAACCCTCCACAGGACGCTGCAAAGTGGGCACCGTGGGGACCTCCCAGCGGCCAGCCCCGCTCTTTCTCCCACGCTGGCTGCTTCTCTGTCCAGATCCCGGCGGGGGGTTGGGGGGAGTTGGCGGCTGGCACGGGTCCCAGCTCATGGCCGCCTGCCTGCCCCCTGGCTCTTTGGAAAAGGAAAATCATTTGTTGTGATCAGGTTCGGCTGAACAAGGGACGTTTCGGGGGTCTGGGCGCTTGGAGTCCACGCCTCCTCCTGCAGGCGTCCTTCACACTGTGTAACTCGTCCGCTCTGTGCCCTCCAGGGAGCATGATCCGGAGGCTGGGAGGTGCGGACTGGTCTGACCACCCATTTGCTCTGTTTTGTGATGGGACTGGAGGCTGAAGCTCCACGCTTCTCCTTCTACAAGCCGCCTGAGGTTCTGGCCTGTGGCCTGTTTGCCGCTGGACCCAGCGCCCGGCACATCGCAGGTGCTCGCTACATACTTCTGGAAGCAAATGCGTAAGAGAAAGCAAGTAAGGCACGTGTGGCTGGTGGAAAGGGCACGGAACTTCGTCAGAGCACCAGGTGGGCTCTCAGCTTGGCTGCTCAGTGCTCCATGGAGGATAACCTTTCGGAACCTCAGTTTCCTCATCTGTGAAATGGGGACGATCATACTTGCTTCTTAGGGCTGCTGTGTGGTGAGATGATGTAGCAAGTGGCGTAGCTCTGGGCTCATGGAAGGTTTTGAGGTTCTTTGCTATTTAGTGGAGAGTCCCAGGTGGTTTGTCAAGGGTTGAGACCTGGGTCCCCAGCATTTGGCAGACGTGGGATTCTGGGAGAGTGGTAAACCGGCTTTTGCGGGGGGGGGCAAGGCAGGGTCTGGCACAGGAACATTCTGGATCCCAGCGTGGCATCTCCTGCCCTGAATTCACTCCACGGGTGAGGTCTACACCGTCCTCACTGGGAGAGGTCTAGGCTGTCACGGAGGTGTCCGCGAGGGCAAACACACTGGGATCACATTGAACCGTGAAGTTCAGGAAAGCGAAGGTGGGGCAGTGGGCAGGAGTCCCTGCTTCTAGCACCACCTAGGGGGGAGTCTGGTGCTGGCCTTAATTAATTAGGCAAATCATGTGGCCTGGGCTTTATTTTTCTGTTTTCTAAAACAGAGGGTGGGTGGCTACTGGGGACTTGTTCCAGATCTGGTGTCACCTTTTTCTTTCTGGCCACGACCACAGGACAGATGGCATTCACATATGCAGCATATCCTCAGCGGGACACACAGATTTTGAGAAATCTTCCAAAATGTTGTGGGGGAACGAAGGCAGTCAACATTGTGAAATCACTGCTGAGATCAGCAGGTGAGCAAAGCTGCTTTCTCCCGTGGGCCATGGCGGGAATAGGATTGGCCGGAACTGTGCGTAGTCTACGCAAGCGCGTTGCCTATGGTGTCTCTGCCACATGAGTCGGCGTCTGAGGATGTGAGTGAAGAAGCTGTTCTTATGGGGTGGCTGTGATCCTGCCTTATTTTCTGGAGGAAGTCTTGGTTCTCAATCTCGGATTGTTGGCCACTAGGAGCCTATTTCTTGCAACACAACTCAGGACTGCTCATGACACACACATTTGTTGTGAATCAGAGCAAAGGATGAATGGGTCAGATGTTTGTAAAAAGCGTCTCTCGGCTTCCCAGGCTGGTTCTGTTGATTCCACGTGTGCCTAGGACTTGTGAAGACAGAGAAATTTGATCCGACAGCAGACTGCTATCATGGAGTGGAAAAAAGGGGGAACCCAGAGGCAAAAAATTCTCAAAACCTTCTTTGTACCTGGCTGGTGCGGCTCAGTGGTTGAGCATCAACCTACAAACCAGGGCTTGAATTCAAGTCTGACTAATCCCAATGTCTTGATTTTAAGGATATTCAAATAACCTGAATATTTGTTCAAGAATCAATATCACTGCCCTAGCTGGTTTGGCTCAGTGGTTGAGTGTCAACCTATGAACTAGGAGGTCGGGGATCAATTCCTAGTCAGGGCACATGCTCGGGTTTCGGGCTCGATCCCCGGTGCGAGGTGTGCAGGAGGCAGCCAATCAATGATTCTCTCTCATCATGGATGTTTCTATCTCTCTCTCCCTCTCTGAAATCAATAAAAATAGGTTAAAAAAACCAAAAACTTTCTTTGGTAGTAACTCACCCGTTGCAGACATCGTTTCCAATCATGGCGTATATGACGACGGCTGGGTGGTCCAACAGTGGGTTCCTAGACAAACTGGAAGCTGAATGTTAAACACACGGAAACCCTGCTCTGTAACCGAGGTCACAGGCTGGGTCTGTGGACGAGTCTGTGTGGCCACCCTCTGGGGAACTTTGCTATTTTTCTTTCATTTAGTATCACCATCCCCATCTCCCCCTTTCTTCTCTATAATCTTTAATCTTCCATTAGGGAAAGACCACATCAATGTGTGGAGTGGGAGTGGAGTGAAATCTCCAGCAGGGGACACGCTACCATCTTCTTAGCATCGTTCACAGCCTTTGTGGTCAATGATCACAGATGAGTTACTGGGGTTACTATGTCCAGATCCCTGAGACATCCGTGGGCCCAAAGTTTCCATTCTGGGCACCCAGGGCCCCGATTCTGAATGTTAAGCCCCAAATGAGCACAAAATTGTGTTCTCCTTCATAAACAGGAATATGAAATCCTTTTTGTCTATTTGGCCAGATCTAAGCTTGTATGTATTCTTATGATCTGTCTCTAAGGACATATGGAAATGGACATGTCCAACGCTCACTGGCCCGGGAAGGGGTAATAGTCTCCCAGGGTTTGCAGAGTGGCCAGCTGGTGCCCAGGGCACATGATGACGGGTAACAACAGAGCTCTTGTTCATTTTCCAAAATGAGAAACAACTTCTTCCACGTACCTTTCTATGAATGTCTCCAGGTTTTGGGAAGATGCGCCTGAATAAGAAAATAGTTAAAGTTAGGGAGCTCAGTTCAACACTGTCAGGATGAGAGTGTGATTGTCTGAGGTCACAGGAGAAGCATCACGGAACAGTCAGAGGTCGTCCACACCGTCGTGCTGACGAGTTCCCCCTGGGACTCCCCTTAATGGCTTTCATGTTTCTATTGACAGAACCCCAAATCCTCTCCAGACATTTCCTAGCGGGAGTGAGTGAATTTGCTAGTGGGTGTAAGGAAAGGGGATATATCTATCACCAGAGAGAAACTACCCAAAGATTCAGGAATGAGCTGAGGGGTGAAAGGAGCAGTAGGAAGGATTCTTTGAGAACTACCCATCTCCCCCGAGAGCCCTGTGAAGAGCCAGCTGGCATTTCTGCTCACTCCTGAGGCCCCCCCCTGCTGGCTGGGCTGTGCAAGGTTCAGATTGTAGAGCCGACATATTTCAACTCCTGTAATGACATGCATGACCACCCTCCCCTGCATCCCTGTTACGCCCTGTAACGTATCTCTTATAGGAAAGTCGTGGTTATTGGGTTCTCATATTATTTCAGACACGCTGTTAAGCGCTGTATTTATTAGTTCATTTCGGCCTTAGCACACCTGTGTGAGGTGGGCACGCTAGGAGCCCCATTTTGTAGATGAGAACACTGAGGCTCACTTAAGCGACTTGCCCAAAGCCACACAGCTATGAATCTGGAGAACCGCAATCCAAACCCTGCCCCTTCTGCCGCAATGCTGAGCGCTGGCTCCCTGAGTGGCAATGCTTCTCTAGGCTGGGGGGCTAGAAAGAGTGAACCCAAGGAGGGAATTTACAGAGCAGTTGGACATGGCCTTTATCCCCGGGCAGTAGCGTCTCTGGGGTAGACACACAACTGAGAGCTGGTGTGAGGTTTAACGCAAATCTCACCCCAGTGCTTGGAAAGAGGGAAACCCAGTGTGACTCGAGCCTGTCTCTGCTCAGAGAAGGTGCCACGTCGAGTCCTAAACGTAGAGACTCGGAGTGTTTCTGGGTGTGAGGTTGCTCCCTGTTGTCCTCACGAGTGAAGAGACGGAGGGCGGCCCCTGCGGGCTGGCATGGCACCCACCATGGCTCACTCATCTCCTCGGCCGGGCCCTGCAGTCCCATGATCTCAACTTCCCACTTTCAGTGAGATTACACATCAAGAGGTGTTTCATTCTCACTCTTTGATTTGTGTGTTAATGAGACACGAAAACTAATGAAAGCTCAAGGCACGAGTGGGAAACATTAAAGGACCAGGCCAGGCCAATAATCTTCCTCGTTATCGGGAGGACGGCTGGGGTTTGAGGTGCGGTCACCCACGGAGCTTGAAGGGACGGAAATGAAAACCTGCCGTGGTGAGCCTCGGGGCCAGCCTCTCCCCGTGTCCGCACCACCTGTTCCTCTGCCGCTCAGACAGGATGGCCGGCCCAGGGCACCTGTCGCCATGGATTTAAAAACAGCAGTCACAGCCCTGGCTGGTGTGGCTCAGTGGTTGGGATGTTGGCCCGTGCACCGAAGGGTCACGGGTTTGATTCTTGGTCAAGGGCATGTACTGGGTTGTAGGTTCTATCCCTGGCCCTGGTTGGGGTGTGTGTAGGAGGCAACCAATCAATATGACACATCAATGTTTTCCTGCCCTCCCTCCCTTCCGCTCTCTCTAAAAATCAATGGAAAGATATCTTCAGGTGAGGATTAACAACTACAACAAAAAACCAGCAGTCACAAACATCCACTCAGGGGAGAGGACTTGCCTACTTGTCTTTACCCAGTGTTTTTTGTGGTGTGTTTATTTCTGGTGGGTCTTTATAATGGAAGCACCGATTTTTCTTTGCTCCAAAGTTGTTGCATCTTTCAGGATTCCCATCTCCTCTTGCAAAGCTCAGTTGTTGAGATCATGTCATTAGTTTATGTAATTCTCACCTCCCTTTCTCCTCTCCGTTCCCCTTTCCTGCGGTGCTGCTATCCCTTTGCCCGTCAACATATCTGTCTGCTCCCATCTCTACAGTCTTCCTCCTGCTGCCGACTGTGCTGTGGCTGCTGCTACCGTTACAGAGAAGACGTCTGGAAGCAGTTGGGCCGAGGTGCAAGCAGGAGAGAGCCCCAGCCTGCGGAGGTGGGAAAGCAAGGCGAGCATTTGAAGAACTGGCACTACCCTCAAGAGGCTCATTCTCTGGTCTCTACAATGGAATAGATTGACTATGAAACAGGGCACAGTGGTCCAATGGGGAATTACCTGTCCATAATTAGAGAAAAAGAGGGACCTTATTGGCCACTAAAGTCTGGATTCTGCTTCATCCTGTCCCTTTTAAATAAGGAATAGTGTGTCCTAGCTGGTTTGGCTCAGTGGATAGAGTGTTGGCCTGCAGACTGAAAGGTCCCAGGTTCGATTCCGGTCAAGGGCATGTACCTTGGTTGCAGGTACATCCCCAGTGGGAGGTGTGCAGGAGGCAGCTGATCGATGTTTCTCTCTCATTGATGTTTCTAACTCTCTATCCCTCTCCCTTCCTCTCTGTAAAAAATCAATAAAATATATATTTTTTAAAAAAAGAAAATGTGGTGTCATGCATTGACCTCAAATCCAATACTGTTACTTAACTCTGATTAGATTTAAACTAATGCAGATTTTGCTCATTTTTCAGCATTTCTGAAGCATTTTGAAGAGCATGATTGATAGAATCAAGTTAAAGAATTAGCCACGAGAAACTTGAATTCCGTCCTTTCTCTAAAAATGTTTGCTTGCAATAAGCAGACACATTCAGACTAATATATTGACCATGAGCTCAAAATAGTGGGCCCTTAATAATTGTTTGTTGTGACACTTTCTGATGATGTTTCCATTACTGCAAATGCTTTCAAATTCGTAAGTGTGGTTCTGAATTTATGTGACAAAGCAGATAACTGATTGTCCCAAACATTCATTTCTAAAATAATGTAATAGCTTCCCAGTGTCACTCTCATCTACCTCCTACTCCTAAAACTCAACGTAGCTTCGCAAGCATCCTTCGGCCACGCCGGGCTTCTCTTCCCAAAGGTGATTTTGCCCCGGGAGCCTCTATGCCCTGAGCCACCATCTCCCTGGGCTTTCTGGACTCCCGTGTTTCTCCTGCAGGGCTCTCTGCTCACATGTGCCTCCCTGTGATGTTTCCTGCCCCTTCTCCAGGCAGAGGTGCGCGTCTCTCACTTCCAGAGGCTCCTGGCTGCCTGGTTAGTGTCAGGGCCGCCTCCCACCCATCCACCGGCCGCTTTGGTGCCCTGGAAGCTGTAAGAACCCCCTGCTTTGCTGGTTGTAAGGACTGAGCAGGGGCCTTGCTGTGCCCGAGCCCCGGCCAGAGAACTGGCGCCCAGAGGAAAGGTGACTTCGACATCTGACATTTTTAAATGCTCTCTAACCACCGGCAGCGGTTCCTGGTAGAGATACCTACAGACCTTGTTGGGATCTCGTGCCTAAACATCAAGACTAAAATAAGAGCTGTCTCTTCACTTCTGACTGCATGACTTTCCAGAAACACTTTCATATTCCACTCAACTCTTCCTTCCCTCCCGCCTTTCTCCCTGGTAATGAAAACTAAGTATAGCCATAAAGACGCAGGCTACAGAGAGCCGACTCTCCCTATAGCCACGGAAAGCCTTGGGGAGTAATGGAAATCGCTTGGCGCGGGGATGAAAGAAAGAAAATCCATAGTGAGGAGGAGCCCCGAAACCAGGCCGAGGGGCTGGAGAAGAAACCCGAGCATTAAATAATGAGTAACTCGGAGAAACTGGAAAAAAAAAAAAGTCCTCTTAGAATTACATCCATACAACAATAGTCAAGTACAGTGGGGCCTTGACTTACGAGTGTCCTGACTAATGAGTTTTTCGAGATACGTCTCTCGGCCGATTTTTTGCTTTGAGTTGCGAGCTAAAATTCAGGTTACGAGCCAGCTTCAGATACCCCACCGCCAGTTGGCGCAGCGAACGTCACAGTGAACGCCACAACATCAGCCCAGCATCACGTGTCTCACTCGTTCACTTTTTGATTTGACATACGAGTAATTTGAGTTACGAGCTCCGTCACGGAACGAATTAAACTCGTAAGTCAAGGCCCCACCGTAGCACCGCAAGGAAGTGACACTAGACGTCTCCACTCTGCACCTCGAAGGACTGCAAATACGAAGAAAGGAAACAGTCTCTCCTGACCTCCGGGGATCTGTTCATCAGACAGGAGCCCGCCGGGAGCCACGGGTTGGGACCACGTGTGAACACGCGTGTGTTTCCCCGATTAGGCTCTCTGCCCACTCCTTCCCCCTTCCTCTCCACAATCTGCACCTTCAAGGAGGCTGTGACGGTGGCTGACCACGGAGGGAGAAGGCCTGCTGGGGTGTGCCGAGTGCTCTCTGCGGTCTTACCTCGCCGTTTGGGTTTCCTAAAGGAGCGCTGTGCTCAGGGTGAGGGGGTGGGGGGGATGGAGGGGTCTGGGGGTGAGCAAAGCTGTGTCCCGGGCACACGGAGCCTGCGTCTGGGTAGAACCTATTGCTCTTTTTTGTCCTTAACTCGATTCCCTCAGCTATGGGCTTAGCAGGCCCTTTACTGTTCCTAGACTCAGTTTCTGTCTATTTTTTGTTTTGTTATTTGGTATAGAAAAATAAAATATTTGGGAAATAGAAAAATAAAAAAAAGCAATCACCCATAATTTATGAAACACAACAATTTTGGTGTATTTTCTACCTATCTGTGTCCAGCTGTTTTTCTCTTTCATTTAAAAAAATGCAGTAGTAAATAAATATTCAATCCAATTTTACATCCTGGTTTTTCTTTTGGCAGTGTTATGTCTTTCTAAACAAAAACACGTGAACTTTCAAGCATCCTTTTGCAGGGCTGTGTAATATCTCACATGGGCGTGTGTTCGTTGTTTTTTACGGTCTCCATGGGCAGGGGCCTTGGGCGGCATTGGGATGGTTTAAAAAGCAAAAGAGAAAATGCAGCACGGGGCTGACAGTCGCTGTGCCTGTGATGACTCACACAGACTGGCTGTGGGCTGTGTTCACACCCGGAGAGGCGAGGCCCATCGCTCGGTAGCCGGACTCTCCAATCAGAGACCACTGCTGGGGTCTGAGTGCAGGGAGAGACAGCCTGGCGACAAACCCCAGCTCTCGCCCCTTGCTCTCTCTGTGTTCTGGGACAGGGTTCCTGGCCCCCCCCCCCCCCCCCCCCCGGGCCTCTGTGTCCTCAATGATAACAGTGTGGAGGTCATTATACTCCCTCAATTCTGAGAAATAGATCTTATCACACTGACTACTGGGTCGAGTGCTGCCTGCCACGTGTGCACGGTAGTTCTCCCTCCCTCGCCGCTCCCCAGAGCTATTCCAATCAGCGGTTGTCCTCATCCTGAAGAAATAGAACAATCCTTGCCTTATCGCTTGTTGAAAGGATTAGCTGAAATATTATACAGAGAGTGTTCTTAGCACGTGGCAAGAGAGCAATAACGATCAGCTATCATTTTATTAATGGTAATGCTACGACGTGGTTCTTGGAATGGAACACTTATTCCGTGTAGAATATGTAAGAAATTATTTGTAGGTCATGTGTTCCATTAGACGTTGTACTGCTTGGAACATTCCTTACCACTGTTGTTACTTAGAGATGGCACAGGGATGGTAAGTAGGTTCCCCTTCATGTGCCAAGTCTGCTCTGCGGATGACGATGGTCAGAGCTGCGCGCCATGAGAGCTGTGAGACGGGATCTGGGTGGAGCCCACCAGAGAGCCACGGTTGATGAGTAACATCTTCCCTGGGCACTGGGTCTGCCATCTCTGCATCCTGGTGTCACAAGACATTCCTTGGCAACTCCTTAGGCTCTGGCCAGGCCATGGCTTATCAGTGAGGAGTTTCACTGAGCCTTGTGGCAGTGGACTGACCTGGGGCTGAGGCGGGAGGTGAGGACCACACAGGGGGAAGCCGTCCATCTAAGGATGTGCTGGGACACAGGGGGAGCTGGCGGAGACTGCGAGTCCCCCCATCGTTCTGAGGACACGTTCCTTTGCTTAATGGCTTTGGGGGTTTCAGCCACAAACACTAAGCTGTTTTTCGTCAAACTCCCACCCAGTTAAAAGGTGGCAGCCTTTGCACCAGAGGGGAGGGCAGAGTCTTTGCAATGACCTTGATGGTGCTTAGTTCTTGTCCTGCTGATGCTCAGTGAGGTCTTGCCTCCTGAGCCTCAGACGCCCTGCACCCGGGCCTCTCTGGAGCGTTGCTGTTGGGTGACTGTCTGTCTTGACTGCATCTCGTTTTGTTTGGTATCTGTCTGCCCCTTCGTCTATATCTTAACTGCATCTTGTTCCTTTCGCTGCAGGGAAAAGGCTCTAAGCCCCAGGCCCCTCTGTCAGAAAGGGAGATGTTCGTTTCATCCCGTGGCCTTGTCACTAATTCTCAGCTTTTGGTGCTTGTGAAATAAAACCCGTCAGTCAGCGCACACGGGTGAAGGCCGAGTGTGGCCACCTACCGTTTTTTGAAATATTCTGGTAGTCCCGGTGATTGCAGCGGTTCCTCTTCCGTAAGTGAAGGTAGATAGAGTTTTCTTTAATTCTGAAACAAACACATACATGTATCTTAATGCTGGGACATTCACATGATCAAGTACAAACACACGTTTTTATTTTGAGTTTTTAAAATGGGGTGAGAATGAACTCAGACAATCACATCTCTGTCGCTGTGTTTTTCTCTAAACCGTCACTGCCTAAGTTGTCACAGGAAACAGTCCTATAAACAATTTCATGGACGTGGAAAGATTGAGCTTTTTTTCTTACGGAGACCTTTGTAACCTTTTTACCCAAAGCTGCTCTAAGTCTCTCGAACAATTGGCTGTCTTTATCATCTCTGCATTTTAAACTTGGCCATGTTCCCTTTCTTCTCTCAGTTGCTATGAAGCTGTGGCAGACACTCTTGTCTTTCAGATCCATGTCTCCCCTTTGTCCGTTTTCATGGACATTTTAGTAGGACACAGGTCTGCCCAGAACGATGTCTGCTTTCCCAGCTGCCCTTGCAACTAGGTGTGGCCACTCCACTAAGTTCTGGGCAATGAGGTGGAGGTGGAAATGTTTAGCAGCAGTTTCTGGGGATTCTAATATTTCTTAGGACACAATTGGCAGGTTTCCTTGCTCTTTCTTTGTCCTGTTTAGTCATTCTGCTGCCCAGAATAGGAATGCTGCCATTTTAGGCTGTAGGGGTAAATTCTACCCTGGGAAGGTAGGGGGTGAGCTGGAAGGACCCTGGACCCCAAGGAGCAGTGAACTTGAGCTCCCATACATGACCTGGATTGCACATCCCCGAACTTTCATGTTTGAGAGAAATAAACTCATGTATTATCTTATTTAAACTGCCCTATGTTGAGTCTCTCTGTTACCTGTAGCTGAATCTAAAATCAATGGACACAGAGTTTAGAGACAAATGTGTGACCAGCATCAGGCTATAATTACACCTACTTTAAATCATTTTCTTGGTTCCTCTTTGTCCCATCTTTGATTTTTCTATGTTCTTTTGCCACGCTTTAATTTAAATGCAATTTAATGTTATATTCTCTATAGTGTTATAGGCTTCCTAAACTCCTTCTTGAAACAGACCAGGTATAAACTAATGAATAGTAATTAAACTCATAAGTACTTGATCACCCCTGACACCCACATGGGGAGATGTAATAAAAATAATTGTTGTTATAAGCCACTAACGTTGGTAGCGCCTTGTTATATAATGACTAGAAGCTCAGTGCACAAAATCTGTGCATGGGAAGGGGGTCCCTCAGGCTGGTCTGCACCCTCTCCAATCCCCGGACCCCTCGGGGATGTCCGACTGCCAGCAGTTGGACATCCCTCTTGTAATCTGGGACTGCTGGCTCCTAACTGCTTGCCTGCCTGCCTGCCTGATTGCCCCTAACCACCTCTGCCTGCCAGCCTGATCACCCCCTAACTGCTCCCCCCTGCTGGCCTGATCGCTCCCTAACTGCTCCCCGCTGCTGGCCTGATTGCCCCTAACCATCTCTGCCTTGGCCCCTGCTACCATAGCTTTATTCAGAAGGACATCCAGAAGATGTCCGGTCTAATTAGCATATTACCCTTTTATTAGTATAGATAGACAACCAGGTAGAGGGTTACAGAATTCTAGGGAAAAAGCACTTTCCCTCAGATGTTTGAAGGGATCCATTGGCGCCTGGTCTCCTGGTGCTGTTGTCTGAGCTGTTCTGCTCCTTGATCCTTTGAGAATCTGCGGCAGCATCTCATTCCTAGTGTTCTAAAATGCCACGGTGACAGGCTGGGATGGCTCTATTTTCGTTCACAGTGTGAGACACTTTCAACCTGGAAATTCATGTCACTCAGTTCTGAGAGGTGTTCTTCGATTACTTCATCGCTGTTTTCTTCTTCCTTTTTTTTCTTAGAATCCCTCTTATTAGGATATAGAGTCACCTAGACTGGTCTCTAATTTTCCTAGTTTTTTTTCTGCCCCATCTCCCATATCTTTGTCTTTTGCTCTATTTTCTGGGTGATAGTCTCAATGTTCTCATTCTAGGAAAATCATCTTAGTGTAATTTCCAAGGGATCTTTTTTGTCCTTTGAGTGTTTCTTTAAATTTAGCATAATGTTCTTGTTACATCATTGAAATAGCTCATCTTTTTGAAGATATTAATTTTTAGTTACTTTTTATAAGTAGTATATTAACTAGTGTTGTTGTTTTTTAAATTGCTAGTATACAAAGTTATAGTCTGTTTCCTTAAGGTTGATTTTTCTCTTTGCTTTTGTACTGTCTTTCACATTCAGGGTTTCCCTCAGATATCTATGGTCTTGGGTTGTTTGTTGGCTTAGAGTTAAAAGTGGAAACTGGTTGGAAACGAAAAGCTGGTTGGAAAGAGAGCCCCTGGGTGGGGCTTGCTGCTCTGGTCCTCACCAGCGGCTGGCCGGGCCTTTCTCGGGGAGCCTCTGCTGTCCGTGTTTTTTGGGGGCTTTCCTCTTGGGTGTGCAGATTCCTCAGGAAAGGATCTTCCTGTCCAGCCAGGTTGCCCACACTCTGGGTTGGGAGGTGTGTGGGCCTCAGCGGTCAGCATGCATGTGATTTACTAGGGTGTCCCTCTCCCGACTCATGTCCAGTGGCTCCCAGTCCAGAAGCCCTTCATCTCAGCCTCTCCAGAGAAGAAACCCCTAGGCTTATCCCAGATCCAGTGAGGGCTTCTCCGCCCCCCCGCCCCACCCCGGGTGGAGTTGGGAAGAGATCTGAGGTTCTAGCTGCAACCTTTCAACCAATACTTCTGTGTGTAGCAGCACCCCCACTTCTGGCGCTACCATAGGTAGCGGGTTCCCAAGTCTTCTAGAGGTCCTGCCATGTAAGCGGGTTGCTTCTCCCCATTCCCTCCTGCCAGCTTAGGATGCCCGTGCCTAGTGGGTGCAGTCAGGGACCACTGGCCTTCTGCTTTCTGGCTCCCAACAGGTTGTGGCTCTTTGTCCTTGTGGACAAACTCATTTGCCGCCATTATAGATGGGCTTCCCAGGGGAGAGAAGTCTGCTTCATTACCCAGAAGCCTGAACTCTACAAACTGCATTGTTTATGACCTCTGCCTTGCTTATTTTATTCTAGTATGAAAAAAAAAGGGGGGAAAGGGACATCAGATCCGAATTCAATACTAAAATAATTTCACGGTCAATAAAGAGGGGCTATTTTCCTTTGGGAAAATAATTGTTACCATACCTGTATTTTTGATAATTCTAAAAACAAAATTTATGGACTGAAATATTGTTTTGCTCATGCCCTGCTCATGGAGAGTAAATAGTGTGGATACTGAATTATGGATACGGTTAGTTGCACCGTATCTTCTTATTACAAGAACATAGAAATCTTTACCACAGGTGAATGAACATTCTGATCAGAAACAGCATCTAAAATGTTAGGATTAAGGTTTTGTATGAGGCACTAGAAAGTATTTCATATAATCAAAGACACTATTTTCTTTTTATCTCCACCTCAAGTACATAATCTCTCCTGTAAATTCTAGGAATTGAATTTGTCAGGGAGTGCTCAGGAGAAGATAGAGGGATCGATACAATATTTTGAGAAGCTTCTAACACAATATTTTGAGATGCCTACAAATTGAGAAGATTGCTTAATAGAACATTACCTGTAGACAGGGTCAGCTGACCTTGAATTAACAGGATAAACCATGTGCACAGGAAGGCCTACTGTGACCACCTTTCTGGTTTTGAATCGCCCTCCGCTTGCTCCCCTATCCTTAGTTGAACTCAGGGTCCCAGTCTGATTTTTTTTTTTTTGTTTCTCTCTTTTTCCTCTGTTGTGCTTCAAAGCCCAGTCCCATGGGCTAGTAGGCGAGGTGATGGCTTCAGTCTGTAATCTGAGGGGTGCAGATGAGGAGTATAGAAAGTTCTCGTCCTCACACCTCCCCCGATGACTAAGGTGCTGGTGACGTCAGCACAGGGAGTGGAATTGCAAGTACTAGTATTCCGACTAAATCCTGGATTTTATCAGCTCCATCCACTGTGGGGCCCAGAAGTACAGCCTTTCATGTGAGGACACGCAGGTCAGATTTTGCTTTTTAAGAATAAAATTCAAAATAGGTAAGTCTCAGACACCGTGTCTACGAGTTGCTTAGTTGCTTTTCCCAACATGGGCTCAGGTAACACCAAAAACCACTTTATCTGAGAGACATCTAATCCCACTCCCCTTCCATGTCACTATGACGGAAAGAAAGACAAAATAAAAAAAGAATAAAATCAAGGATGAGCCTCGAGAGTAAAGCAGACAAATGAAAGTGGCTGACTTGGAACAGAAAACATGATCTCCTCCTACGTTGACTCACAGCAGAACCTACTTGGAGAGAGGCAACTCAGTAGCTTCCCAGAGGCTTAGCAGGTTGGAGGTTTTGGGGCAAACCAAGTGGGATGTTGTTCAAGGGACAGTGATGTACCAGGTGCTGGTGACTTTTCTGAGGCCAGGGGCACAGCTAGTTTGGGTTTAAATTCTGAGGTGCTGTGAAGTTGAATCTCAGGGAATCCGTCACAGAACTGACAGGGGCTCAGAAGGCTAGCAGCAGGGCCAGAGAGAGGAAAATGGTGATATTTGCTGTGAAGGGTTAGGGCAGGGGAGTGGTTAGGGTAAAACTGGATAACACCGAGACCAGACAGGCTTTCTCCGGGGACCTCTACGAGGAAGTGTTAAGGAAAGGGTAGAGAGTTCACTTTCTGGTGTGGGTGGAGGTCAGGCCAGCCTGGGGATGGATTAAAGACCTTTAAACGTTCCTTCCAGTCCCAGAGCCACATCCCAGGGCCCCGTGGAACCGCTAGGTCACTGCAGCACAGAACAACCGTGGTTTCAGCCTCAGGGAGAGAGAAGCAGTCAGAAGACGATTTGCTGTGTATTCAGGGAGATTGGCAAAGGCTAATTATGCAAGGGTGTGTGCAGGGGACGACGGCTGCAGAGGAAGTTCTGGGAGTTCAGACATGAAAAGATGATCAAGACAGCGTGACGGATTTTGAATTTGGAGCAGCAAAGTAGTACACAGGGACAGACTTCCTTGGCGTTGTGTTCAATAATTCATGAGCCTCTCAGATAGGCTTCCAACCTGGGAACCTCCCGCTAAGATTCCGGCTCTGAGCTCGGAGCAGTTGTAGCTCTTTCCAGCCTGGCTTTTCTCAGCCTCAGATCTGGTTCTAGGTCCCTGTCTCAGGGTAAACACTCCCCTGTGATAAAGCAGAGACTTGACGGCTGTGGCTACATCTAAATCTGCAAAGCCCACTTCGCACAGAAGACGGTGTTGATAATCTAAACAGCATTTCCAAAGGAGGCTCTGAACCATGAGTTTCTTGAGGGGTACCTTTATCCTAAAACAGATTATATCTCGTTCTGTGGTCAAATAAGTTTAGGAAATATTTCACATAATATCTTGGAGATCCACAAAGGACTTTGGCTTATAAAGGCTCTGCTAAGCCCCACAGGGAATAAACTTGTTTTCCTTTATTTAAACAGCAGTTAGAAAAAATATTTGACCGAGGAATCTCCTTTAAAATGTGTTTAATGCCCTTTACCATCTCGTGGGACTAGTGTTTCACAGACAGGGTTTGAAGAGTACGGCCGAGTGTTCTCTGTGACCTGGATTTGGGCATTGCCGTTGGAGATGGCCCAGAATCCCAGGATCAGGAGGTTACAAGACTTCTGCCAGGGAAATGTGGAGGTCTTGTATGTACTTTGGCCAGTTTAGATGGCAAAATGATATCCCTCACAAGAAATCCCCACAGCATGCACAGAGAGCGCTACAGCCTGCTCACGGCGGCGTATTGAGAAGAGTGAGGACTGGAACTAAGGGGACTGTCCGTCAACAGGAGAAGGCAGCAACCTGTACTGTGAGAGGCCACACAGAATCGCACAGGAATGCAAAGTGCTCCGGGAGGAGTTGCTGGGGCGAAGCAGTGGTTTATGGTGTGCTTATGCACAGTGTGATGTCACTTGTGGCAGGATTCCAGCTAAGCATTGATTTCGTTACGTGCAAATATCTGCATGCAATCACCCAGGCTCTGGGTGAAGTCACACGAAATTGAGGACAGAGCTTTCTTCTGGGAAAAGGGGTGAAATTGGGGGAGGGTTCCAGCTTTTTACTTTATGTACCTGAGTCATTTATTAAAATGCAAATATATTCATGATTTGAGTAAAAACATTTAAAAAAAGGAAAATTTAAAAATAAGTAGAGTCAACAGGGAGTCATCACAATGGAGAGACTGTCAGTATACGGCGGGGAGAGTCCTCTGGGCCGGAGCCACAGTGCCCGGCTGGTCCTCCGTGCCCCAGGGCAGCGACACCTCCTGCACCATCCCTTCTTGTCTTCTCTGCAGCCATGTTCCTCCCTTCGCCCACTACCCTCTCTCTTTTGCATCTTCCTACCACTAGGCATGCTGCAGGCTTTCCTGTCTAAAGATGTCTCCCTGATCTTTTGTTCCCCAGCAGCTATCACCCCACTTCTCTGCTCCTTTTGATAGTAAAACTTATTTTTTTTAAAGACTAGTATATTGATTTTTAGAGAGAGAGAGGAAGGGAGAGGAGAGAGAAACATTGATGTGAGAGACAAATATTGGTT
This sequence comes from Myotis yumanensis, assembly GCF_028538775.1. Lineage (NCBI taxonomy): Eukaryota > Metazoa > Chordata > Mammalia > Chiroptera > Vespertilionidae > Myotis > Myotis yumanensis. Next base: position 79,687,061 of record NW_027223760.1, read on the forward strand.
GGCTGCCTCCTGCACGCCCCCTACCAGGGATTGAGCCTTCAACCTGGGCGTGTGCCCTGACCAGGAATCGAACCGGCAACCTTTCAGTGCATGGATGACACCCAACCAACTGAGCCACGCCGGCCAGGGCTAAAAGTAACATTTCTTGAGTTGTTGATGCTCAGCTGCATTTACTTCGCCGCCTCCCGAACCTCTTCTCTCCCATCAGGCTCCATCTCCGCCCACTGAGACGTCCCTGAGAGCCGCCTGCATCACTGTCCACGCACCAGGGCCCCGCTCAGCTCCCGCCTCCTCTGCCTCGAGCAGCATTTGGCTGAAGTCCTGTCTTCTTTGGAAACACGCTCCTCCCTTGGCCTCCAGGACACCAAACGTCCAGGTTTCTTTCCACTGCGAGGGCTGTTCTTCCTCATCTTCTCTCCCCGAGCCTCTCCGTGCCGGGTCCCCAGTCTCTGTCCTCAGTCTTTCTCTCGCCCACTCCCTGGAACAGCAGTTCTCTATTTTTGGCTCTCAGTCTGCTTTACACTCTTAAAATGGCTGAGAAACCCAGAGAGCGTCTGTTTATGAGAGCTACAGCTGTCAATATTTATATATTCGAAATTAAAACTTAGAAAACGAAAGGAACATTTAATTTTTAAAATAATGATATCCATTACATGTTAACATAAATAACATTTTCCCCCTGTAAAAATGTTTTCCAATGCGTACCCCCAGTGAGTGAGAAGGTTGGGATCATTTTACCATTTTTCAAATCTCCAACGTCTGTGTGAACAGAAGCCCACCAGCAGGCGGCCCGTCGGCTGTGATCGGTTGTTTTGGTGGAAGCCTGGGAAGGAACCTGGTCTTAAACACACACGTTGTTGGGAGAGGGAGTAGCTTTTTAATGTCCTCTTTATAGAACTTTGGATAAGCTGCTTGGATGTTATACCAAAACTTGTCAAATGGTAGTTTCTTAGAGACTAACTAGCTGTATTGTGGAATCAGAAATGATATCCGTGAACTCTCTGCCCCTGGTTGCATGGACGTGTGCTGGTCTACCTTGTGCTCCGAGTGGGTTGGTTCTCATGCAGGATTCTATGCATCGCACACGGGTTGTGGAGAAACGCTGGCTCGTGGAGTGATGCAGGCACGCCAGATGCTGATGCATTTATGACACGACATTAAAACCCACGTCCGTTGCCAGCACCGCCTGCCTCATTAGCAAGGCCTTGGAATCCTCGGAAGCTGTCGAGGCCACAGAAGAGCCAAGTTTTCCAAAATTCACATTTTTCTTTTTTTTTTTTTTTCAACTTCATTAACTTTTTTTTTTTTTTATTGCTTAAAGCATTACAAAGGGTATTACATATGTGTCCTTTTTTCCCCCCCACCCTTGACAAGCCCCTGCCCTCCCTTACCCCCCAGTGTCTTATGTCCATTAGTTATGGTTATATGGATGCATACAAGTCCTTCGGTTGATCTCTTACTCCCCTCCCTCCTGTCCCCCAACCCTCCCTGGCCTTACCACTGAAGTCCGACAATCGGTTTGAGGCAGCTCTGCCACTGTATTTATTATTGTTCAAAAGTTTGTAATGGTCTTAATTATCCATGAAAGAATGAGATCATGTGGTATTTTTCCTTCATTGACTGGCTTGTTTCACTTAATGCTCTCCAGTTCCATCCATGCTGTTGCAAATGGTAAGAGTTCCTTCTTTTTAACAGCAGCATAGTATTCCATCGTGTAGATGTACCACAGTTTTCTAATCCATTCATCTACTGATGGGCACTTAGGCTGTTTCCAGATCTTAGCTATGGTGAATTGTGCTGCTATGAACATAGGGGTGCATATATCCTTTCTGATTGGTGTTTCTGGTTTCTTGGGATATATTCCTAGAAGTGGGATCACAGGGTCAAATGGGAGTTCCATTTCCAATTTTTTGAGGAACCTCCATACTGCCTTCCATAGTGGCTGCACCAGTCTGCATTCCCACCAGCAGTGCACAAGTGTTCCTTTTTCTCCACATCCTCTCCAGCACTTGTCGTTTGTTGATTTGTTGATGATGGCCATTCTGACAGGTGTGAGATGGTACCTCATTGTTGTTTTGATTTGCATCTCTCGGATGATTAGTGACTTTGAGCATGTTTTCATATGTCTCTTGGCTTTCTGAATGTCCTCTTTTGAAAGGTGTCTATTTAGATCCTTTGCCCATTTTTTGATTGGATTGTTTGTCTTCTTTTTGTTAAGTTGTATGAGTTCCCTATAAATTTTGGAGATTAAGCCCTTATCAGATATGACGTTGGCAAATATGTTTTCCCAAGAGGTGGGTTTTCTTGTTGTTTTGTTGATGGTTTCTTTTGCTGTGCAGAAGCTTTTTATTTTGATGTAGTCCCATTTGTTCATTTTCTCTTTAGTTTCAACTGCCCTAGGAGCTGTATCAGTGAAGAAATTGTTTTGGCATATGTCTGAGATTTTGTTGCCTTTGTATTCTTCTAGAATTTTTATGGTTTCCTGTCGTACATTTAAGTCCTTTATCCATTTTGAGTTTATTCTTGTGTATGGTGTAAGTTGGTGGTCTAGTTTCATTTTCTTGCATATGTCTGTCCAATTTTCCCAACACCATTTATTGAAGAGACTATCTTGGCTCCATTGTATGTTCATGCCTCCTTTGTCAAAAATTAATTGAGCATATTGGTTCGGGCTAATTTCTGGACTCTCTATTCTATTCCACTGATCTATATGTCTGTTCTTGTGCCAGTACCAGGCAGTTTTGAGAACAGTGGCTTTGTAATACAGCTTGATATCTGGCATTGAGATCCCACCTACTTTGTTCTTTCTCAGGATCGTTGCAGCTATTCGGGGTCTTTTTTTATTCCAGATGAATTTTTGGAGAGTTCGTTCTAGATCTTTGAAGAAGGCCATTGGTATTTTAATGGGAAGTGCGTTGAATGTATAGATTGCTTTGGGTAGTATGGACATTTTAATGATGTTGATTCTACCAATCCAAGAACATGGTATGTTCTTCCATCTGTTTATGTCTTCCTCTATCTCTTTTTTCAACGTCCTGTAGTTTTCTGAGTAGAGGTCTTTAACCTCTTTAGTTAAGTTTATTCCTAGGTATCTTAATTTTTTTGGTGCGATGGTAAATGGGATTGTTTTTCTGATCTCCCTTTCTGAAAGTTCACTATTGGTGTATAGAAATGCCTCAGATTTCTTGGGGTTAATTTTGTATCCTGCTACATTGCCAAATTCATGTATTAAGTCTAGTAGCTTTTTGATGGAGTCTCTAGGGTTTTGTATGTATAATATCATGTCATCTGCAAATAAGGACAGTTTTACTTCCTCTTTTCCAATTTGGATGCCTTTTATTTCTTCTTCTTGCCTAATTGCAATGGCTAATACTTCCAGTACTGTGTTGAACAGGAGTGGTGAGAGTGGGCATCCCTGTCTTGTTCCTGTTCTTAGGGGAAATGGTGTTAGTTTTTGTCCATTGAGTATGATGTTGGCTGTGGGCCTGTCATATATGGCTTTTATTATGTTGAGGTATGATCCTTCTATTCCCACCTTTCTGAGAGTTTTTATCAAAAATGGGTGTTGGATTTTGTCGAATGCTTTTTCTGCATCAATTGATATGACCATGTGGTTTTTTTCTTTCAATTTGTTTATGTGATGTATCACATTTATTGATTTACGGATGTTGTACCATCCTTGCATCTCTGGGATAAATCCTACTTGGTCATGGTGTATGATCCTTCTGATGTACTGCTGGATCCGATTTGCTAAGATTTTGTTGAGGATTCTGGCATCTATGTTCATGAGGGATATTGGCCTGTAATTCTCTTTCATTGTGATGTCTTTACCTGGTTTTGATATTAGGGTGATGCTGGCTTCATAGAATGAGCTTGGAAGCGTTCCTTCCTCTTGAATTTTTTTGTAGTAGTCTGAGGAGGGTAGGTTTTAGTTCTTCCTTGAATGTTTGGTAGAACTCCCCTGTGAAGCCGTCTGGCCCTGGGCTTTTGTTTGCTGGAAGCTTTCTGATGACTGCTTCAATTTCTTCCATAGTTATTGGCCTATTGAGGTTTTTAGATTCTTCCTGATTGAGTTTTGGAATGTTGTATTTTTCTAGGAATTTGTCCATTTCCTCCAGGTTGTCTAGTTTGTTGGAGTAGAGTTGCCCGTAGTATTGTTTAACAATTATTTGTATTTCTGTGGGGTCTGTTGTTATTTCGCCTCTATCATTTCTGATTTGGTTTATTTGGGACCTCTCTCTTTGCTTCTTGGTGAGCCTGGCTAGGGGTTTGTCAATCTTGTTTATCCTTTCAAAGAACCAGCTCTTGGCTTCATTGATTTTCTGTATTGTTTTTTTGGTCTCTATTTCATTGATTTCTGCTCTAATCTTTATTATCTCCTTCCTTCTGCTCACTCTGGGGTTTTCTTGTTGCTCTCTTTCTAATTCTTTGAGTTGTAGAGTTAGATGATTGACTACCATTTTTTCTTGTTTTTTGAGATAGGCCTGTAGAGCTATAAACTTTCCTCTCAGGACTGCTTTCATTGTGTCCCAGAGGTTTTGGATTGTTGTGTTTTCATTGTCATTAGTGTCCAGGATGTTTTTAATTTCTTCTTTGATGTCATCGGTAACCCAATCAATATTTAATAACATGCTATTCAGCTTCCAAGTGTTTGAGTATTTTGGGTTGTTTTTACTGTAGTTTATTTCTAACATTATGCCATCGTGGTCTGCGAAGAAGCTTTTTATGATTTCAATCTTCTTGAATTTGTGGAGACTTTGCTTGTGACCCAATATGTGGTCTATTTTTGAATATGTCCCATGAGCACCTGAGAGGAATGTATATTCCGCAGCTGTGGGGTGAAGTGTTCTGAAGATGTCAATTAAGTCCATCTGATCTAGTGAGTCATTTAGGATTGCTGTTTCTTTGCTGAGTTTTTGTCTAGCGGATTTATCCAGTGATGTCAGTGGTGTATTAAAGTCCCCTACTATGATTGTATTGTTGTCGATCTCTCCCCTGATATCTTCCAGAAGTTTTCTTATGTATGTGGGTGCTCCTGCATTGGGTGCATATATGTTTACCAGGGTTATATCTTCTTGTTGTATTGATCCCTTTAGTATTATGAAGTGGCCTTCCTTATCTCTGGTTATGGCCTTCACTTTGAGATGTATTTTGTCAGATATAAGTATTGCTACCCCAGCTTTCTTTTCCTTTCCATTTGCGTGAAAGATATTTTTCCATCCCTTCACTTTCAGTCTGTGTGAGTCCCTTCTAATGAGGTGGGTCTCTTGTAGACAGCAGATGTAAGGGTCATGTTTTTTTATCCATTCAGCCACTCGATGTCTTTTGGTTGGAGCATTTAGTCCATTTACATTTAAAGTTATTATTGAAAGGTACTTGTTTGTAGCCATTTCTTTTTTTGTGTGTGTGTGTGGCTGTTTTCTTTCTGAGCTTGATATTTCTTCTTTTTACACCAGTCCCTTTAGCATTTCTTGCATGGCTGGCTTGGTGGTGATAAACTCCCTTAGCCCTTTTTTGTCTGTGAAGCTTCTTATTTCCCCTTCAATTTTGAATGATAGCCTTGCTGGATAGAGTATTCTTGGATTCAGTCCTTTGCTTTGCATCACTTTGTAGATTTCCGTCCATTCTTTTCTGGCCTAATGTGTTTCTGTTGAGAAATCATTTGATAATCTAATGGGAGATCCCTTGTATGTTACTTTCCGTCTCTCTCTTGCAGCCTGTAAGATTCTCTCTTTATCCTGAACATTTGCCATGGTAATTATGATGTGTCTTGGTGTGGGTCTTTTTGGGTTCACCTTGTTTGGGACTCTCTGGGCTTGTGTGACTTTTTTCTTCCCCACCTCAGGGAAGTTTTCTGATATTATTTCTTCGAATAGGTTTTCTAATCCATGTTCATCTTTCTGTTGTTCTGGCACCCCTATTATTCGTATGTTGTTTCGTTTCATGTTGTCCCAAAGCTCCCTTAGGCTCTCCTCCTGTCTTTTAATTTTTTTCTCCATTTGCCGTACAGTTTGAGTATGTTTTGCTTCCTTGTCTTCTAATTCACTAATTCGGTCCTCCGCTTCTCCCAGTCTACTGTTGATACTTTCAATGGAGTTTTTTATTGAAGCTATGTCACTCTTCATTTCTTCTTGGGACTTACTTAAGTTGTTGATTTTTTCATCTGTTTCTTCTAGCTTCTTGCATAAGTAGTTGAGTTTTTCATCTGTTTCTTCTTGCTTCTTGAACATCTGGTGCATGTACTCTAGGAACCTTATTCTGAATTCTTTTTCCGTCATGTTGCATATCTCTGTCTCACTTAGCTTCTTTTCTGGCGAGTCCTCCTTTTCTTTCCTTTGGGGGTTTCTTTGCCTACCCATGTTTGATCTCGCTGACATATGTAGATGTTGAGATGTTCAGTGGCTGCTCCCTGGGTGGCAGGGGCTCCTTGGGTTGTGGTTGCTGCTCAGACGGTTGCGGTAGCAGCTGCTTTCCAGTTGGCCTCAGCTCCTCTGGTGGGTGTTGTTCACAGCTGTGTTGGCTCTTCTGGCTGGTGGGGGGAGGCTTCACGTACAGCTGCTGTTCCACAGACAGAGGGTGTGGTGATCAGGAGGCTGTGGTGATCAGGAGGCTGCGGTGGTCAGGGGGCTGCTGTTGCTTGGATCTGCGGTCTGGGAAATGCTCCTCTCTTACCAGCACTGCATGATCTGGGAAACGCTCCTCTCTTATGGGCACTGCATGGTCCGGTCAGTTCCTCAGGATGCCCCCTTTAGTCTCAGTTCTCCGCAATCACAAAATCCAAATCTCAAATCTCCTGGCGCCAGCAAACCCGCGGAACTCCTTACCCCGGTCAGGGTCTGTGTCTGTCCCAAGAGACGCGGCTGTCTGCCATGCGGTCTCCCTCCGACCCTCTGGGCTCAGGTCTGGCAAACTTTCCTGCCCAGATCCCTGGTTTTTAACCTTTCCAGGGGAGGTCTGCCCTTCCCGGCTGCAAACCGTCTCACCAGCTGAGTAAATTTGCCAATTCGGGGTGGGTGTTATTAGTTTCAGCTGCTTACTCCGTTTTTCCACATTTTTCTTTGAAAGCTCAAATGTGCTGATTAGCAGTCAATGCTGTTGTTTGTTTTCCTCGAAGTGACACGTTCATCTGATTCATTTTGGATAAAATATCTGCTGTATCCAAGACTGAGTAACCATAGTTTGCTTTCCAAGCTTTTTTTTTTTTTTCCAATAAAAAAGGTGTTCCATGAAAAACTTACTGATTCTGCTCGCAAGTCAACACGCAGGTGCTTGACCTTAAGACAATCATCACATTTTATTTGCAGCAAAAGTGCTTCATGCAGCCTTCCCATTTCATGAGATGAGATTTTAAAATATATATATATATATATATATATATATATATATATATATATATATTATTGATTTTTACAGGGAGGATGGGAGAGGGATAGAGAGTTAGAAACATCGATGAGAGAGAAATATCGATCATCTGCGTCCTGCACGCCCCCTACTGGGGATGGAGCCTGCAACTAAGGTACATGCCCTTGACCAGAATTGAACCCGGGACCCTTTGGTCCGCAGGCCAACGTTCTATCCACTGAGCCAAACTGGCTAGGGCTCATGAGCTGAGATTATTAATAAGACCTGCACTTATTTTAATAGAATTAGTGACTTTTTTCTGCTTCATAGGCAACGTTTTGAAAGGAATATCTCCCCCGCCCTATTAAACCAGGAGTGTGTGCAGGTGGAGACCATAGGACTCCTAATATAGTTGGGTGCTACTGCTTTGACCCATGCTCAGATGGCAGCGATTTTACCCGCCATTGCTTTTGCACCATTGGTAGTGCAAAAGGCCAATACTGTCTTAATATTGTTGTGAGAATAGTTTTTACCTTGTGGACCTCCTTAGACACCCCCCAGGGGTCCATGGACCACACTTGGAGAATCACTAATGTAGACTATATCCTCTCCAATCAGCCTCACCCATCTGCAAAAGGCCAATGCTAATTATTTGTTTTGCAAAGTATAATTATAGGACAGCTAATCATGGGCAATTATAGCACATGTAATTTTTGAATAATGGATTTAATAAGGTTATTAAGCTCATTAGTGTTTAGTACTTACATGTCTTTTTTAAAAAAACCATGAAATTAGGTTAGCAAATCTTAGCGGCAAATCCCTTCTCTCCCATTTTCTATGTTTAATGCCCCAAGTGTCTTGGTTTGCAGTCATACGCTGCTCTTCAAAACTGTTCTCTCATGTGATGTCTATTGGGTCAGAGAGAATAGGTGACCTCTGACTGTCAGATTCTAGGACACCTCTCATCAAGATGTGTGTTTAAATGTCCTTGGACGGCAGTACTGAGACACTTGTGACAATGGCTTTGTCCATTTCCTTCTAAGCGTTTGCTATGTTTCTGGCCCAGATAGCAAATTTAATGCAGAGGCAGAGGGAGCAAATTGTACTCTAGACAATTCCATCTAATTCACACCCACTTATGTGGACTCCCTCGTCTCACTCTAGGCTCTCCAGCTGGATATGGTAACTTGGTAATTGCTTTTGGTTGTTTTGGCTTTCGTAACTTCTGATGGGTAACATCAGCTTCTTTCTCCTCCCTCCCTCCCTCCCTTCCTTCCTTCCTTCCTTCCTTGATCTACGAGTGTTGCCCTATTTCTCCTCCCAGCCCCCTCTGCTCCCCACATTTAAGGAACCTCTTTATCATTTAGCCCTGGCCTGTAGAACTCCACTGATTGGAACGGCTCCTGGCTCCACTTTCAGAAGGAGGCGATTTGAACAACCACAAATGTGGTTATTTTTGTTAAGGATTTGGAGTCACCTGTCTCCCTCTCTGGAGTTTGTTTGGAGGAAAGAGTACACCTATAGGACATTAATGGAGTACCACTGCAACTGACAGCTGGTCAAGCACCCAATATCCCACAGGGCGGGGCTTACCAGGCATGAGCTCCACTCTCAGAGCACAGTAACCCTGGCCCTAAGGAGACATGGCTCCTAGACCTTTTCTAGCTCCGACCCATAAAATGGCATGTATTGTCTCAGGCACAGCTAGCCAAGGGGTGGGGAAAAGCATATTTCCTGGGGAGAAGCGAGACATCTCTCCCCAGGAGTTTCCTCCAAGGATTCTAAATCAAGAAGCATCCTAAAGTAGGATGCCAACTTGAACATCATGTTGTTCTATAACTGCTAAGCTTGCACACTGGCGAGAACTTCAGAGACCAGGTGCAACTCAACTGCACCATGTACACGAGGCCCAGGGATGCTACACGTCCCACCTAAGTCCACACAGACCAGACCCCTGTGCCTGTAAATGCAGTTTACCTCCTAACCTGCCACACCAACTCCGGGGGATGGTAGATAGCGCTTTTAAAGGAGAAGTCCTCTCTTCCTGAAGTTTGGGTATTGTTTCCTATCCTTCTGGGCCGTGGCTTCTTTAACTTAAATAGGATTTTCCTGTGAGTTAATTGCTTTTGGAGGTGATCTGAACACAAAGCACGGTTTTCAATCTTAAAAATATATTTTTGGCTTCTCATCATTTCCTTCCTAATGCCAGGTTTCTTGCTCCCAAGCTAACCACCTCATATAGGGTTTTTTCTTTTTCTTTTGTCTTCGACCAACTCAATTGCTTTCTGAATCACAGTGGGAGAAAACAAAGCAAAACACATGATTTTAAGGGTTATTGCTGTTTGATTTCTCTGAAACCAGAGAGTCAAGAGAACAGATTCTGTTAATGTGTCAAAGGATGTAAAGATTCACAGAGTTGTGTTTTGGCACATTTATCTTGTATTCTTGTTACTTATACTTTTATCTCATATGTCCTACTTGAATGAGATTTGACTACAGAGATGGGACAAGCCTTATTAAACTTTAAGACATTTATACCATCTGCACCCGATTAGGTAGCAAGTACTTAACTATTTTTAAAATAAATGAGTAAAGATATAACCAAATAAATTATTCACAATATGCAATGTCCTCCATTGAATACAAATGGGGTGTGTAAGCTATGAATGGCTGTTCCCAGGCCCCGAGTCAACACCCAATCGCACATAGCAAAGTGGTTCATGCCACTCAGACTGTCCACGCATTATCTGTACCTTCTTATCTAGAGCATTGATGTCAGCATGATTCCAGAACCTTGAACCCTGTCTATTAATTTTATGAATATTAATTTATGCAGGTAAATAATGAAGTAAAGTTCTTGGTCCCTTGACTCAGAAAACTTTAGCCATGTGTTGAATATTTTCTGTCAGAGGTCAACTCTACAGCCCCCTCGGTGGGAATACTCCCTTCTCGCCTGCACTGATTAATAGAATTCGCATTACATCCCACTGGGTGGTGGACTAGGTCAGGGGCGGGTTTGTTGTGTGTCACTCATATTCTAGAAGCCATTCCTAATAATTCACATCGCAACATCTTAGAAGAAAGCCCCATCTTCTGCTCTATTTTTATATAGATACACTGAAATATTTGAAGGTTTGTAAACATACATACCCGCTATTGGCGTTCAGAAATCCAGTAGCACCAGAAAGTTGGGGCCAGTCAAGCTCATCGGTAAGTGCTGTGGGTAAATTGAAGAAGGATTTCTAAAGAAAAAATAAAGGGGTGATCATCAAAATGGTCATTTGTTTTCTACAAGTAGTAAGGTTATTCATTGCTTAGGCATTGCTGTCTCTCACTCTGTCTCTTAATCCCTCTCTTTAAGGGACTTGGGCATTTAAGGCATTTGCCTCTTAACTTTAACCAGCATCAGGACATTCACAAAGATTCGCATCCCTCCTGAACTCGCTCCCCGTCAGCGGCTGGGAAAGATACAGAGCGCATGGCAGCGCTGACTCATCCCTCACTTGAAAGGGATGTTTCAGCAGATGGGTACACTTCCTACTCTTATAAACTTGCTGAGATTTTCTCCATATTTGAGTTTAGACATTCAGGAAATCGACTGCCTGGAAAGTAATAAGACCTAAGCCCCCAGCAAAAATGCCTCCTTGAGTTCAAAGCTATGCCCTCAGTCAAGAAGAGGGTGCCTCCTGCCCTCCTTGGGGGTGTCAGGCACCTTTGAGAATCTACTTATGGTTCCTTTCCCACAAGGTGCACATGTGCTCAACGATGAGTTCAAGGACTCCTGACACCGTGCTGACAGAATTAGGATTCACTGACCACATTTCTATGGCTTGTGCGAACTCGGAGAAGAGAGTGCTCTCGGCTGTGTCCCCTTCGTGTTTCTGTGATACATGTCCTTGGGAATGAACGCCCTTCTGCTCTAATTTCTAGAGAAAGATTACCTAGACCAGTGATGGCGAACCTTTTGAGCTCGGCGTGTCAGCATTTTGAAAAACCCTAACTTAACTCTGGTGCCGTGTCACATATAGAAATTTTTTGATATTTGCAACCATAGTAAAACAAAGACTTATATTTTTGATATTTATTTTATATATTTAAATGCCATTTAACAAAGAAAAATCAACCCAAAAAAATGAGTTTGCGTGTCACCTCTGACACGAGTGTCATAGGTTCGCCATCACTGACCTAGACTGATGTTTCAGAATAGGGTTGCCAGATGTAGCACATAAATATCCTGCTAAATTTGGGTTTCAAGAAACAAAATGTGGTCATAACCGGTTTGGCTCAGTGGACAGAGCGTTGGCCTGTGGACTCAAGTGTCCCAGGTTCGATTCCGGTCAAGGGCATGTACCTTGGTTGCGGGCACATCCCCAGTAGGAGGTGTGCAGGAGGCAGCTGATCGGTGTTTCTCTCTCATCGATGTTTCTAACTCTCTATCCCTCTCCCTTCCTCTCTGTAAAAATCAATAAAATATTTTTTAAAAAGAAACAAAATGCGGTGTAGACACACAATGGAATACTATTCAGCCTTAAAAAAGGAAGTTCTGACACATGTGGCAACATGGACGAAGCTTAAGGACATTATTCTAAGTGAGATAAGCCAGTTTCACAAAAAGATAAATACTGTATGATTCCACTCCTGTGAAGCTTTTAGAGTTGTCAAACTCATAGAAACAGGAAGTAGAAAGATGAGTGCCAGAGGGGGAAAGGAGAGTTGATGTTTTTTCAGTAAAGGGTTAGTTTTGTAAGACGAAAGAGTTCTAGAGTTTTGTCCCATGATAATGTAAATATACTTAATTGTACATTTAAAATTTGTTAAAATAGTTTGATGTTATGTGTATTTTAGCACAACTAAAAGAAGTGAATATGCAAAATTTTTAATTTCAGGTACACAAGGAATAATTTGTAGTATAAGTATATCTCAGGAAGTGTTTGGGATATACCTTTACTTCAGAAATTCAAATTGAACTGGGTGTCCTGTATTTCACCTGGGAATCCTAGTTTGGATAAACACTCTGAAAGCCAGTGTTCCCTTTTTGCCTTGGCTGACAGGAAACCTCGGTGTCTGGCTACAGGAAGCAGTTTATCGTAATGTCATCGCCTCCATGTGCCCTTCGGGGAGTTTCCTTATAGGAATTTGCATTGAATTTTTATCGTAAACGTATTACTTTGTAATCGGGAAAACACACAATAAAGACAAAATTTTAATCACATACTTTATAAAGTGACCCCCTGATATTCACCTGCAAATGAAAAATAAAATTTTAAAAATATAGATTTTCAAATCTTTAATGAGACAGAAGTGTGGCTTTTCCTTCCCCAACAGCCTGAGATTCCAATTCTCTGTAGGAGCCAAGGTGAGGAGCCTCATGGGAGAGGAAGTGAGCAGGAGGCTGGGCCATATGCCACTTGAAAAATTGCATCCAATGCTATGATTGCTTTGATGTGATTGGCTTTGAGATATTAGCTTTATTTTTAATTCTAAAAGAACATTAAAGAAGGACTCTTTAAGTTCCTCTGAAGGGGGCATGGGTTTTCAATACTGAAGACGAGATGCCAGGGATTGGCACTTCATCCTCACCCCTCAGCAGGAGGCACCCACCACATTCTGCTCAAAATTCCCCCAAATGCGGTGACTCAGCTACTCTCTGTTTTGGTTTCCATTTCTCCTGCCACTATAATAAAATGTTTTCTCTGTGTGTGTGTATTTTTTAATCTTATTGTTTCCCCCTAGGTTTGTCTGTTTATGTGTTTGCTGTAGGAACTAAGAATATTCAGTTCTGCTACAGAGTTGGGAAAAGCAAACAGAATGGGTGAAACGCATAAGATGTGTTGAGCTGAGTTAGTGAATAAACAGGTAGGTGGCTTGTGAGACGTGGGCAGAACTTACGAGCTGTGTTCCGTAAGAACTTTCAAACATAAAAGGTGTGAAAAGTTGAAAGAACAATGCGACGCGCCCCACACCGCTCTCCCACCTCCTCAGTCATGTGCATAGGGACCACCCCGTGTCTGGTACAGTGGGTAGGGACTGGGCTTTCACAGGAAGTTGCTGGGTGCCTGGCAAAGATTTTCCTCTAGGAATCAGGGGATCTGACTTTTATATCTGGCTCTACTAATGCAGTAAAGCTCCATGGTTCGGACCTGACACATTAGAAGTGGGGTCCATTCTCCATGCAGCCCCATGCTCAGCCAGGGGTGGGTTTCTGAGATACGATTCTTAGCTCCACAGTGGGGAAGACGAGATGTTGAGGGAGGAGGACAGGGGAGGCCATGGTCAGACACCTGTCTTTGGAAGTGGAGTGTCCATGTCCCTCGTATTCTCCTGGCTGGGAGAGGATGCCCCAACCAGCCCTGGAATCCTCCCCATCAGGATTTCCGCAGGAGTGGACAGCGCCCGGTGCTGAATCACAGCCAGGAAGAAGGCGGATTTGCATTCCGCAGCCAGAGAGCCCAGGAAGGTCAGTCAGTCAGCTGCATAGGTTTTTCCTGGTTATTTGACAAACCTTGAAGTAACGCAAATCTGTGTTTTCCTGGTGACACATTTTAGACTTCCCTGATGGTGTCATGGTGAGGTGTTACGGTGAGGTTTTAATACTCCTCGCTGTGCAAAATCAGGGAAGATGTGGCTTTGCCAGTGTCTCAGGTTCAGCATCTCCTATGGCTCTAGATTATTCCCCTATGGACCTCAACAGGGCTGTTGGGAGGATGGGAGGTCAGCGAGAGAGGCAAGTTGACAAGTAGAAGCCCTGCACTGGTTCAGGGTGGATCACCGAGTGTCCCTTTCCAAGTGGACTGTCCCAGGTGTCAGAGGAGGGCATTTTATTACCAGCCAATGAAAAAGATTAGAGCTGACAAGTGGAAGCCTCCACATATTTTCCTTCCTTAGTGAATTTGGTTGATAAAAATGAGAAGTAACAGCCCCTAATAGCGATGGTTTTATAGACCCTAGCAAAAAGAATGTTTAAGTCATATCATATTAAACACTAAACGCCTTACTCACGCAACATTATACCCAAGATCGTTCAGGCATTTAAGGCAGGAAGTATGCAAATTAAGATCTCCCTCATCAATTGCTGCTTAGGCCTCTTGAGCATTTATGTTCTCAGGAAACTCGTCTTAAATGTGCCTTAAATGTACATGTGTGGGAGGACTTACTATTTATCAGGAGAAATGTTCCAAGTCTGTAAAGAGCATCAGAAACTTGATGATTATTAAGTCAAAATGAAGTCAATTTTGCTTCAAAATTCCTTCTGATTTTATCAGTGACATAAAATTGTTTTCATGTCCTAATGGCCATGTGTATACTGTTTTGGTGCAATATTTTTATATACTAGTACTCTGTGTGTGTATTTCTATGCATTGAGAAAGTCCACTGGTTCTCGTTTTTAATGAATATTTAGTAGAAACAAATCCTTTGGATTTGGGGATGTTTTAAGCCTTAGTTTCGACAAGCAACTTATATTTTATTTTTTTTCAAAGACATCTTAGTGAGAGATAGAGTAATTGCATCTATCACACATTCGTCTGGTTCTGCCAATTTCCCGATGACAGGGAATCTTTTTGGTGCCTTTATTTCACTGTTTACATTTGAGCCCTCCTGGCCCAGCAGTGCCTGTGGACAATTTGCACAGAGTATTCCCTTCTCTAATACTCTTAACTGAGTTAGAACTAAATGGATTATTTTCAAAGAGTACAGAGTCACTTAGAGGAACCTGCAGCCAAGTGCTGATGGAAAAAGATATGAAAAATACCATCATTACCATCATTATTATGCTAAGTGAAATAAGCCAGGGAGAGAAAGACAAATACCATATGATTCCACTTATGTGTGGAATCTAATGAACAAAATAAACTAAAAAACAGAAGAGAAACAGACTCATTGGTACAGAGAACAGACTGACAGCTGTCAGAGGGGAGGGTGTTGGGGACCTGGGTAAAAAAAAAAGGCGAAGTGATTAAGCAAAAACAAAAAGAAAAACAGAAATGATCTAATGTGAGTCCTGTAAGGTTAGTAAGAGGGAGCCAGGCAAGGAGTTTAAGCATTGGAAACGCCAAATACAAAAACCCAAGGCTAAATTCATAATATGATGTATAGGGAACACCAATAATCCCCCCTCCAAATGAACACCCCAAATATCAAGTATACCAGTTATCTATAGCTATGTAATAAATTACTCCAAGTTTAGCAACAAAACAACCAGAGAGCCAACTGCATGGGAGAGCATATTTGCCAATGTTATCACTGATAAGGGCTTAATCTCCAACATTTATAGGGAACTCATACAAATCAACAAAAGAAAGATAAACAATCCAATCAAAAAATGGGCAAAGGACCTACATAGGCACTTTTTGAAAGATGACATAGGAAGGCCAAGAGACATATGAAAACATGCTCAAAGTCACTAATCATCCAAGAGATGCAAATCAAAACGACAATGAGGTACCATCTCACACCTGTCAGACTGGCTATCATCAACAAATCAACAAATGACAAGTGCTGGAGAGGATGTGGAGAAAAAGAAACCCTCGTGCACTGCTGGTGGGAATGCAGACTGGTGCAGCCACTATGGAAGACAGTATGGCGTTTCCTCAAAAAACTGGAAATGGAACTTGCATTTGACCCAGTGATCCAACTTCTAGGAATATATCCCAAGAAATCAGAAACATCAAACAGAAAGGATATATGCACCCCTATGTTCATAGCAGCACAATTCACCATAGCTAAGATTTAGATACAGCCTAAGTGCCCATCAGCAGATGTGTGAATTAAAAACCTGTGGTACATCTACACAATGGAATACTATGCTGCTGTAAAAAAGGAGTTCTTACCATTTGCAACAGCATGGATGGACCTGGAGAGCATTATGCTAAGTGAAACAAGCCGGTTGGAGAAAGATAAATACCACATGATCTCACTCATTTGTGGAATATAATGAGCAATGTAAACTGATAAGCAAAAATAGAGCCAGAGTCATAGAAGCATCGAATAGACCGTCCAACCTCAGAGGGAAGGCAGGGGAGGGTAAGAGATCAACCATAGGACTTGTACGCATGTATATAAGCATAACCAATGGACACAGACAGCAGGGAGGTGAGGGCATGTGCTGGGGAGTGGGAGTGGCTGGGGAGAGGTCAATGGGGGAAAAAGGAGACACATGTAATATTTTAAACGATAAATAATTTAAATTAAAAAAACCCATATACACGACATACACACTGACCAATAACAATAGCTGCTCAGACTGGGGATGATGTCTATTCAATGCACAAACTTCAACTGGAGTTAAATCAATAACTCTCAGGGGAAAGGTATTGCATTTCCTCCGTGACCCTAGGCCAGTTCAAAAACGTACAAGGCAGCGAAGAAATAGTCAAATAAAGAATTCTAGCAAAATAGGACCGTAAACATGTAGAAGACAGAATGGCAAGCAATAATCTTTCATCGTTTTGCCTGAAAATAGCTCTTTTTATTACTTTGTTACCTTGCTGGCTCCTCTTAGCCTCTTCCTTCCCCTTTTCTATTATTTATGATTTCCGCGCCAACCCCGTGATTTGTTGATTCAGTGAACTGACGGCTGCATCTATCTAACTGTCCCCCCGCAAATGAAAACGCATCGCGCAGTTGGCCTTGACCGAATTCAATTCCTTCCATCATCACTTGCAGAGAGACTGGAGAACTGCAGTAAAATTCATAACTATGAGGACAACAGGAGTTTAAAATGTCCTGCTCTTACAGAGAATATCACACGCCAATTCTTTCCTGGGGCCCGGGAAACGAATTCTTCCACAAGCAGGCCAGTAGGGTGCCCCTCAGAGAGGGTGACGCACACCCTCATTTGGTTTTGTAAAGTGGGGTCATTTCTTAGGTGTCAATCAGGCTGTCGTTTTTCTGGGGTGAGGGTATTCTCCATTTTCTGAGAGGTGATGTCCGGAATTTGGCTCTGGCAGAAGCCCAAAGTCCGCAGTCAAGCCCCAGAGGGAAGGACATGGGATGCTGTGAGGAGGGCAGCCAATGACCAGGCCTGACCGGGCTCTTACTTGCTCATATGAAATGATCTCATTTCCTCCCTCCTCCCAAGAAGCTGTCACAGAACCTGGCTGCTTCTGTCCCTCTGACTGGCGCCCGATGGCCCTGGCGCAGCCTCTGGCCAGAGTCCCTGTCTCCTCATGGTTGTGACTATTCAGTTCTGCCACTGGCCTGTAAAAATGGTCACAGACAATATGTAAGTAAATGAGCATGCTGCATGCCAATAAAACTTTATCTACAGAAACAGGCGGAGGGCCGCATTGGGCCTGAGGGCCGTTGTTTGCTGACCCCTGCTCCAGGGTCTGCCAGACTGGTTCTAGCGGGGCTCCATGTAAAACTGCATTATCTTGGGTAAATTAGCTAAGCTCTCAAAGTCTCCATTTTTTTTCTTTTACAGTTTTTAAAATCCTCACCAGAGGATATTTTTTCCATTGCTTTTCAGAGTGAAAGGGAAGGAGTGGGGGGAGAGAGAGAAACATTGATGTGAAATAGACAAATTGATTGGTTGCCTTTTGCACCTGCTCCAACAGGAAATGGGAAGTGAACCCACAACCCAGATACATGCCCTGGACAGGGAATCGAACCCGTGACCCTTCGGTACACAGGCTGATGCTCTAACCACTGAGAAACACCACCAAGGCTGAGTCTCCGTTTCTTTATGAAATACAACAGGGTCATTTAGTATTAAATGAGAGAATACTAAGTACAATGCCTGGCGTTTGGTAAACACATAGGAGTATTTGCTTAATGTTATCATTATGAGTTTCTGTGTCTGTCTTTCCAATGAGACTTGAAGCTCCTTGAGGTTAGAGACTGCTTTTCACGTCTGGAGCCCCAGTTGTCCACCTTCTCTCTTTCCTCTGTTTCTAATACGAGAGCTGCCACAGTGTTAGGTGGGCACATGGCTGTCCAGCCAGGGCATGCTCTTGGCAGCTCCGCTGCAGCGTGGGGTGGCCCTGTGACTAGGTTCTGAAGGATGGGGGGTGTGCGAGTGATGTGTGCCACCTCTGTGTCAAGTTCTCCTTTCTTCTTCCCTACAGGTGGGAGGCGGTAAGAGTGGGAGCAGCCACCTTGGACCCAGGTGGAGCTGCATGTTGAGGATGTCTGCCTGTCGGGTCAGGCCTGCCTGCTGCCTCTGGATAGTTATGAGAGAAAAACACACTTCCATCCTAAGTCATCGAGTTTTGGGGATTCTTTGTTACGGCAGCCGAGCCTATACCCTGCTTGCTTCATAACGAGTCTTCTAAGGACTGACACACTCAGCCTTCCTGCCGGTCTGGAATGTTTCTGACGTGGGACCATGACCTCTTTGCTCTTTCCCAGCCGTCTCTCCTTTGGGCTTTGTATCTGTCAGGCTTTCAATGCTGATACAAACCCTCAATTCCTGCCTCTGGAATCTTTCGACCTTGTGTGTTTCATAATGCTCCCTGGGTTTTCCTCTAGGAATGAGGGTTAACTCACCCATCTGACCAATCTCGTAGCCATCGCCTCGAGTAGGAAATCTAGGAAATCGTGCAGAAGCCAGTCTGGACCCCTAAGCACTTGGCAAGGGCTGAGATGGGTGTTCTCGGTCCCCTTCATCCCCCCCCCCTCCCCCGCCCCGCCAGGAAGTGTCCTGGAGGGAAGCGGGCAGTTGAATGAACCAGTGACTGAATGGTGTGTAGCAACTGATATTCCAGCCATCCCAAATTATCTTCAAGTGCCAAAATGTCCCCTTTCCACATTCCAGTGGGTTTGAGATTCTAAGTGTTTCTCCTGCGATCAGTTAGTTCCACGAGGCCCATTTTATGGCCGAGGAGCTTGAGGGAGAGGGACGCCAAGCGGCGGATCTAATTAATCGGGGGCAGGAGACCGCGCTCCCATCTCAGCGGCGAGCTGGGCGGTGCAGGTGTTTGGTGACTCACGCTGCCTCCCTGTGTGGGCACCGCCAGCTAATGTGCTGGAGAGCAGGCGTGGGGGCTGAGCGAGTACAAATGCCTCTCAGAAGCATGGAGCTCCAAGTACTTTCCTCTTGCAGTCTGTCCTAACACCGAGTGTCTGTCTTTAATTCTTGCACGTGGCGGTGAGAGCTGAGAGCACGGATGTTTTCGGCAGGATGAGCCCGAGAGAGCGCCCCACGCTGCTGGCAGGTGGGAGCCCAGATGCTCGCCTTGGGCAGGAACAGGGCCTTGAATTGATCGGGGCTCAAGGCGACAGACAGCCCGTCTGGCTTCTGCTCCCGAGCAGGGGCCGGGAACAGAGGAGAAAGGCACCAGCGTGGCGAACACACTCTCCTTTCCTGACAGAGTGCATGGGCCTCGGATCGAGGCCTCTCTTCTGCCCACTGAGCATCTTTTACCTGCCAGCCCTCGAGGTGTTCGGGAGCAGGACACGGCATTGTGCCCACGTGTCCTAACCAACAGCCTTTCCTCATCTTAAACAACATAGCAATCAAAGACAGCACTCTACCCCCTTAAATACTTCTGGAGTCGACGTGGAACGAGGTGAGGTAGCAGTTCCATGTTTTATATGCACCGTGGAAATCAGGCAGCAGTTTCTGCCTAATGGAAGCATGATGCTCACTGGGGCGTTCACAGTGCAGGGAGGGGGCAGTCGCCCGGGGGTTTGAGGCTGATGGCTGTGCTGTCTGCAGTCAGTAGAGTCTCCAAACAGGATCCACAAGTCAGCTGAGAGGACTGACACGCAGAGGGCTTGACAGCCAGGAGCCGCCTTGCTCTCGGTGAATATGCATTTTCTGCAGCCGGATGGAAGGTTCCTTTTGCCCTTGGCGTAGCACGAAACTCAATCCGTGCGCTTCCCTCACAGACAGCAGCCGGCCAGGGTCGTGCTAGGATTTTATAAAGCACAGGCATCAGTCTCCACTGGCGAGAGAAACATTCGGGAAATTGTGTTTCAGAGTCGCCGCCCCGTCTGCTCACCCGCCCCCACCCACCATCCCATCCGGTTCTGCGAAACAGGGCGGGCGTTTTTATGTTTTGGAGATGATCTTCGAGCAGATGGGGTCGAGGCAGGAGGGCGGCAGCTATTGTGGGCCTTGGTGATCTCGCCACCTTCCTTTCTTTGGCAACAAAACAACTCCAGCAGGGACTGCTTTTCCAATGAAAGGAGAAAAGAAAGACAGCCTGCAAGTGTTTTCAGATCTGTTCCTTGTGTTCCTTTGAAATCTTTCAAAGTTGAGGCCTTCGCTGTGACAAGGAAGCTCACTGCACACCTGATTCCTGGGGGCATCTGGGAGGGAAGGAAGCTGTTTAAGGGGAGGGCAGGACCACCCAGGCCCCCAGCGGGGCGAGGCTCAGGGCCCTGCTTCTGTGGAGCCACCAGGGCGATTCTTCACACTCTCTTTATTGAACTACAAGTATCTTTCCAAATGAGCTCACTCCTAATCTAATTAGCGGTAAACAGGCCTCTTGGGCGCCACACTGCTTAACCGATGGATGGCATGAGCCGGAGAGAAGAGGCTGCTCTAGGGAAGATCCCCGGCTGTGGCTTCTTTGCGGGGGTGCAGTTGGGATGGGTGATGCATTTGCAGGGGTGTCTTCTGCTTTACAGGGAGACAGAGTCAAGCGCGTGTTGCGTGGTCTCACGAAGGAGTTGCCTAGTTGTTCTTTGTGTGTCCCACATGCCTGAGGCTCTCCGAGGACTGGGTTCTTTCCACTCCGTCTCCACTGTGTCATCAGCCCCTGTCACAGGGCTCGGCGCACAGTAGGCCTTGGTGCACAGTAGGCCCCGGGCTAGTATTTGGCGATAGGTTGTTTGCCCTTGCAACAAGCTTTAAAAGCCGAACAACCAAAACATGAGGTGTGCTCTGAGCTCAACGTACCTCAAGGCTGTCTTCGAGGCATGGCCCCCTCCCTAGGCTGACCCCTGTGCACATGAAGAGGTTCCATAGGTAACACATTTAAAAAATTGGAAGCTTTTTTAAAAAAGGAAGCATGAGCCATAGTAGCCAAAATAAAGAAGCCATAAATCAGCTTCATATTTAGTCTCAGGGGAATGGTTTAGTAGTTTATGGCTTGTACACCGAAGGAGATTCCATGGAACAGGGAAGAAGATAATAGTCTAAAGACTAAGTTGTGCCCAGCTGGCATGGCTCAGTGGTTGAGCATCGACCCATGAACCAGGAGGTCATGGTTCGATTCCAGTTGCGGGCTTGGTTTCCAGCAGGGGGCATGTAGGAGGCAGCTGATCAAGGACTCTCATCATTGATCTTTCTATCTCTCCCTCTCCCTTCTCTGAAATCAATAAAATATATTAAAGAAAAAGACTAGACAATGTGGAAAATGATTATGATTAGTACTAATTGTAAAAAGGGAGGGTCACCAGTTGCGTACTTGCTGTTCATGTGACTGCCTTGTGGGTGGAATCACAATGGGGGTGCAATGCTAGGAAAAAATGGAAAAATACTGAGAAAAGTTTGAGATGATGGGGGAATTTTTTTCTTTTTTTTACTTCTCAAAATAAGTTCTAGTGTTGACTTTATGTGTTCATTTTTTTCTAAGAAAAATATTAAAAGAATATTTCAAAACCAATCTTATACCCCAAAATGTTAAAACAATTCTCTCTGGGTGGTAATATTAAGTGGAATTTTAACGATTTGTTAATAATTTCTGTATCTGCTTATTTTTCTCTATTGAATATTTAGCATTTTCAAGGAGATAAAAGCAATGCAGCAAATATGCGCTCTCTGTCTTCTCTCACTTGGGGCAGACAGACTTCCTTCCCTGTGGATCTGGGCCATGGCCCTGTGACTTGCTTTGGCTGATGGGTTGATGGCCCTGCGTGAGTTGTATGTGAATTTACTTGTGTCTGGTTTGAATCCAACCCATGGCTCTACAGCATTTTCACAGCCATTAGCTCACGGAAGCAAATGGCCTTGCTTGAGATTGTTCCTATCCTCATCTCCAGCGTTTCTGGTTAGGTGGCTTGTTTAAGGTGACACCGACAGGAAACGATTCTGTCACCTGCTCCCTGGGGGTCTATAAAGCCAGGCCGTGCTGTAATAACATCTACATGACAGACCTTCTGCAGAGATTCAATAAAGCAGTGCCTTGGTTTCCTTAGCAGGTTTTTTTTTTTTTTTAGCTATTTGCTGAAAACAAAACCAAGTAATCACCTAATAAATTCCTTGAAAACAAAGTAGAAGAAAAGTTACCCAGAATTCTCCCGTCCAGAGGTACCAGGGTTACCCACTGATCCACAGCCTTCCAATGCTTTTCTTTGTACATACACACACATATTATATATTCATAAGACATCATACATACCACTTTGTAACATGCTTTTGCCCCTAACAAATGATCATCAACACAGTTTCTTGCCAATAAATGTGTCTATAACAGTGGTAGTAATGATTGCATATTTCATTTTATGGATGAAATATAATTTTACATATCCAATCCCCTATTTTTACTTTTTTAATCCTCACCCAAGGATATTTTTTCCATTGATTTTTTTTTTTTAGAGAGAGTGAAAGGGAGGGAGAGAGAGAGAGAAACACTGAGGATAGAACCTAAAACTGAAGTATGTGCCCTTGACCAGGAATCGAACCCATGACCCTTTCATCCACTGGCTAATGCTCTAACCACTGAGACAGATTGACCAGGGCATCTAATCCCCTACTTTTAATTTCTTTTCTCATTTTTACTATTATAACTATCTCTTGGATGAATATTCGTGGACATAGATTCTTGAGCAAGTGACTAGTCTAGTTTAAAGGTAAATTTCCAGATGTGGAATTACTGGCTAAACCCACAAACACTTTACTGTCACTTTGTACATATTGTCCAACTGCCTTACAGCAAGCATGTCAAACCCAAAGGCGAACACGGGCCAAATAAACGAGGCATGCGGCCCGCAGGCTGTGAGTTTGACATGCTTGCCTTACAGAGAAGTTCCCACACGCCCATGGTACCATAAGCTTGCTAATACTGGGCCTTCATCACTTAACCTTTGTCTACTTGATAGATGATAAGGGATGCTACAAGTGATACTACACTGTCACTTTAATTTGTTTTCCAATAAGATGTGCTGGCTCTTGTTTTGAGTCTATTGTGACAACGCCCTCACATCGCCTCTCGCATCGTTGGAAATGAACTGAACTGGAGCGGGTGCGCCTTTTATGGCAGATTTTGCTGAGCAGGAAAACGTGCACCTGTGTGGAGTTGGCATCACATTTAGAGAGAGCGGGGAAACAGGCACGAGGCCAGCACAGCCGGGAGATTGCTGCCAACATTACTTACCAAGGACATCTGCGAAGCCGTGATCCATTCCGGAGGGATGTGGAAATGAGCCCCGGCCGAGTCTCCCAGCAGAACGATTCCCCTGGGCTCTGACCCTAGGCGGCACAATGTATTTGTGTTATTTATGCTCTCGTGGTTGCAAGCCTCCAGACGGCGTAGTCAGGGCATCAGATGCCCTGGCGTGTACCCCACGCACAGAGCACCGTAGCAGTGATGCATGGCCGCTGTTTGTGCGTTGCAGGGTGAGGGACATAGCCTTCAGGAGCTCAATGAGATTCCAGGCATCGAAACCGAGAGCTGAGCGGTCCGGAGGAAGGCGTGTTTCCCCGCTCAGCATGAAACAAACTGCCGTGAGACACCCTGAGTGAGGGCGGATGAATAAATGGATCAAAACTTTATCTGGACTCAGCAATATGCCCTCAATTTTGGTTCTGGAAATTGCTTTGTGGAAAACGCACCGATTTCTGACATAATTCACTTTAAGAATTACTGATCTCATGGAGCAATTTTGATTTATTGA
The DNA here is from genome assembly GCF_028538775.1 of Myotis yumanensis. NCBI lineage: Eukaryota > Metazoa > Chordata > Mammalia > Chiroptera > Vespertilionidae > Myotis > Myotis yumanensis. The sequence goes on from NW_027223760.1 coordinate 79,711,187, forward strand.
AGATGTGATGGACCCTGAAAGCTCTTAATCCATATAGGCAAGAGCACCGGGTGGGCGATTCTGGCGGATTGATGGAGCGACAGCCAGACGAAGGTCTCTGGGCAGCCCGAGGGTGTGGAGGTAAAGAATCACTGCATCTGGTCCTGGGCCCATCTACACAAATCATCCACCCATGGGCGATGCACATACACCCCCAAACCCCTTCAGATCCTGGGAGAAGTGATTGATGCCTCCCAGTCAGAGAGGAGAGCCGTCTTCCCCCACTCCCACCCTCACCCCCAGATCAGCCTCACTCCAGTGGCTTTCTGTCTTGGGACTGCGACAGCTAGAACTTGGCCACACAAATGGTGATAGGGAAGGCCCAGGACACCTGGGAGGGGTTGGGACTTTGGGAATTAAAGGGGCTTCCCACAGTGACCTAAAGCCCTATGCCAGGATTTCACTAGATCTGAGTCTATTTATTCATGAGTGTATTTTTTCATTCATTCTTTTATTCACTCCACAGCATTTTTAAATTGTGTAACGAGGCATCGGGTCTTTGCCTGTTCTGCCCCCTTCCTGCCCCTCTGAGAACGGAACTATAATTAATTATATTTAAGTTGACTGAGGGCAAGGACTGTATGATGTCTGCCCATGAAAACTCAGAGCCAAGTATAGCTCTTGGCACTTAAAAGAATAGACATTCAAGGAATATCTGTTGAATGAATGAATGAATGAATGAATGAAATGCTTCTAAATGTTGGGGAAAGCCATTGCCTAGGCATAAAACAGCGATGCTACCACAGGGTCTCGTTGGGCATCACCGGGAGTGTTTTCAGTAAGTTGTGGGTGGTGATAGTTCTTCCTAACGGTACTGGTAGCCCAGATGTCCGAGGCATTTAGGATTTAGAATACAGAGCTCAGCTACTTTGGGGAACGCCAATGGCTGCAGCCTGGAGGGTTCCCTTGAGTCACCAGGTGTGAGCCTTCACCCCGGTTGACAGGGACGCCATCAGTACAAGCCCAGGTCCCTGAGCTTGTATGTTGAGAACACGGAGAAGATGAGAAAGGGTCACCTGCATTGAGTTTCTCATCTGGCGAAGTGCTGGGTTCAGTTACACTGCTCTCTACGCCGCGGCTTTTTCTAATGTTATCATTCAGGTTTCCAATCCTCAGGGAAAGGAGTCGATTACACAAATTCAGTTTTGCTTTCTCTAGATTCTGCCTCCTTTTACTAGAATCCTTCTCATGTCCCTTTTGGATTTGTCATGAAAATAAATGTAAACTGGCCAAGTGTAAGGCCTAGCGCCAGGCACTTCCTCACTTGGGTGGTCTGTTCCCTTCCATTTGCCTCCGACGGGAAAAAGAACATTCTGTTGGGATGAACATTCTGTTGAGATGAACAAACAGACTTTTACATTCATACCTTCACAGAACTTCTTCTCATAGGGGATTCCGTCTTTTGGATCAACACCCTTTAAAAGAGAAACGACAAGATTAAGTAGTTTGTCTTTAAATTTATGAGACACATACACCAAATCCTCCCCAAATGGCTTTAAAAGTAGAAAAGACAATAAAGAATTTAAATTAAAAAAAAAAGTTGAAAAGGCAAATCAGTAGATAAAACCCTTTAAGTCTCTCGAGTCCTTAATCGGACACGGTCACGTTCCATGTGAGAGAGCTGGGCTTTTAGGAACCCGGGGGGGGGGGGGGTGGGGGGGTGGTGAGGAGAGGTCCAGACCCTGGACTACCTTGTCCCAGAGGCTGCCAGCAGGGCACTGGAGCACCGAGGCCCCACCAGCGACCAGGACAGGGCAGAGCACAGTGTCTTACTGGCCTTCCTCACAGGTGGCACACCCCAGAGGCAGGGAAGGGGCCGTGGAACAAGGACGGCCTCACACACTGATCACCCCTCGGTCCCCCCACTTGACAATGTAGCTTGAGTTTATCAGAACAAGAGCGGCCTTGGGGGTCTTGACACCTTAAGATCTAGGGGGGATGTCTCCTCCTCCTTGTGACAAGGCTGGTGCCTGGCAGGTAGGTGACCCCGCCGCCTGACTAGCCTTAGGAAACAGAAGGAAATGGCTGCCATGACAAGGGGACAGCCTGGCTTGCCCTAGGAGATGTTCAGGTTGCTGCAAAACTTTGCTAACACCACTCTCCAGCTAATTTCACACTGTTCAGGGGAGAACTCAGAGGTCAGATGTGGGTGACCTTCAGCAAGGCTTATAGGGACTGTGATGATGACCGGCCAGCTAGGCTCAGTGGTTGAGCATCGACCTATGAACCAGGAGGTCACGGTTCAATTCCTGGTCAAGGGCATATGCCCAGGTTGTGGGCTCCATCCCCAGTAGGGGGCATGCAGGAGGCAGCCGATCAATGATTCTCATCATTGATGTTTCTCTCTCTCTCTCCCTCTCCCTTCCTCTCTGAAATCAATAAAAAAAAATATTTTTTAAAAAAGGGGCTGTGATGAGAGAGCCCCACCTCCTGTTACAGTGTGGACCCCCTCATGTGTGACCGGAGCCCTACACCCCTCCTCACGCAGCAGAATGCCTGGCTCCGGCCCGTCCTCTTCCTCAGGCGTGACGAATGCAAGGAAGGAAGAGGGGTCAGGAGGCAGGCGGAGTTCACCTCTAGTTGCTCACCCAGATGCCGTTGCAGTTGGAATCCCGATGTTCATCCCAGCGGTCTGGCCTGCGAGGAGAAGGTCAGCATTGGTCGGGGGCATTCACTTGTCACTCAGTGACTGAGCACCATGAATGGATGCACACGTGAGTGCCACCCAGTGTCAGGGACAGACAGCCTCCGCCCTGTGCTGTGACGAACAGAAGCCTCTGCTCCCTTATCTTGGTTTGGGATGTTTGCTGGGAGTGGTGGACCAAATCCAGGCTTTTTGTGGTCGACCCGGTTCCTGGACTGGGTGGCTGTGGAACAGGGCTGATGGGTGTCCTAAACGAGCCTGCAGGCCACCGGTTTTAGACAGGCGAGGCCGTTCAAGTGATGCCTCTCCAATCCCTGACACCTGGCTAACTTGATGCTTTGGCACCGCAGTCACAGCTAAGGCGACACATCCATTTCTGGAAGTGAGAGATCTGATGGGCTGAACACCAGCCCAGGACTAACATGGGACATGCTGGTCACGCCCTGGACCCTCCCCTCAGTCCTGGAGGGAGAGGGGCTGTCTGGGCCCAGCCCTGCGTGTAGGACGCTGGGTGACGTCCACAGGCGCTGCTCATGCGGCTGTTTCTCCTACTGGGCCGTGAGCTCCGACGGGAAAAAGAACATTTCTATCTCGTTACCACCCAGTGGGCGCAGCGTGCTTGGCCATGAGCAGGTGCTCCCTGCGCCTTTCTTGCACAGACGATGCTCTCATTTCCCGGAACTTCACTTCCATCAGGAGATGGGGGGCCTTCCCTCTGCGGGCATGAACCCCCGGGCCTGGGGAAATGAACGACGCTTCCTGCCCCCCTTTCGGAAGGTAATTTTCGGAATCAGAGACCAGCGGAGACAGTTACCTTCTGCCGGGGTAGGCCATCCCGTCGCTGTCATTGCAGTCTCTCCCTCGCCAGTGGTAGCCGCGCAGCGTCTGCAATCCGAGGGCAACGTGGGAAGGGTCAGTTCTGTGTTGACGTGAAACGAGGAGGGGCAGTCGGAAGAGCCGGGCGAGGGGTGGGGGTGGGGGGAATGCCGTCTGCGGTTTTTAACTCCAATAGGCTAGGAACACTATCGATCACGAAGATTAAGATGATAACATACGCTGTGTGAGGTGCAATGTGACCCGGTCCCAGGGCCAGTAACAGGTGGGGTGTGTGGGTGTGAATGTGTGGGTGGATGTGTGTGCATACATGCTATTGGGTGTGTGCCTGTGTGAGGTTGTATGGGGGTGCATGTGTGTGAATGTATATGCACGTGGCATATGCAGCTATATGTACACATGTGTGTGCATGCACACATATGTACGTGTGTTTCTGTGTGTGTCTATGTGCACTTTTACCAACTGCAGAACTATCCAACTCCCTGAACTTTTTCTATTAATCAGCAGTCTTGTCAGGCTCCAATCAATTGGTTTATTTGGTCAAATGATCAATCATTTCCCTGGATAATTAAAAAATCTCTAGCTAATCTAGTTGATTACATGGATTTATTATGTGTTGGACCCGCCTGACTTGAAGAGCCATGATAATGTAGAACACTGATTTGATTTCCCCATTCCCAGGTGGGAGAGCTGAGTCTCACCAAGGTGGGGACTTTGTGGCATGTTACCTGCTTGTTTCTTTCTCATAGAGCACCCTGCCACCCTCACTGCTCTAAGTCAAACATGCACACTCGCACAGTCTCATGCACACACTCGCACACACTTAGAAAAGTAAGTTGAAGTAGGCTTAAGAATTTCCAAAATAATTCCCAACAGCCTTCAAGATCATTTCCATCCCTGCGGAGACTCCCAGCTGGGAATGGCTCCAGGAAACAAAACCCAGGCCTACGACCCCCTTTAACGATTCATGCATTTTTCAGATGCCAGAAAGTCCGTAAAAACTGTGAAATGGTGTGTTATCAAATTAATAATACACTCAAGGGGAAGCCCATCTTGTCTTATTAAAGACGTTTGTAGGAAGTGATGCGGAAGCCAGGGAACCTCCCTCTGGTTACCCTGCACCATACTTACTGGGGAAATGCTGTAATTGTCTGAATCGACATCTCTGAATGGCACCGAATTCGTGATAGTTCTGGAAGAAAGAAAACACAACACCAGTGAACTAAGAGAGAAGAAACTGTTTGTGAAAGCGGAGAGACATTTTCAGATGTAGCTGAGCTGGGTGACAGAAGCACCCTACTATGTGACAGAAGCCCACTCTAATAATACTAGAGGCCCCTTGCACGAACAGATTTGTGCAATAGGTCTTCCCTTCCCCTGGCTGCCAGCACCGGTTTTCCTCTGGCACCCAGGACCCAGGCCGCCGCTCCAGCCGGAGCCTTCAGTCTTCGCTCCGCCGCTTCGCGCCTACATATGCAAATTAACCGCCATCTTTGTTGGGTTAATTTGCATACTCTCCTGATTGGCTGGTGAGCATAGCGGAGGGATGGTCAATTTACATTTTTGTCTATTATTAGGTAAGGTAATAGTAAGAGCACCAGGCCAACTCAGCCAGTCTCTCCACACCAGCAGAGCTGTTTCCTCTCTGATGCTTCACTTGCCCCCTGTGGGAAGTGCAGTCACTGAACTGAAGCCTCAGAGGGTGTGGGCATGGATGCTGAGTCCCCTGGAAAGGAGATTGTGTTTTCGGTCCAGTTGGTGCGATCGGCACTTACAGGTTGAATTTGTGCCATTTCACATGGCATTCAGTGATGGAAGTCTTTTCTTAAAACTTTCCTCTTGAACAACTTATGCTGAGAACCTTGAGGCGTAAGATACGACAGTCTGTATGCATCTACGTGAGGTGATGCATGTGTGGGTTTATGCATAGATGCACAGGGAAGAGGGCCTATGAAGATGGGGGCAGAGACTGAAGGGATCCAGGACACCGAGGATCACCGGCCAGCTCCAGAAGCTGAGAGGCAAGCAAGGATTCGACCTGGAGTCTCAGGGGCAGCTCAGAGCGAGCAGAGTCTTGGAGGGACCCTGCAAACACCCTGCTTTCAGTCCTGCAGCCTCTAGTACGGGGTGAGTACATTTCTGTTGTTCTAAGCCACCCAGTGTGGGATGTTATAGCGACTCTATAATACAGTCCTGCAGCCTGCCCCTCACCTCTGCGCTCTCACCTGAAGGCCCTCGCAATGAGAACTAGGCCAGCCTAAAATGGGCTCGAGTAAAGGACTGGCAGGAGCCAGGATGAGAGCAGCAGGGGCTGGTGGGACGGTGTGGCCCCATGTGCACCTCACAGGTAAAGGGCAGTATTTGGGGTCCTGGAAGCATCACCTGATCATGTAGCATCTACCATCCGGCACCTGCATAGAAGGTGAGCTTTGGGGAGGACAGAGGCCCCCGGAGCCTGGGAAACACACTGCTCTCCTGCCAGGTCTCAGGCCAAGGAGCCTGCATTTAATCATCCCCAATCAACTCTGAGGAGCAGCCATAACTTAGCATATACCTGACATTAAGGTTTAGGGAAACTGAGGCCCAGACACATTAAGTGCTCGTTTTCAAAGCCAGCTCAGGAGACGGCATTGCCCAAGAGCCAAGAACGTGGATGTCCCCAAAGATCACGTGGGGTCCAATACCCCCTGGGGGTAGGGTCCTTGGTGGCTGGGCGACACAACTTCACCAGCAGCCTGCGCCCCAGCCTTTGAGCCTGCGCTGCTCAAAGCTCAGGCTCTGTCTTCTAGGTTCTGGACGAATGATGAGAAAGAAACACGTTCCCTTTCAGGAAGATGCTTTGACATCTGAGGCCCTTTCAGCCCACGGGAAAGAGGGACAGATGCCCCCCGTGCAGTGGCGGAGGGCAGCGCAGCATACACACCGCTTTATCTTCTGACAGATCTTCGCCAGAAATGGGAGGGCGCAGATATCAGCACCACCTCTCGGGTGTTTCTGGAGAGAAAAGAAGTAAGGAAAAACTCTGTTTAGTTCAAGGAATGGTTCCCCAACTCCTAGAGGCCCTTCTCCATTGGCTCCATGGTTGGGATTCCTGGATTCTCCCTTCTCCAGAGCCCAGGGCATTTGACTGAACTAAACTTACCACTTGTTCCTTTTCTCACGCTCCACATTCATTCCACGTTGGAGCCTGTGTTCAGGCTCCTTCCTCAACCTCAAGGCTGCTCCTTTCTGTCCAGCCCGAGAGAGTTCCCACCTCCACCTGTCCACCTTCATTTGTCCACCCTCACCTGTTCTCCCTCACCTGTCCACCTCCACCTGTCCACCCTCACCTGTCCATCTCCACCTGTCCACCCTCACCTGTCCACCTCCACCTGTCCACCCCCACCTGTCCACCCTCACCTGTCATCCTCCACCTGTTCACCCCCCACCTGTCCACCTCCACCTGTCCACCCTCACCTGCCCACCTTCACCTGTCCACCCTCACCTGTCTACCTCCACTTGTCCACCTTCATATGTCTGCCTCCACCTGTCCACTCTCACCTGTCCACCTCCACGTGTCCTCCTCCACCTGTCATCCTCCACCTGTCCACCTCCACCTGTCCTCCTCCACCTGTCCACCCTCACCTGTCCACCTTCACCTGTCAACCTCCACCTGTCCACCTCCACCTGTCCCCCTCCACCTGTCCACCTCCACCTGTCCACTCTCACCTGTCCACCTCCACGTGTCCTCCTCCACCTGTCCACCCTCACCTGTCATCCTCCACCTGTCCACCTCCACCTGTCCACCTTCATTTGTCCCCCTCCACCTGTCCACCCTCACCTGTCATTCTCCACCTGTCCACCTCCACCTCCACCTGTCCACCTCCACCTCCACCTGTCCACCTTCCCCCAGGGTCTGGCCCACCTGGGGCCGATCTACTCAGACAAACAGAACTCTTCTCCCTCCATGTACTCCAGTGCTTTGAAAAAGGATTCAAAAATGCAGAACATTTTCAAATAAAATGCTTCCATTCTCTTAGGAGGCAAAATCAAGACTAGTGGGAGAGACATGCCCGAGCTTGGGAGGAAGGAGGAAGGCAGTGCCCACGGAGTCCCCAGGTGAGGCGAGCAAAGGGCATGCGGGCTCCACCAGGCTCCACGCTCTGTGATGCAGGGAAGCCCAGGCCTTTGCGGTTTTAGAAAGAGCGTGGCTTCCACGCTGCCATCCGCAGGTGCGAGGAGGAAACGGCGGGAAAAGCTGGGAATCGACATCTATCACTGAAGGGAAAGGTACAGAGGGTCCTGCCCGCCCCAGGCCCTGCAGGTGGCTGGAGGCTGTCTCCACAGAGCTGGTGAGTGGTGAGGCTGGCCAAGGAGAACCGGCAACCTCTCAGGCTATTCACGAGGTGTCTAGGAAGGTCATGTTTCCCCGACGTTCCAGGGTTAGAACCACAGCCCTGCCCAGCGCCTCCAGCTCCCTGTAAGAAGTCTGTCCTTGTCCTCACGGAGCTCACTGCCCAGTGGAGTGCAGGGGGCCATCCCAGCTCTTAGCACGCTGCCAGGTCTGCAGTGGTCCAGGCACTAACACGGCTCTCAGGACCCCGGGAGGTGGGTGCGGAGGCACAGACATACATGCAACCTGCAGACTTGCTACACATGCAATTCGTGAGCCCCACCCTGCCTACTGAGTCAGAGAGCCTAGGGTGGGTGCAGTCATCTGGGTTTTTCTGGGCTCCAGTCACACGATGCCCACTAAGGTTTGAGAACCACTGTGCCAGGTCCTCGCTGCTGAGAGTGTGATTGCAAATGAGGAACACAGGCTGCCAGGGAGCCTTCACAAACGCAGGGTCTCAGGCCCCACTGCAGACCGGCTGCATCACAAGCGGCCTTTTAAAAAGGTCCCGGGGTGTCTGAGCAGCATGGCTGTGGGTGCAGGGAGCGCCCCATGCCCCACGCAGTGCGGTGGGAGCCTGAGGTATCGGAGGGCCGCCACACATCTCAGCCTGGCGGAGCCTGGGGAAGCACGAGACCTTGGCGGGAAGGAGCCTTTACTACAAGCCTAGGCTGCTTCTACACGTTATCCTGGGGAAAGCAGGGACTCTGGGAAGGTGGTAAGTGGGGGTCACATCTGTGTTTCAGGAAGATATCCCTGGAGGTGAGAGGGCGGCCCTGAGGAGGTGAGATGGGCACAGAGCGCTGTGGGCAGGTGGAGACCCTGAGGCCCCTCCCAGGGTCTCTAACCTCAGCATTACTGCCACTGGGGCTATAAACCTCTTAGCTGTGGGCTGTCTTGTGCACCACAGGATGTATCTGGCATGTAGACACTGAATGCTGGCAGCCCAAAAAAGTCCCCAGACACACTGCCGAATGTCCCCTCTGGAGGACAACACTGGGCTGGCGGGGAACCACTGATGTACGGCAGGAGGGGGTTGGGGAAAAGTGGGGGGACTGGAAGGCTGGGTCCAGCACCTGGGACCAAGTGGGATCAAGATTGGAGACACACTGTAAAGCGGACGAGCACCAGCATGAGATGACGCCGCCTCCCTGCGGGCAGTGTGGCGATCTAGACACATTCTGAGACTCAAGTTCAAAGTCAGGGTGCACTGGAACATCTAAGCTATTGCTTTAGTCTGAAGGCCTGGGTCTAACTAACCCAATGGCCATGTAGATTTTCACACTGATAATAATCAATACATCAACAAATTTATATGGACATTGCCACACAAAAGCTAGGATAGAATAAAATTATAATTGCACAGCTGTCCACTGTCGAAGTTGAGCCTGCAGGCCGCAGCTGTCTCTGACAGGCCTGGTGCAGAAACTGGGGCTGGGATGTTGGCGACAGGTGACGAAGCTCTTCCAGAGGCCCCAGAACTCCAGGTCGGACAGAAGTTCTGACTGTGCCGTCTTTTCATCACACAGTGTGGGAACGACTCGCCTCTTCTCATTTACTTGCAAAAGGAACTGAGACGTACACAGAGCAACACTGCGGAAGGCCTCAAGGGCGTGTTTGCCAGCCCCTCTTTCGATCTGAACTTTGCTGGGCAGAGGCCAAATGTGTTCTCAGCTCAGCTATGAGTTTACAATGTTCCTCTGGCAGCATGCAATCCCACCTACAATGACAGTCTTAGATCGGGGCTGTCCCTGGGCACACCTTCATTTTGCAATTCATTTCACCAGCTTCTGCTTGCATCTGAGTTTCCCCCACACCAGGATATTATATGAAAACAGAAAAAACAGGAGTTGGATGGAGGGAACCCCTGGTGAATGGGACAAATAGAAGGTCAAAGGGCAAGAGGAGCCTCTCTGTCCCCAGCCAGCCTGCAGTGGAATTTCTGCTCGGTGAAATGCCGTTCCACTCTTGTGTATGATTTTACTTGGATTCACATAGTCTGGGGTGGAGTTTGAACAGCAGCCATGTTTAAAGGCTTCCCAGAAGATTTCGTTGAGTGGGTGGGTATAGAATCAGGGGCATCGTGTACAGCCCACCTCGCCCGCCCCAGGCTGTGCACCGCACGATCCTAACATCTCCAGAGCCTGTGATGTGAATCTTCCTGAAATTTAGTACCAGGAGGGCTGGTTGAGAGCCATTGACATTGTACAAAGGGCAGGAAGTGGGAAGTAAGTCAATCTATTTAAATGATGGGTTTCTCACTCACCAGTTGTGTGGAGTGAGCCAAGCACGTCACCTGTCTGACCTTGTGGGGTTGGTCACGAAGGTAGGCTGTCTGCTCCACAGGAGTTTTTGTGAAAGTTAGATTCAGTGATTCCACGACTCGGGTACTCCAAACCTCACACACCGGTGTCTGCCCCATCCCTGCGCAGTGCCCCCAGGAGCCTCTCTGGGCCTCCTGGCGGTACAGACCTTCTCTGGAACCTTCCATCCCTTTCAACAACGCAGAACTTCCCCAGCCTGTGTTCTGGCATCTGACGGGCTCGCTGAAACGGCAGGCAGCATCCTGGCTGGGTCTATGACTTTGTCGGCGCCACCGTGAAATTCAATGCCGCCGATACCCTCTGAGCATTTTTTCCAAAACGCTTATTTGCATTTTCTGATTATTTTTTTCCCTGAGAGCTTTAATCTGGAGAGTAAATACGTTGGAGGAGGTTTTGGAGAAGTCTATTATTGCTGGATTGTTCAGTAGATTTCTGTTTTCTGGCTTCATGCAAGGAGTTATTGGAATCCGGCCCTAGGAAGTACGCTCGCAATTCTGATGACGGAAATAGAAAACTGTGAAATCCTAATTAGCCCTTGAGTTAATGCCAAGGCAGCTTGTGCGAGCGCGGAAACCATGCCCTGAGAATAAGTTTTCAGATGCGTGCTGAGAAGGATAAAGGGAGAATTGTCTCATCTTCAGTTCTGTTTAGAATGCACAAGTGCTGGTCAAGGGCTTCAAGCCGTGTTTCAATTTCTTGTTCAGTGACTTAAGCAGATGAGCTAAAGTAGCTCCAATTGGACTTCCGTGACTCACTGAATTAAATAACGATCGGCAGTGCGGACATGGTGACTGACTAATAGATCCTGTAGACATGCCTGCGTATTGCCATGAGACGTGTATCAACCTTGGACATCAAAACCCAGATGCCCCCCTCGAGTAATGTTACCAGAGAAGATAGTGCACTGGACACACTTGCACTACAAAACTCTTCATTGTTTATTTGAAATTCAAATGGAACGGGGCATCCTCTATTTGTGTCTGCCAGATCCGGCAAGCTGAGAGCTCTGGGAACCTCTCCTTCACTTTCAAGTTGCCAAGTCAATACTCCCTTCCTGGTAGTACATTGGGGCGAGCGGTGACCTGGCCAGCAGGGCAGGCCCTGCCCTCATCTTCCCGATGGCCACTTCCTCCTGCCAGGGCTCTAGCATCAAGGGAGACACATTTTTTTTTTCTTTTGGTTAATCTTTACCCAATAATATTTTTCCATTGATTTTTAGAGAGAGTGGAAGGGAGAGAGAAGGGCAGAGAGAAACATCGATGTGAGAGAAACACATCGATTGGTTGCCTCCTGCACACACCCCAACCAGGGCCGGGAACCTGTAACCGAGGCACGTGCCCTTGACTGGAATTGAATCCGGGGCCCTTCAGTCTACAGGCAGATGCTCTATCCACTGAGCCAAACTGGCTAGGGCTGGAGACAAATTTTTAAAGGTCTACTCTCTTGCTTCCTTTTCAGCTAGGGCTGATTTGTAACCAGAGCATGAATCAAACACTTGACTAAGGACAACTAGTTTGAACTAAAACATTCTATCTGTTGAATCAAAGTATTATTACAAACAGGGCAAATTAGGGAGCAGGATCATGTGATGATTTCACTGGCATTTACGGAGGGCTCGGTAAGTCCCAGGCCTGCTACCACATGCTCTGCACACATCCACTCCGCTAGTCCTCACATCCATGCTTTGTGACAGGAACATGTTACTGCCCCATCTTACTGACAGGAACATGTTACTGCCCCATCTTACTGACAGGAACATGTTACTGCCCCATCTTACTGACAGGAACACTGAGGCTCAGTCCCAAGTCTCATATGTAGAAAGGGGAGGAGTGGGAGGATACACAGCCTCCAAAATGGTCTACTGCAGAGCAGCAGGTCTCAAGGGCGCTCAGAGGACACTTGGGGACATCAGGAGACATTTTTGGTCGTCAGGACTGGGGAGGGGTGGATAACAATGCTGCCAACTAGTGGGTGGAGGACAGGGATGCAGCCAACATCCTACAGTGCACAGGTCAGCGCCCACGACCAAGGGCTAATCTGCCCCAAATGTGAGTGGTGCTGAGGTTGGGAGGGAGGGAGGGAGGGACCGCCTATTCCCACTTCAATCCCAAGTCAACCAGGGTGCCCTGTGGGCTGGTACCCAGAGCAGCTGCTGGCCTGCGGGGTGAGAGCAGGGCCAGGGGGAGGTCAGCGTGCCGGGAGGGGCTGGCATTCTCCCCGCGGACCGCTTACCAGAGTTGGGGGTTTCTTGACGATCTGCCTTGCCTTCTTCAGGGTAACTTGCCATGCCTCCTAGAAAAACAAAGTTAGACCACATTACCCCTTGTGTCTTATCTCTTCTTTCTATGTCTTTTCTAAAGTTAGGACGTTTTCAAGTCTGCGAGTTGGAAACAGAGATGAGTCCATAAATTTGTGATAAAGCGATTCACACGGAGGCGAGTTCATGCTGGTAACGATCTTGAGGAGGGGACGACCTCTGTGTGGATGCCTCGCGGAGTCCTTTGCAAACATGTCCTTGTTTAATCTTCCCACCAGCTGCATGGGAGCGGACCTTTCCGCGGACGAGGAAATGGAGACGCAGGGAAGCTAAGGAACTGGCTGAAGGTCACAGAGCCGGTGTCTGGCGGAGACTCAGTCTGAGAGGCTCCTGCCCGGGGGGCTTTCAATCTCCCCAAGGACCCAGGTGCCCTTGTGTCTGAAAGCCCCAGCGCGGGGCGGCCCCCGCCAACCCCAGTGCCTGTCCCATAGCCAACAACGAACACTAATTAACGATGACTCATGTATTTCAGCCCTTTGTATTCAGCATGCCTCTATCGAAATAAACCTATGTTTCTATGAAAATGGAAGCTTTTTTTTTTTTTTGGCTCACATAAACTGTTGAAACCTTGTTTATTTAGCCTGTGTTAGCCTTTGAGTTTAACATGCTTGCTCTACACCCCCTTCACCTCCCTGAGCCTTTCAACCGTTTCTGGGGACGTGAGCACATCTCGAGTTTACACGGCAAGTATCAAGTGAGCTGATTAATCCAGTGACGGTTGCTATGGGATTCCATGTCTATGATTTGGGGAGAGTTGGGAGAAAAGTAACCTGTAGGGTTGGGGGAGGGTGTGGAAAGTATTTGCCCCCAGCACTGCTTCCCAGAGTCTTTGTACCCCCGTGTGTCCTGGCCCTGCCCCGTTCCTCCTCGGTTTGCCCCTGGTACGGCCCTAATGGAGCCTGGGTGGTGGGTTCGAGCCCCAGCTCCGCTGCTCACTGGCTGTGTGTCCTTGAGCAAGTTCTGCTCGGAGCCCTTCAGAATCCACAGAATTCCTGAGCACAAGAGAAAGCCCCATTTTTATCACGTGTAACTGGGGGGATTACAGTGACCTGCCTCCAAGGGTGCTGCGAGGTTACAGGGCATCGCTCATTGAGCCCCCAGCCCGGGCCTGCCCTCATAATCCCCTGCTCAACAACGGATATGCTTTTGAAAATGTCTTTTCAATGACAGTTGAACAGTGGTCAGACAAGAAGAGACTTTACACAGTGATCCCCCTGGCATTTCCAGTGCCCACCTGGCACCACCCGCAGTTATTGCGATGTTACTGATTATACTCCCGGGACTGCTTTGTAACCGCCACTCGGTACTTCTCACAGGTTGGAAAGCCTCTGCGGTCCCGGCCCGGCTCTCCCCCAGCCGCTCGGGCAGGGTCATGATCAGACACTGGGTTCAGGTGCAGATTTCTGTGACGGGCCCTTTTCCGTGGCCCTTGGGAGCCTAACGCTCATCCTCCTCAATATGAACCGTGAAGGCGGGGCCCCTGCTTCTCTGCTCGGAACACCCCTTTGCATCCAAGGCCCAGCTCAGGGCCCATGGGGCCTCACATGGTCCTCGCTACACGGCAGGTGCTCAGTACAAAGGGAAATAAACAGTGAGAGAGACATTGACGACATTCTATCAAGCACGGGAAACAGGCCGCCAGTGTTTACAGACACAGAGGAAACCTTGCAAAGAAACAGGCCCTGATAATTGTGGGGGATAGCTCTTTCCTGTTGGTTCCTTCCTGCGTTTTCTACATTTTCAATAAGGAGCAAAAATTCAGCAATAGTGCTTTCCACAGAACCCACAAATGCCACAGCATGCGGGGAGGGCCCTGGAGGCGGGGGTGAGCACACACCTGCCCTCACAGAGTCTCCGGCGGGCGGGCAGACAGACGAAACGGGAACACGTGCAGGAAACAGAAGTGAGATGAAGCCGAGGGGCCTTGGCAGCCTCTTCCGAGGAGCGGGCACTGGAATCCCCTTGAGAGGACGGGGTGACTGTAACTCAGCTCAGTCCTCCGGGGGGATCAGTGTGCAGTGAGGGATGAGAGACAAGCGACATAAAGTGACAAGGGCTGCCCCACATGCCTCTGGCCCCCTGTGTGCTGGGTTTGGCCGCGGCCTCCGTGGTCCTGGCTGAAATGCCAAGGGCAGGCTGGTCTGGACCTGGCCGACCAGGGCTCCACCCTCTCCCGCGGTGCAAGTGCGCTGATACCAACACGCAGAGGGGAGTCTAGATAAAGGGGTGGTCTTTTCTCCCCAGAAGAAAAAGGAGGAAAGGACTCCACAGCACTTGGGAAAGCTAATTAGTTTGCCTGTCTTAATGGCAGGCGAAGGGGGCAAAGAGTGAAAATGAAGATAATTATCTTGCCTTGGTAACCTTTCACTGCTGCCAATCTCGTGTCTAAGCATTCGTTTCTAAAGTGTGAGGGTCATGCTTTCACCTTCTTTACAGTTAAATCTTTAGAATGGAGGGTGCAACTGCCATCAGAGGCTGAAGAGAAAGTTTGGGAAGAGACTGGGAGCGGGACAGAAAACCCTGAGGGCTGGAAGCCATAATGATGCTTACAACTCAGCCAGGCCATAAGCAGACTCCCCATCAACCGTGAGATCTGTGATGGTCAATCTCTTCAGCTTCTCATTGCTCTCTCCCTTTGATGATAGTGCGCCCTTCCTCCAGCCTCAGACCCCTTTGGAGTCTATTTAACGCTCATGAATGGATGGCCCAGGATGTTATCACAGAGGCTCATGGAGATACAAGCGCTCAGCCTGGGGGCTTGTAGTCCAGAGAGCCATGGAGACGTAGATCGGATTTCTCTGCTTGAGAACTTGGAAAATCCCAAGGACGACATGGCGTGGGGCCCTGGCAGTCTAAGAGGGGGCTGGCCAGCCCTCTGCTTGACCATCAGAGTGCACAGCAGCATCTGCCGTGGTGGCTGGCAAAGTCCTTTAGTCTAGAATGACTTCAGTGCTTCTCCAATACAGAGCCAGCCTGAGGTCTCCAGGCAAGGGCAAGGGCTTGATGACGACGGCTCTTGCCCTGCAGAGGGCATGGTGCTCGGTCCTGGGCTCTGAGAAGCATGGGTGATAGCAGAACAGGCCCCAGCACACATTGCCACCCGTTCCATGGGCAAAGGGGGCGCCCTGCTAGGGTTTGGCCTCAGCCAAGCATGAGCCCAATGGGAGTCCAAGCAAAGGGAAGAGAGTTGTGTCCACAGGTTTATACGTATCCGACCACCTGAGCCACCCGGCCGGAGCTGCCATTTGTCTTTTGACTCTGGGTATGGCAGGTGTTTACTAGTCAGATGCCTTTCATTCCTTATGATTGAGTCAACCGTTCATTCATTTAGGGTTTATGTAGCTTAAGTTTCATGTTCAAATAACTAGTATTTTCTTCCATCATTTATCAAATAAGCCAGGGTTTTACCGCTGCTTTGAAACTCTATCTATCTATATACAGCCCTAATATGCAAATTGACTGAACAGCAGAATGACTGGCGGATCGACTAGTCGCTATGACACACACTGACCACCAGGGGGACAGATGTTCAACGCAGGAGCTGCCCCTTGCCCGCAGGCCCTGACTGGCAGTGGTGGCGGCGGTGGGGCGGCAAGCAGGCAGCGCCAGGCCAGCCAAGGTGGGTGCGAGCGGAGGCCCCAGTCACCCCACTGGTCACCCCATAGATTGGCCCTGATCGCCAGCCAGGTCTAGGGACCCTACCTGTGCACAAATTCTTGCACCAAGCCTCTAGTTTTTAAATAAAAAACACGAATCTCAAATGCATTGGAGTTCACTTTTAGGTACTCTATTCTGTTCCATTTTTAAGCTGACTTTGCTGCATCTAAAAGGCTACATTCCATTGTCATTTATCTCATTGCTCACAATGTCCTGAGGTGGTTAAAGAGAAACTTTAAAAACCCAACAACTCCACAACCAGCAATTTGCTTGAACTTTGCTTTTTCATCTGTAAAATTGGGATAATGGGGTAATTTTACAGTTGTGTGGGAGGATTTTAGATGACAGGTAGTTAGTCTGGCTTTGGATATGTCATAGTGTGGGGACCCTATTCAGAGTACACTGGATGCTCAAGGCCACTCTGAGCATGGGAATCTTAATCAGAATGTTCAAGGCTAAGATGCTATATGCAGATGCAGGGACGAAGCAATCTATGCACTGCTCAAGTGTGCCCTTCTATAACCCAAAAGACTGAGGTCATTATTTGGCATAGAGTCTCTTTTGTCTGAGTTTGTATAAAGTTGTTACTGAATAGCCAGTATGGGGCTGCACTAATAGGGTAGATGCATCACTGACCAGGGTGAGGCTGCTTGGTGAGGCTGTGGCTCTGAGGATGGCTTCTATATAACTAGCTCCTACATAAGGCAGGCTGCTCAGATAATGGCTGTGGATACAGAGGCTGCTGCTACTATGTAGGAAAGATGTATTGTTACCTAGCTGGTGTGCGGCTACCTGCTGTATGGGACTTTGCTTTGAAGAAGTATTTTGTATAGTGGCTCCTTATTAGTAACTAGAGGCCCAGTGCATGAAATTTGTGCACTGGTATGATCTCTAGCGGCTGCTGGCTGCCGGCCAGGGCCTCCCTTCATTCTGCACCGCCCCCTCATGGTCAGCGCATGTCATAGCAAGCGATCGAACTCCTGGTTGGTTGAACTCCTGAGGGAACACTTGGCATATTAGGCTTTTATATATATAGATGGCTACTTGGCCACTGGCTCCTATAATAAAGATTCTCTTATACACCCACAACTTCTCATGGCTTCTCTGACTATCACCCGGTGTTCAAGAAGGTCCAACCCCTGGCAGAGGGTCTCAGACCTGACAGTTGGCGTAGTGAAGAAGTATGAAGGAACTGAGTTCCTAACACGTGGCCACCCAAATTGCAGTTGTCACTGTCTTCTATTTCCCGGCCTCTAGTGTGTACCTATGTGTCTAATAATAGGGGAATATGCAAATTGGCCAGGATACCATCACAGTAACAGTAATGACCAGCAGGCTGCCTTGAGTAACAAGGCCGGCAGGGGTGTTAGTGAAGGATGCTCAAACGACTGAACAGCAGGCTGCGTGGGGCAACCAGGCTGGCAGGGGGGTTAGTGAGGTATGATCAAACGACTGAATAGAAGACTTTGTGGGGTGACCAGGCCGGCGGGGGGGGGGTGGGGAGGAGGGGCGGGGGGGGGGCAGTTGGGGGAGACCAGGCTGGCGGGGGGGGCAGTTAGGGGTGATCAGGCAGGCAGGCAGATGAGCAGTTAGGAGCCAGCGATCCTGGACTGTGAGAGGGATGTCCGACTGCCGGTTTAGGTCCAATCCCTGTAAACCGGCAGTAGGACATCCTTTGAAGGGTCCCAGATTGGAGAGGGTGCAGGCTGAGCTGAGGGAACCCCCTGCCCCCGTGCATGGATTTCATGCACCGGGCCTCTAGTCATATAATAAGAACTTAATAAATGTATATCAGGTGAGCCTTGCAATTCTCCGGGGCTCAGTAGACTTATCTATGAGGTGGGGGGACCATGTCTGTCTTGCATACTTGTGATGGTTAAAAGAGAGAATTTGTGCACGCTGAAGAAACATGCCTCAGTATAATGGACAGGGGAGTAAATGCCTCTGGTCTAACTGGTAATGAGAAAGCAGGGGCACGTGTGCAAGATTCTTGGAGATTCAGTTCTTCAGAATAGTTCATTAACACTAACACCCACACTGCCTTCACTTCCCTCTGACACAGACCAGCCACTTGAACGTGTGGCACAATCCCCCCAGGCCCCGCGCTGACGGGCAGAGCCGGAGGGCTCATGTCCGGGGCCCGGGCTGAGTTCAGGTTTACTCAGCAGGTCTGGGACCTGGGTCAAGACCTTCAGCCTCAACTGCATACCATGTTTGAGAAATTCCTGATGTCAGCTTGTTGATTTCTCAGTTGAACAAGAATTGGTCCTGTGCCACTTTGTCACACACAAACTCACTCCTTCCCAAACCTATGCCCGCAGCTTCCTGGGCCCTGGATCAAGGAAACATGGATTCCCTGTGCGCGCACAGCTCTCGCCCACTCAGTGTTGGCTGCTTCTGGCTCCTGCAGAGATCGGTTCACGGGGGGAAACCCTTCCAAAGGCTGGGCTGCTCTCCTGAGGCAGCCGGCCCCTCACTGCAGTTGACGTTGACTTTGGGTGGTGGGCACACAGTGAGGAATTCAGACCAAGTGTCATAGAAATGTACACTTGAAACCTACATGATCTTATTAACCAATGTCACCCCAATCCATTTAATTAGAAAATGTCAATTTAATATATAGTTCACACCTCCAAAAAAAGAGATGATGGTGTGAATACTTCCTGCAACAAGACTGTTCCATGCAAAACACAGATGAATCTCACAGACAACAGAAGCCAGACACCAAGGACAACAAACTGTGTGATTCCATTTATGTGAAGTTCAGGATGGAACTGTGTCTAAAAGCACTCCTCTGTGTGAAGTTCAAGATGGAACTGTGCCTAATGCACTTGCCTGGGGTGACAGATTACAGAGTAGCGGCTACACAGGGATGGGTTTTGACTGGGAAGGTCATGAGGAAGGCTTCGGGCAGGCTGGGGGCGATTTCCACCTACGATTTTACCCACCTTTCCTAGCAGGTAACTCTACCTACTGGTGCACACCTGCTGTGTAGGTGTAGTTTGTGTGCCATGAAAACGAGATTTCGAGTATAAACGGCATAGAGTATAAAAATACATTTTTTAAAAAGTTGAACATTTTGTGACTGTGTATAGCTGTGGGTGTGATGTATACACAACACGAGGTTCTTTAAGGAAATTACAGACACCATGCCACTTGTCTTGGTGCATACATGTTTCCAATGTTATCAAAACGCAAGCATTGCTATCAGTCCTCACATGCTACTTAAGTACATGAAAAGTTGTGTGTTTTTTAATTAAAATGAACTATCTCTTCTAGAAACCAGTGGAGCCCACAGTTTCTCGGGTGGGATTAGGGGACACTGAACAGGCACTGTAGTCAATGACCAAGGAAGCATGACATGCATGCACACACACCCCAGGCATCTGTATCTCTTTCTTCATTACTTACAATTGTCAGTCAGCAAAATCATGTTCATTGGTTAGGTCCCAGGGTGATAAATAGACTTCATTCCAAGAATAAAAAGGGCATTACAAATAGAACAGCAGCCTGCTGGGTTGTATACGGGAAAGCCACAATTCTGGGAAAGGAGGCATAGAATTTTATTTTGTCTTTTATTTTTACAGGAAGCTTCTGAAAGTCACTAGTGTGAGGCCTAACTGGATTTAATATCATACTGTCACTCAGAGTCTGGGAAGGGCATTGTGTCAACACTGCAGCCTTCCGCGGCCTGCATTCTAATTACAGACTATCCAGCCTCATGTAATACACACAGGGTATTGCAAACAACTATCTCTGAATAATAATGATATTGATAATAATTATAGTAGCCACCATTTTTATTAACACTTTTTAAAAAATGTGGTAGGCATTGTGCTAAGCATTTTAAATGTCTTAGCTCACCTACTTCCCATAATTAATCTTGAAGGAGGGATTTGGGGTATTTCATTACACCCATTTGATGGGGGAGAACAATAAAGGTCTAGGGTGACCAATTGCCCACATTTCCCCAGTTGTGGGAATTGCATTGCTTGTACCAGGAAAGACCTGGGCAAATTGGGGTGAGTTGGTCACCTTCTAAAAGTGACTTGCTTGATATTTAAGCAAGTACATATCAAGAGAGGGATTTAAACCTCTTCTGTCCTCAGCTGGTCTGATTTCCTACCAACTGCCAGCCCCGCATAATAGCTCAACAGGAAAAACATTTTTTTGGAACTTGAGAATATTCTTTCACATGTAATTGAAAATGTCATCTTGCCTCTTTCTGTCCCCAAATCGCAGAGTGAGTACAGCTGAGCTTGACTTTACACATCCAAAGGGCATGCACGTCACTGCCATCTGACGTCTGAGTGAAAGCCACTCACTCACCTTGGGAAGTGGGTAGAGATGACACAGTGCCTGGCCCGGGCCCTGGTGACAGAACTCCAGTGTGTGACACACGACATCAGCATTCATATCAGCACTGAGCCTGCAGGGACGCGGGCCAAACAAAGATGATTAAGATCTCCCAGGCATTAGAAAGCAGAATCGATTTCAAAGAAAGCAAAATCCCAGAATGGATTCTCTGGGCCTCCACGCAGGGCAGTATGGCTTGGAGTCCATCCTGGGTGTGCTGGCTCACAACGATTTCCTGCCCCCTCCCCGCTGCTCTCACCTGCATTTAGAATGAGGTCCTGGGGGCGGAGAGGGGGTGTGAGCAGCCCTGAGCTGTGTGACAGCTTCACCAGAGCATGATATTCTTTTAGGCAGAAGCCACAAATAAAATTGGGAAAGGAAAGATGGACAGGGGGTGTAATTTGATGGAAACGCTATTTTAAAGTTTCCTAGGGATTATAGCAAAAAAAAATCATTTATGATATAGCCTTAAACTCCTAAAATTATTTTCTTAGGCATAATCCAAATCATCACTTCCCTTTAGTGTAAATATTTCTTTACTTTATGGAAGAAAATACATCCAGGTTGACTTTTCCCCCTGGGGATGGGGTAAGAACTGTATTCTTCAAATATTTCGGTTTATGTCTAGGTTTGAAGGGACTAAAACAAACCTTCCATAGACATTTTCTACCTCTTCTTACCAAGAACAATGAGCACCATGTGCTGCTTCAAATGAAGGGACAGGAAAGCGTGGACTTTGAGTAACTTTTCCAAGTGAATTATTCATTCAAGCCCAACCCAAACCACACCACACCAAAGCCACAAAAACAAAGAAACCTGAAACAGCTTGGTACTATCCAAAGGCTAATCTTGGAAGGACAGTTATAGATTCTAGAAGGTAGTTGTTGTTTTTTTCCCGGTACCCATATTAGTTGCTTGCTGATGGTGCGCTCCTCTGACAGCTCATTTTAATCAACCAGCTGCAGTTCTGGGGTGAGGTGGGCCCTGACACTGACAACCTCATGATTTAGTTTTACCTGAATTTCAGGTTCCGCTATTAAATGTGGTTCCCTACCCAGAAGGCATCATGCCTCTTCATTATTTCACACCAGTCAATTCTCAGAGATTAATGGACTATTTTCCAGCAATTACATGTCCTACCCACAGGCGAGTCACAGGATGTTGTTAGGAAGTGGGATGCCTGAGTGTTCAGGTTTATTCCCCTAAGAACCGGGGTCATGCAGGGAGGGCTCCTTCTAAGGGCAGCCAATCCCCGCCAGTGACCTCATGCTGGGTCTTCCTAGGCCTGGTCTTGACCTCCATGTGACACAGGTTGTCATAGCAAACCTGATCCTGGTCTTCCGTTTGTCTTACCTCCCTTCCTGGTATCTATTTATACTTCCCACTAAATCATGACATTTTGTATTCCGAACCTAGGAGCTCTCAGAGATCAGGAGAGGCCTCAACTACTAAATATTTTTAGAAGAAAAATGAAAAATGGGGTTTCTAAAAAGTATAACACACAAGGGGGAATCATTTATTGCATCGTCTCCTTCAAAGTGCCCCCTTCCCCTGCCATACACGGAGAATTAGTCATCTCATGACCTTGAATCATCTCAAAACCATTTCCTCTCCTTTCCACCACCTATTGGGAGTGACCCTCTGTTGGTGGCTTGCTGGGCCTATTCTTTCTTAACACCTGTGTGCACTTGTAGTTGTGGAAGATGGGGACTTACACAGCCCCCACCTGCAGCACCTGGAACAGGGTCTGTCTGTCCTCTCTCCGACCCCTGTGCCCATCTGGCTCGCCCACTCACTATTGGCAAGAACTGGAATACCGCAGCTCCAGGCCTTGCTCAGTAGCGGCTCCTCCCAGTGTTTCTGCTCCCCCCTGTCCAGAGAGAAATGGGATCAACATGCCGGCGTACTCACAGTTTTATGATATCTGGTCCAAACGTGCGAACCACTAGGTAGCAGGTGGCTTTTAAGAACAGTTTTTCTAAGAAAAACAAAGAGGGGAAAGGGAATATTTATTATGATGATGAATATAACACACGAGTTGATAATGATCATCTTTCCTAGGAACTAAGCTGAGTGATTAACTAATCATTAATGCAAGTCATTAATTGTAAGGGTTGGCGGAATGTTACAGTTAATGTAGCCATTAAAATATCATTTCCATCTCAGGTTCATGGGCATGCCAGTGTGCTTACTGTACATGCTAAAGAGCACTTGCTTATTTTTAGAATGCAGTTAAATTCTGAGCTTTTATTTCATTTTTATAGCAGCGAACATCTGAATGGGGGTGATCCCGTTTGCTGAAGTTGAAAGAAACAGGGCTCGTTTTAAAGTACGTTATCTGAAACACCGCTTTGTTAAAAATATTCTTCCCTGGTGTTCATTTGGGGAAAAAAGACCTTGCCTTGGCTATTTAGTTTTTGCAGCTGGTATTTCCAAGATAAAAGGACACCAACTGTCAGAGGTGTCCCTGCCCTGCCACCTACACCAGAGAACGAACACACACACACACACACACACCAAGGCAGTCTTCTCTCCCGCCTCCTCCCCTGTTCTGAGAGCACAGGAGTGCTTTGTGGGTTGATCCGCCTGCACAGTGAGATGTGTTAACCCCCTGGTCCTGTTCTCCCGTTTGTGGGCTCTTGTGGAACCTGGAAATCCCATGGAGGCCCTCGGCACAGTCAGGGACAGATGGGCTGTTCTGGGAAAGGATGGGAACCCTCCCGGAGGAGAACTGATCTGGTCCCGCTCATCTCAGCTGGGCTGCCCTTGCTTGGCAGGTAGGAGAGTGAAAACACACGATCAATTCAGGGAACTTTCTCTGGTTCTTCATTTTTACTCAGCGGTAAATAATGTCAACATTGTATGTTAAATTAGATACAGTCATAGAACTTCTTCTTTTTTACAATAAGGTATAAGACCTCAAACACACTAGTGTGCTTTTTAAAAAATATATTTTTATTGATTTCAGAGAGAAGGAGAGAGGGATAGAAACATCCACGCTGAGAGAGAATCATTGGTTGGCTGCCTCCCGCAGGCCCCACACCGGGAGGCCCCACATCGAGTTCGCAACCCTGACATGTGCCCTGACCAGGAATCAAACCCTGACTTCCTGGTTATGGGTTGATGCTCAACCACTGGGCCTCACTGGCCAGGCCACAGTGTGCTTTTGAGGTAGGAACTTGAAACTTCCCCACATTACTTTTAACCTTACAGAAATAAAAATAATAAAAAACGATGAGGGAATACTATGAACATCTGCCTGACAGCATAATAGATCACTTAGATGAAATGGAAAAACTCCTAGAAAGACCAACTGCCCAAATGGAGTCAAGAATAAACAGACAATCTGCGTAGACATATAACAGGAGACTGAATAAGTTATCTGGAGTTTCCATAAATAAGCCAGGACCAGATGGTTTCACTGGTGAATTGTACCAACTCTTTTAAAAAAGCATCTGAATAGACATTTCTCCAAAGAAGATATGCAAATGGCCAAGAAGCACATGAAAAGATGCTCAACATCCGTAGCTATTAAGAAAATGCAACTCAAAACCACAAGGAGATACCACTTCACGCCCACTTGGTGATGCTATAATAAGAGTGACAACTAATAACATGCACGGAGGATGTGGAGAAACCAAACCCTCATACACTGCTGGGAGGGGCAGAGGATGGAAAATGGGGCAGCCACGTTGGTAAACAGTCCGGAAGTGCCTCAAATGGCTCAACATAGGGTTACCCTAGGGCCCAACAATTCTAGGTATATACTCAAGAGAATAAAAAGCGCACACATCCACATAAAAACATGTGCAGGGACAAACAGAGCAGCATGATTCAAAATAGCCAAGAAGTGGAAACAAGTCAACCCAAGTATCCATTAACCAATGACTGGATGGACGAAATGGGCTCAGTCCAGACAATGGAATGAGCATTTATTACTCAGCATACAGAGCAATGACGTTCTGACACGCACTACACAGATGACCACGAAAACCTCATGCTGAATGCAGGAAGCAGTTCAAAAGACCCTGTATGGTACTAGTATAATTCCTTTTATACTTCAGCCTCTGACTGCACCATGGTGAAGGAAAGCCCAGAATAGGCAAATTCAGAGACAGAAAGTAGGTTAGTGGTTGCTCAGGGAGTAGGGAGGTTGCAAGTTTGGGGGGTATAGAGAAGGGGAGCAGGTCCCTTGAGGGTCCAAGGAAAATATTCTAAAGTAGACTGTGCTGATGGAGGCTCCATTCTGTGAATAAAACCATCGACTTATACACTTTAAGGGGGCAAAGTGTCAAGTATGTGACTCTCAGTACAACTGCTTAAAAAGGACATATGTGCCTGGCCAGTGTGGCTCAGTGGTTGAGTCTCAACCCAGGAACCAAGAGGTCACGGTTTTATTCCGGGTCAGGGCACATGGCTGATTGCGGGCTCAATCCCCAGTAGGGGGTGTGCAGGAGGCAGCTGACTGATGTTTCTCTCTCCTCATCGATGTTTCTATCCCTCTCCCCACCCTTCCTCTCTGAAATCAGTAAAAACATATTTTTAAAAAACAACATATGCTCTTCCCAGGTGCTCCTCCCTGGGGCGCTGCAGTGAAGGGCGACCAGAAGCTCTGCCCATCAGACCTCAGGCCCCAGTCGGCACCCGCTCAGGCTCCTGCCCTTAGTCAGCTGCTCCCTGGCGGGGCTGCGGTCTCCCTGTCTGCGGGTGTGTGTGTGTGTGTGTGTGTGTGTGTGTGTGCAGTCTCAGTGTGCGCCATGCTGAGAGTTGGGAGCTTTATGTGACAGTCACAATCCTGGGGAAAGCACACCGAAAGCACATTTCAGGTGTTGCTAATGGAGAGAGAGCTTGGCCAAAAGCAGACTGATTTAAAACCGACATTAGGCTGTTCTCTGATAAACTTGCAGGACTGCCTGGGAGGCAGAGAAAATTCGCTTTCTTTCTGGTGAAACTAGAAATGTGTGCGTGTGTGTGTGTGTATGTGTGTGAGTGTGTGTATGTGTGTGCACGTGTATGTGTGTGTATGAGAGTGTGCGTGTGTGTATGAGTGTGTATATGTGTGTATGTATGTGTATGTGTGAGTGCGCTTTTGGTATGCATGTATATATGTGTGTGTGTGTGTATGTGTGAGAGTGCGTGTATGTGTGTGAGTGTGCATGTGTGTGTGTGTGAGTGTGTGTGTGTGAGAGTGTAAGTGTGCGTGCATGTTAGTGTGAGTGTGAGAGTGTGCGTGCGTGTTAGTGTGAGTGTGTGTGTTCTTTCATTCACAGGTGTGGGAATATAAAGGAAGGTTTCTAAGAGGTTGTGAATGTCTGATAATAGGAGGGTGGATAAGTAAGATCGAGGCCATTAGTATGGAGAAGAACTACAGGGAGATTAGGAGGCGTGACCTAGCGCTGTGCGTCTTAATGTGTGCAGCTCTCACACATCCTGTGGAAAAGAGAAGCTGCAGAGCAGCAAGCACAGTGGGCACTGATGTAAATTTAAAGCCCCCACGAGGGAGGATTCTGGAAAGATGATGGTTGGGGCAGCAGATTTGGAATTTCTTTGAATCTCGAACAATTTCTCTCTCTCTCTCTGACATAAAACAACTCAAACCAAGATTGGTGGTATTCAGGGCACCATCTTGGCTCCTTCTGACTCATAATAGGAAATTTCAGAGGCTGTTGTAGTATGATGAGAGAGAGAGAGAGAGAGAGAGAGAGAGAGAAACTGGATAGGAAAACCAAAAACCATAGACAATAGTTACAACAAAACTAGGTATCTCCAAGTATCCTGACATACAATTAGACAAGGTAAAACCATACAGAGCCACATGCTTTGTGGGTTATGAACGTCTATGTGGGAGAAAGTAGAGGGAAGCAATGGGATGTCAGATAAACCCAAGAACAGGAGAATCCCCGAATAACCCAGAGGTGTGGGCTGGGAGGCGTGGTGGGCCTGGGAGGGCTGTGCCTGCTGCAGCCCAGGTGCGCGCAGAGGCTCCAGGCGGGAAGCACTGAAGAGCGGGAGGGGTCGGGCACCTACAGTCAAGAACCTGACCCAGCGGAGCCCTCTGCAGGACAGAGGCACAGTGAGGAGGAGCTGCTGGGCCTGGAGCCAGCACTGAGCAGGACAGAAGCCATGTAAAGAGAAAACCAGAAAAAAGTGGGCAGGGGAACCGAGTCAGGAAATCTCAGAAAGCAAGCTGTCTCTCCCCCACTCCCTGCTACACACACACACAGACACACACACACACACACACACACACACACAGAAACAGCGGAAGCAACAGTTCTGTGCATTTAGAAAAGCTACCCCAAACCACTTCTTTTTCTAAGAGTTTTGGAAAACTAATTTCATATAAAAATGAGCAACAGAAATGTACCTAGGTCAACACCCATACAAAGTTATTATAAGAAAAAAAAGAATAAGGAACAGAACCAAATCCCCACAGATAGCAAAAGCATGCCAGAAAGTCATTCCAAAAAGGGATTAAAACATAATATTCCAAAATGAGCTAAGAAGCATTAATAAAATGATATAGACATGAAAGAACAACAGAAATGAGAATTAGAAAAACTCAGACATGGAAAAAAAGAATTCAGGGGAGAGTACAAGATTATAAAATAAATGAAGTCTGAACTAGAATGAACAGAAGAAGGGAAGGCAATGCTGATGTCTTAGGTGAAATGGAAAGGTGAAAGGGAGGAAAAATGTGATATAAAATAAATGAAGAGATAAAAAGTATTCAAGAGATAGGCAGAATATTGAAGGTAGGCAAAGAAGATTCAAAATAGGAATAATAAGAATCCCTGAAGAAAACAAAACAAAACAAAATAAGGCAACTGAACAAATACTCACAACTTTCCTGAGATTGTAAGAAATGTATTTGAAACCCCTCATTGAGAGAGCACACTGCGTGCCTCAAAACATCAATGCACAACAACTAACACCAAGACATATTCTGGTCAGAAGGCTAGATTTTATAGAAGAAAGAAAAATAATCCTTTGAACTTCTAGGCAAAAATAGACTTATAAGAAAGAGAAAATTAGATGATCATTATGCCTTTTAATAACATATTTAATATACTTAGGGGAAAAAATTGTGTGCCAAGGATTTTTATTTCCAGAGTATAAAGGGCACAGACAGCTTGTTATCAAACATGCAAGAGATTCAAGGAATATTTCCCATGAGCCCTTCCTGAGGCATGAGCTCGAGGCAACAACTCAACTAGACAGACATCCTCAGAAGGGCTGATGGTGACCATCCATCACAGAGCGACTGATGAAACTAATAAGAAATGAGGGTGAAAGGGAATGGGTATTGGATGGAATGGCTATATGCTCAGATAACATAGTGTGATGATTAAATAAGAAATGGGAAAAGCATAGGCAGAAAACAATTTTAACTGCTCTCAATGATTATAAAACATATTAATGGTAGTCGTATGAGGATTGATATTCTGAGGCTGTTCTGTGTGCAATGAGGGATAGGTAAGTGAATAATTATGGACTATTTTAATTCCATCAATCCCTTTGACCTTGAGAATTAGGACTCAGAGTGCGGGAAGAAGCAGGTCACAGCTATGTAGAGCACAGATTAAGAAAAATTTTCTGTAGTCCTGAATTTGAATTCCAAGTGTCAGTATGAACGCAACAGAAATATGTAAATTATTTTAAAATTACATATTTTATCTATGTATATTTCTATCAGTGTCTACTGAAGAGAAGAATGATTAACTCAATAGCAATGAGCATTTCTAGGCCCCAGATTGTGGTCTTAAAATATTATTTTCCACCTAAAGAAACCAGGGCTTCTAAGGGAAATGACTAATGTCAAGCCTGTGGCTGGCAATGTACAGGGCAGGGCTGGGACACCTGTCATACCAGCTAGTGAGGTGACCTAGGCCCACGTCACAGGCCTCAGGAGCCAACTAAAGAGGGTCCCATTGGTCAAAGTTGGGACAATTTGGGCTTCAAAAGGATAATAAGTGAAAGAGACTCAAACTCATCAGGTATGTATAAATTCATGAGTTTATAATGACATTTTAAAGAAAGCCAATTGACTACTTTGGGATGATACTAGAAAGGCAGTGAATTGTTTGAAAACTGGCAAATAAAGCAAAAAAAATTAAGTATTTATCCTCCTTCCCTGGTATGAATGGTATCATTAGGGACTCTGGACAACATGCCTTTAAAATATTTCTGAAGAGGGGAATTGTGTCTAATAGACTTCAGTTACTAAATGACATGTATAAATGAGAGATTAAAATAGCACCATTTTGCAACCCACTGTGAACTAAAAGGTCTGGTCATTGAGCGTCAACAGCTGCTAACATCACAAAAAGAGAAAAGAGAAAACCACTTATGCTGGCCTCCCGATGAAAGAAAACACACTTATAGTCTCGCCTAAGAAATGATACTGGAGTCTGATCAAGTCTCTGGACACAGCTGCCAATTTTCAGGAAATACAGAGCACAGAGGAACACACTCAATTATACTGCAGGGGTGCCATCAGCAAAATCCAGACTATGGGAAACTCTTCAAGGCATATTCCAGCTAAATTATAAGGAAAACGGAGGGATGAGAAGGAAGCTAGTAGATTAAAATAGACTTGAAAGACACATCAAAAATTTTAAACCTGGTCAAGATGACGGTATCTGGGAATGCCCACTTGGGTGATAACACGATAAAGCAATGCAAGGAAATGATTACAGTAAAATTCAGGACATCATTCTTCTAGGGAGAAGGAGGGATTTATGATGGCATGGGGTATGTGGATGGGGATTCCAGAGTGGGTACCTATCTGTTCCTTCTTGACCTCAGCTATGTTTGCAAGTATACATTTATTTTGTGTAATTTTTTACATTTTGTTTACCAAGAAAAAGTTAAAAAAGTCACCCATAGAACAATACTATTCATTGAGTATAGATTCATACAAGAGAATGTGAAAGCATAAGGCTTGACAAGAATAAGACCCGTTAAGTTCATGTGTGTGGCTCCCTCCAGAGAGGTAGGCAGATGGAACTGGTGGCTGGGGAGACCAAAGGGTGTTTCAAGGTTATCCTAATTCAACAAAAGAAAGACCTGATGTACGTCAACATCTTAGCAATGGCCAATCTGGGACATGGGTAACACGTGTGTTTGTATAGTATCCTCTCCCAGTCTTTAGTTTTGAATTTTAAAAGTTGAGCTTGTGAATGCATATTGTGACTGCATGCAAGAAATTCTCTGAAAACACTTTGGTGTGATTGGCACCGCATGCTGCATAAATCAAGGATATAATCACCTTCAGTCCAACTACTTTTATTTAGGAAAAATAATGTAGGCATCCCTGATGAATTAGTTCCTTAACATGAAATGAATGAAAACTTGACTGTCAAGGAAGTTTATACATTGTGACTGTTCACCTAACAGTATCTTTAAGAGATAAAAGATATTTTCTTTCTGCTGAGATTGAAAAACAAATATGTGACTTGATTAAACCACCAATCAGCTCCTTCGTTTGCAGGATGCGTAAGGGATTTTATTGAGATCCAGTTCAAATCGATGGAATGTTCCCAGGTTACTTTCCCCTTTGTGGCTTTGAGATCAGTTGTCTTCTCAGCCTAATGCTTCATGTTGGGTCTGCGCATGCATCCGGGTATGTGTATGTGGTCAAATTAACAAACATTATCGAGAACTGTTCATTATTTTGACCATGATTGACCACCATCATTCTGCCACGATGGGAAAAGAATGTCAGAGGATAAAACTTCCTGGAGTGATTTTCTTGTGTTTGTTTTCATTTCTATGAGCCCCATAAGAATATCAATAGACAGAAATAACACAATCAGCTTCTTCTCCGCAGGCATGTGTAGGGTGTAAACTCATTAATGATGGCCCATGACGACCCATGATGAACCATGATGACCCACGAGTGAGAAAAAAGAGGGGGCCCTCAGCCGCAGGCCCCTTTCCATATTTACCTGGCAGGTAGCTGCACAGTCTCTCCATGGAGGCCTGGACTGTGGAGTTGTGGACTTGAGCCAGCTGTTTGATCACAGACACCACCAGCACACAGCCTGTAGGAGAGAAGACCATGTCAGCAGGGCCGCACAGAGCCTGTGCCGGGGAGTCCAGGGAAGGAAGGGGGAATGTGTGTGTCCTCAAGAACACCAGCTCTTTCCAGAGCAGAGAACTCCTGTTTGCCATTCACCTTAGACAACCCACCAGGGGCAGAATTCACTGTGACTTGCAGTGAAACGTGATGTGTGGTAAGAAGATGGTGGGTTTGGGGTTAGACAGACTGGTTGTCAGCCAGCTTTGCCGCTTGTAAGCTATGTGACCTTGGGGGAGCCAATGAATCTTGCTTTTTTCTGTTTCTTTTGATCACATGGGAGGAAGGTGTCATTCAAAGGAGATCGTGCCAGGGTTGAGTCTTGCGCCTAAATCTTGGACTTACCATCCAGCCTGTCTAAGCTTTGGTTTCCTCACTGCAAAGTAGATAATAACACGTTTCCCATGGGGCTGCCGTGAAGATTAAATGAGATGACTGTGGGGGAGCACAGGAGACTTGGTTGGAAAGTTTGTAAGAAGGAAAATTCCGAAAAAAAAAGTGTTGGGCTGGTTATTGGAATTCTGACTTAGGGGAGTTTGGCCGAAGGCGGCTGCTCCTCACTGTTCCTTGACCTTTCAAACAAGTCTGTGCATGTGCAGACCCTTGGGCATTTACTGGAATCTTTATGATCAAGGCTGTCTGATTCCTTTAGCCAGGCAGTCCCTTAGCCCTCTCTTTCACAGCAAACGTGTCAGAGTAATCATTCATCCGTTGCTCAGGGTCTGCTGGTCAGCCCCGGCAGATAACAGTGCAACAGAACGTACCTTTAAAATCATAATGCTATTGTAAAGTATTATTTCACCTCACAGCTACAAGCACACGGCTTGAAGGCATGTGCTCATATAATGTGTCCAGAAGGAACCTTGGATTAAGATACTATAGAGGGGGAGGGAGGGGAGAAAAAAAAAAAAGATACTACAGAAATCTGAGAGTATCATGGTAAGTGAAATAAGCCAGTCAAAGAAAGACAGGTATCACATGATCTCACTCATATGTGGAACCTAATGAACAAAATACACTGATGAACAAAATAGATCCAGAGACATAGAAGCATGGAACAAACAGACAAATCTCAGAAGGAAGGCGAGGGAGGATAGGAAGAGATCAACCAAAGAACTTGTGTGCATATGCATAACCCATGGACATAGACAATAGTGTGGTGAAGGCCTGGGGTGGGGGGCAGGGGTGGGCTGGAAGAGGTCAATGGGGGCTAAAAGGGGACATATGTAACACTTTCAACAGCAAAGATTAAAAAAAAAAGACAGAAATATATGCCTTCGACTACCTTGATGTAGGATAAATGTAAAGTCCCAGAATTGAGAGACTGAAACTCCTAGAAGGTTCCTTGCTCTTCTGAACTGCTGGGGAGGGGCCTAGGGAAGGGGTTGGAGGGTCCAAGGTCAGTAGGTCTGTGCGAGGTGACTGCTAGGCCTCCCTGAGATGGGAGGGACGGCCCTTACTAGCAGAGCTGTTTCCAAGGAGGCAAAAGAAAGCTTCCTTCCACCCGAGATGGAGTTCCAGGCCTGGCTCAGCAGCGAGCTCACGGTTACCCTCTGCTCCAGGAGCTGGGCCCACATTCACCTGCAAGGCGTCAGTAGAGCCCAGTTTCCACAGGACTCCTTGCAGGAAGGTGGCGGGGAACAGGCGTGAAGCGCCCCATTGGGCAATGCTCCACAGAAAGAAGTGAGACCTGTAAGATGAGGGCTTGCCAGCAGAGACACTGCAGCACCGGACGCGGCACTGGCATCCACTGCTCTGTGCCCTCAGGGGAAGCTGGGCAGAGCTGGGCGTAGCAGATCCAAGCTAGTGCGATCTTGAGAGCCACGGCCTCACTCCTCGCAGAGCAACTCCCTGCAAGGGCCTTTCTCCACGCCAACTATCAAGGTCGAGTAGATGTGCTTTAATCTAGTCCATGCACCGAGGGCTTTATCACCTTGCAATGAACTTCGCAGCTGATCCTTAGTAGCCCTTTATGGTTGAGAAGCACTTTCATATATATTTTCTTTTATTTTAAAAATAAATTTTTAAAAAGACAGATGCAATGCAATCTCATTTTAGAAAATTTAAAAAATATATAGAACAGCTTAAAAAAGATGACCGTCACTCAAATCACCCAGAGAGAAACCAATTTCACTTTTATTTTAAATACATAAAATATGTTTAATTCATGTTCATATTGTCACCACATATAATACGCGTTTACAGCCTGACCTGTCTCTGCCCTGCCGGTTAAGTTGGGTGGAACTAAATGAATTTTAACAGCAGTTGAAAATCAATTACAAATAATTATGTTGCAATGTGATAAGAGCTGGCAGTGGGGTACAGCTGAAAAAGGGGGAGGCTTTGAAATAAGAAAAACGAACTGGGGTTCCAATCCTGGCTCTGTCACTTACAAATGGAGCGACTGTGAATTCATGTGTAAGAGCTGAGTCAGGCCGTCCCTCCGCGATGGGGGATGGGGTCTTCCTCTCGCTCCGAGTGCCTGAGGGAGGGCCTGCTTTGCAGCCGGGGGAGGAGAGATGTTTGCTGACTTGAGGTGGGCTAACGGGAGATGCGGCCACCTGAGCGACATTGCCCTTGGCGGTTGCTGGGGTCGCCACGGGGGCGGGGGGGGGCTCACAGTGCACCTGCGTTGTGCCTGGCTCAGTCATCTCACAGGCGCACCTGCTGTTGCTCTGGCTCAGGCATCTCCCCGGCGCGTTGTTTATCTTTGTTCTGGCCTCATTACAGGATGTGGCTCCCCTGCTCATCTGGTGTGAAACAGCCAGTGCCCCTGCCTGAGTCAAACAGCAGAGTCTACAGCCAACATCCCGGCGTGCGGCTCAGGACCGAAGAAGAACGGGTGGGGGCGGGTGGAGATCTCGCACAGCCACTGCGTCATATGGCGTCTCATCACGGAGCTGCGAGCTGGGCACCAGAGATGGGACTTTCAGAAAATCTAAGGCAGAGCAAGTCGGGGGGGGGGGGGGGGGGGGAAGGCATCCCAGGAGAGAAACAAGGCAGGTGGCCTGCAAGAGCATGGCCTCTTTTTCCATATTTTCCACAATTAGTGGAAGTGTTCTCTCTCTTTGGTACCTAAAGTCACAATGCCTTACAATGGGTGGACTTGGTGAGTTCAGCGGAGCAGGAGTATTGGATGAACGGGAGCATCAGGGGCTCCTCTTGGCATTTTCCTCCAGGAGGCTCCATGATCGGGAGTCCCAGTGATCACTAACCTTGCACACCATTCCCTTCCCCTAATGGGCGTGGGCTGCTCAGGACCAACTGTACTTTGTACTTAAAGATTTAGACTTTTCTTATACTCAGAAGGATCCTGCCAAGGGCTCATTTAAAAAAAATACATATATATATATATATATTGTTTTTAGAGAGAATGGAAGGAAGAGGAAACAAGAGAAACATTAATTGGCTGCCTCCTGCACGCCCCCTAATGGGGATTGAGCCTGCAACCGGGCGTGCGCCCTGACCGGGAATCCAACCATGACTTCTTGGAGCATGGGACCACACTCAACCACCGAGCCACGCTGCCAGGGCCCACCAAGGGTTCTTAGGACTCCCCTGACTCCTTATCACTATAGGCTAAAGTTGGGAATCATGAGATCAATAAAAAGGAGCCCAGAGAAGAAAAGTCAGTGTCTCTGAAGATCGGTGGATCCTGGCACCATCATCACTCTGCCTAGCAAAGAGCGTGATGATCAAGGGCGCCGGGGAGGAAGGCAGGCAATGGGGCTTGAAATATGTGAGCGCCCAGGTCGGGCCCGGCTTTGATATGAGTTCTGCTCCCTGCACGGTTCCGCAGGTTCCCGTGGGCTCAGCTCCCCTTCCCGGCGGATTGTTCATTTAGGGTCTACAGTGAGGCATGTCCCGAATCCCTTAGCGGCAAGAACGGAGAAATTGGCTTTGCTATTGCCTCTAATAAGAGGTTGCACTGCCCTGACAAGTTAAAGAATGTTTTCCTTTGGAGAGATGCATGGGCAGAGTGATTGCTCCATTACAGACTATTCTCTGGCTGCTAATAAAAGGTCTGGCTCTGCTAACTCGAATTTGTCCAAGCGGCTGTTCATTAAGGGAGCGATGACAGCGGGTGAGCGCTATGCATTGGCTCCGTGGTCACCGTCTGCAATCGCAGGATGGGAAGGCCCGTCTCACCTGGCACCTGAAAATAATGAGTCTAATGGAAACCGACACGCCGGGTATGGTAGGAGCAGCAGCGAAGGGGCCTGAATAGAAACACCTGCCACAGAGATCTGTTTCCGGGCGCAGCGCAGGGAGACGGCAGCAGACTGCACCGCATCATCCTTTAGATGTGAAACAAACTCTTGGAACGCTAATTATTCTCATATCTGCGCTGGCTGGAGAGACAGCCGACTGCAGAGAGCGGCCGGCTAGATTCCCTGTTTGTCTGAAGCCCACACGTCACTGAAAAGCCTTGAAAGCACCTGGCAGTTGTGAGAGCCTGGCTCCCTGTGACTGCACTTCCTCGTTCCCCCGAGTAGGAGCATGAGTGATTCATTACATGGTTAGAGTGTACTTTACAGCTTCCAAAATTTTTCTGCGTACATTAGCATCTCATTCAAGCTCCACCAAGATGGAGGCACCACTGCTCCACGAGGTTAGGTGTGTGGGAGCGGGGGCTGGAACCCAGTGGGTATTGAGTGAGTCCTTTCCAGTTGCCGGCACTGTGCTGGGCTCTGAGCTCAGGCTGAGAACACACTGGTATGGTTCCTGCCCTCTTACAGGTTATGTTGAGGGAAAAGGGATCATACATAAGCAAACACAATTATAGATAATTTTAGGTTCTCTGAAGAGAAGGAGCAGGGTGGAGTAACAGAGGGGAGTGATGAAGAGGTGGTAGAATCATATCCCCTGCTCCCACCCAACCAGGGAAAACTGAGGCAAACAGAATTCAGGTGCTTTTGAAGGAACATTGGGGAGGGGACACCCTTGACAAACTCATGTTGGTCCAACAGGGATGCAGGTACCCAAATCCAGGCATGGTGTGGCTCCACTACACCTCCCAGGGCCCAAAGCAGAAGCAAAGAAGTCATTCTGATTCTCACTTGTTCTTAGGTAGAGCCGATAGAGAACGCTTCTTGGAAGAATACATAAAAAAGTGGCTAATGTAATGGAAAGGAGAAAGCAGAGTGGGAACTGGGCTGTCTTTGTAGGCAGGGAGCATTGGTACCCACTTCAAAGTAATGAACCTGGTGCCAGAACCCACTGGTGGGAGATGAGGTGAGGGGCTAGGTGGAGGTCAGGATGTGGGCTTCAGAGACGGCAAAAGAGGTATGGTTTTATTCTGAGAACAATGGGAAGTCAAGGATGGTTTGGTGGAGGGGCTGCTAGATCCGATCTGTGCCTTTGGAATATCATGCTGGCTGTCATGGAGGAAAGAGCTTAGGGGTGGGGGTGGGGCAGAGGTGGAAGCAGAGAGATGAATTAGGAGACTATTTTGGTCCTGGAGAAAGATGGTGGGTTGGCTAGAGCAATGTCTGGCGGTAGGGACAGAGGAAAATGGACAGACTTGGGATGGACTGTGGAGGTTGGCCTGATAGGATTTATCCATGAGTTGATGGGAAGAAGTGTGAAGACAAGTGAGAATCAGGATGACTTCTTTGCTTCTGCTTTGGGCCCTGGGAGGTGTAGTGGAGCCACACCATGCCCGGATTTGGGTTCCTGCATCCCTGTTGGACCAACATGAGTTTGTCAAGGGTGTCCCCTCCCCAATGTTCCTTCACCAGCACCTGAATTCTGTTCGCCTCAGATTTCCCTGGTTGAGTGGGAACAGGGGATATGATTTTATATTTAGTAATTTTAATCAACAACCGCCATCCCAGGCCTTTCTCATGTTGGTGAGAAGAAAAAAGGAAATAAGAACGCAAGGTATGAAAATCATCACCGAGAATGACCCAATTGCCTGCCTCGTCCCCCTGAGATGTTGGTTACTGCACCAGAGACGGCAGCACACAGCTCAGTGTGAACACTGCACCTCCGTCCTTCCTTCTGGGCGCAGAGTAGGTGCCTAACCATTGCTAGTTTCTATCTCACCTGCTGAGTCCATCATGGGGCAAAGATATATTCTCCATAAACTCTTTAAAATAGAAGCTCATGAACTTATCTTTAAAAAACACTGTAATATCAACAATGTTTTATCTTTCCTATGGTTGCTTTTTTTTTTTTTTTTTTGAATTGCAGGTATTTAGTGTTTTCACTACATTTGGGAAGATTAGGCTCTGTGGCCTTTTGCAACCACCCCCTGAAATATCGTTTTTATGAGAAAATGCTCACTGGGTTCCAAACTGCTAACTTTCCCAAGAATACTGGCAATGATGGTGGCACCATATCAGATGGTTGCTGGTGAGAACAGGGCTGAGGGTATGCCAAGGAGAGCAGGG
Organism: Myotis yumanensis; assembly: GCF_028538775.1. Classification (NCBI taxonomy): domain Eukaryota; kingdom Metazoa; phylum Chordata; class Mammalia; order Chiroptera; family Vespertilionidae; genus Myotis; species Myotis yumanensis. Next base: position 79,748,206 of record NW_027223760.1, read on the forward strand.
CCCAAGCCAGGGCAGGGAGAGACCCTGCACAGGCTGTGCTGAGAGGTACAGATGGTTGGCTTGGCTGGTTTAGAAATACATTAAACATTAATAATAAAGAAATAAGGGTGACGACACCAGGAGCCATTTCACCCTGTTATGCATTCAACACCTACTTATGAGCACCTACTATGTGCTCAGAAGCTTGAGGAGACAAAGGCGAGTAAGAGAAGTTACAGACCAGGAGGAAAGACTGATGACTAGAAGAACCATCTGGTCACTGCAACCTGTAAGTGCTGGGGTCAGAGACCTGTGAGAGCTTTGGGACCACAGAGGAGGAAGGACCTTAACTCTGTCCTGGGAAACAGTGATGGTCTCCTGGCGGAGCTGAGCGGTAAGGAATGGGAGGACCTCACTTCACAGAAAAAGGCAGGAAAGGCCTTCAGGAAGGGACTTGTAGGTGAGAGAGAGAAGAGCTGGCCAAGGCTTCCTGCTGTAGAGTCCAGAGTGTAGATCAATGGTTTTCAGAGATTTTGCTCTGTGCCCCCTTGAAAAATGATGTGCCCCTTCCACATATTAATGTATGTTTAAATATTATTAATATATGTATCAATTTAAATAGCTGCAAAGGGTATAATTTCAGGCAGATTGTAGATATTACAATAGGAATAATACATTAATCTTCTACATATATCCAAAGAAATCTAAATATGACAGTGATTTATACGTATTCTTATCCACTTAAAATATATTATTAAACTGTTCTTTCACATTGAAAAATTTATGTTGATCATTCCTCTCTTTGAATTCATATTTCAATGAAAAGTCTACTTCTTTGCATTTTTCTTCAATTATCAAATTTTATCCCAATGTAATATACTTTAATGGTTGAAAGTATTTTATTGGGCACACTATTATACTTCTTAACATTAAAAACAGGTATAAAGTTTAAGATTAACTTCCTGTTAATATAACATCTAAGTATTAAAAATTCTTCTGGATATAGTTTCCTTTATTAATAAAATTCGCTTATCTAAACAATATATATTGCCAACTTGATAAACAATTCTTAAATAGTAAAGGTAAATTTAAAATATATATATATATATATATATATATATATATATATATTGATTGATTTCAGAGGGGAAAGTAGAGGGATAGAGAAACAGAAACACCAATGATGAGAGGGAATCATTGATAGGCTGCCTCCTGCACACCTCCTATTAGGGATCAAGCCAGTAACCCCGGGCATGTGCCCCAACTGGGAATCAAACTGTGACCTCTTGGTTCATAGGTCAAGCACTGAACTACATCAGGCAGACATAAAGGTAAATTTTCATTGAAATTGCATCTCTTAATAAGAGGAGATACTCCAAAATAAGTCATAAAAATATGATTTATTCATATAAAGTGACAAAGTTCAGGATCATGTCTGTTCCTCTTTTCCATTTAAAAAGTAAGTGTCAAGAAAACACATTCACTTAACAAAGTAAATGGTAATGAAAGGACTTTGATATAGTAATGTCACTCAATGCATTAACTCCTTCTCAGTTAAATGCCAAAACGTGTAGAGTGATCTATCATAGAAAATTATTCCAAATGATCTGTCACTTGACAACTCTATTAAGTCCCCCTTCAGTTGTGTTGAAAGCCAAGAACGAGAAACCACCTGACTCGCAAGAACATTTGTTACCTAGTCACTCTCTCGGTTTCTGGGAAATATAAGAAATGTTTTGCTAAGACTTGTCTTTTAATTATGTCTATTCACTTGGAGAGACCTTGTTAAAACCCAAGAGACTCAGAAAAAATGGGCAAGCTGAACCATTGCTCTTTTCAATGCACTTTTGCCAGTACAGTATTTTAAGTAAAACCTTTTATCTTCATGCACACTTCATGTGTATTTCTGTCGAATGCTGGATCTGCAGAATTAGTTCATTAAGTTATGAAAAATGTCCTTCATATAAACCTCACTGGCCAAGTAGGCTCATCACATTAAGTGGCGAGATGACGAAATGTTTTCTCTTTCAGTGGTAGGGGTGGCTTACGAACAAGTGTTCAGCTACAGAGGAGGAGAGAAAGTGAACTTTCTGTATATATAAGTTGTGATCATAAATTTTCAACCTCTGCTGGCTGTTTCTAAATCTTATTTTTGCCAGTCACACTGTCATATTACCATTCACATTGGCTTGAAACCATAGGACCACCTTTTTTAATCATTCAAACTATGAAGTCCTCTCTGACCATTTTATGTGGGGTGTGGAGGAGGGTAGAAAGAGGGGGTTTTAACAGAATCTGAAGACATGTTATATATTTAAGTAAACATGAATGAGGAGAAAAAACTGTGTTTTTCTTTGACCTTTTATAAAACTTCCTGAGCACCAAATAGTGCTAAAAACAAATCCTTGATGAATTAATTTAAATGTCAATGACTTTGGAACATAAGGATTACTTTGCCTCTAAATCACCCATGCAAAGAAAATGATGTTTTGCAAAAAAAATAATAAACATGGCTCATTATTAATTCTATCACATTTGATAAGTGGCAGAAAGGGGCCCAGTAGAGCAATGTTGGATTAGTGAGCAAGTGGGATGTCTAGTTCAGTGCAAACGCACTATGGTAAATTGAAAAAGAGCCCACTGGGGCTTGGTTCTGATACTGGGTTATGTTCAAGACCATGGCCTCCAGGTGTACTGTGCGGGTCCCACTGCAAAGGCTCCCTGTGGGGCGGGAGCTGGTTGTTTATGATGGGGAGGTTGGCTCGATCCTTCAGTGACATCTGTGTGGCTCCTTTTGGAGTATCTCCATCCCCAACAATTCCTGCTCCGTGTTTTTCTGCCTAGCTCATGTGTATTCTTGCTACTTGTGATCCTAGGGGTTATACCCTCGCTAACCAGCATTGGCCAGTGCCCCAATGTCTGGGGAACAAGGTAAGAGAATGGCATAAGACAACAGCAAGATAACAGAGGAACGATTTCTTTAAAATATTGGATTTAGATACGACACACAAAACACAAAAGAAAAAAAATGGATAAATTGGACTTCAAATTTTAAAACCTTTGCATTTCAATGAATACCTCAAGATTACACAAGGAACTTTCACAATCCTATATAATAAAAAGGTAATACGCAAATTGATCTTAACCGCAGAACAACCAGAATGACCGCTGGACCAGTCACTATGAGGTGCACTGACCACCTCTTAGTCCCTTTCCTGGGCCGGCAGGCTCCAATCGCCTGATGGCTACCCACGGCAGGTGCGGGGCCAGTGAGCGGGTGGGAACAGTCAACCTTTCGGTCCCTTCCCCCAGCTGTCAAGCACCGATCACCTGATGGCAAACGGGGAACAAGGGGTGGGTGGGGGTGGGGGGCGGGGCCGGCTGCGGGCAGCTGGGGAAGATGGCCCTGATCGCAGGCCAGGCCTAGGGGCCATACCTGCGCACAAATTTGGTGCACCAGGCCTCCAGTTCAACAATAAGACAAAAAACAAACAAAAAGTCCCCCAAAACCTCAAAATGGGCAACGGACTTGAATAAACATTTTTTCAGAGAAGCTATACAAATGGCCCACATTTTGAGAAATGCAAATCGAAACCAAGTACCACTCCATTGCCCTGGGATTCTATAATAAAAAAAGACGGCTAATACCAAGATAGATGGCTATTAACTGCTCTAGAAAACAGTCTGTAAGTTGCTCAAAATGTTGATGTGGAGTTACATTTTGGCCCAGAAATTCCATTCCTAGGTATATAGACCCACAAGAAGTAAAAACATACCTCCACACTCACCTCGCACCGGAATGCTCACGGCAGAATCATTCATCATAGCCAGGAAGAGGGAACAGAAATGTCCCTCAGCAATGAGCAAACAATGTGGGTGCATCCATGCAGGGAGTGTGGGTGCTGAGGACTCACACTGGGGGTCCTCTCCAGGCATTGCCTCCAGCAAAGGGAGCCCTCCCACTAGGGTCAGTTCACACCTCAGGACAGTTCAATGTGGGGGTCCCAAGGCCTGGACCCACTCCAGGACAACTCTAAAAAGCCATTCCAGAGCTTTCCATGGGATTGGCTGATGCCTTCTTTTTTTTTTTTTTTTAATATGTTTTTATTGATTTTAGAAAGAGAGGGAGAGGGAGAGAGAGAAACATCAGTTGGTTGCCTCCTGCATACCCTCACTGGGGATCGAGTGCACAACCCAGACATGTGCCCTCACTGGGAATTGAACCAGTGACCACTCGGTGTATGGGACGATGCTCAACCACCTGAGCCATAATGGCCAGAGCATCTTGTATGGCTGCAGTGCGGCCCGCCTTCTCTTGCCCACTCGGCTGCCTTCAGTCCCTCCAGTTTTCCCCAAGAGCACTCCTCAGTCAACTCCATGGGCTCAAATATCTGAGTCTGGTTCCCCGAGGAACCACTCTGACAGTAAGACACCGATTTGGACCACCTGCAGCAGCTGGCTCAGCCCACAGTCAGAGCTCAGTAAATGCTGACCACACTGCAGGCTCCTCTTGTGCCCGCCTCTCTGGTTGTGATGATGACAGGGGAATAATCATCCCTGCAGTTAGCCAGACGTTGGGAGCTGGTGGGGAGATGGGTGTTACATCATCATCTAAGCAAATCAGGAACAGACTCTCGAGTTCTTGGGCCATGGAGTATATATTTTTAAATATATTTTTATTGATTTCAGAGAAGGGGGAGGGAGAGAGAGAAACATCAAAGATGAGGAAGAACCATTGATCGGCTGCCTCCTGCCTACATCCCACTGGGGATCCAGCCCACAACCTAGGCATGTGCCCTGACTGGGAATCAAACCGTGACCTCCTGGTTCATAGGTCGGTGCTCAACCACGGAGCCACCGCAGCCATGCAACCATGGAGTATTTTTATGGACAAAGTGAACTTGTGTGGCTAGTAGAGATGGCCACAAATTCCTTGACCCTCGCCATCAAAAGGAGGGGGTCTGTGTCTGCTGCCCGTGAGTCTGAGTGGAGGGCCTTTGGCTGTGTTTGACTGATAGAAGGTGGAGGGGTAAGGCTGGGGCAGTTCCCAGACCCAGTCCTTGACAGGTTGGCAGCTCCTAGCTCCTGTCCTTGGGACTCTCTCTCTCTGGGGTCCCTGAGCTGCCACGTAAGAATTCCTACTTCCCTGAGACTGCTCGGCCAGGGAGGCCAAATACATAAGCTCTGATGGACATCCCCAGCTGAGCCAACCTTCTAGCCACCCCCCTCCCACAATGCACCAAACATGTGAGCGGAGCTGTCTTGGATCATCCCAAACCCACCCATCTTCTGACCTCGGCCAATCCTACACAGAGCAGAAGAATCACCAGCCAGGCTCAGAGAAATCTGTGGCCCACCACATCATGATACAGCAGTATGGTCCTGTTTGAATTTGTCGTGCAGCAATAGGCAACCAGATAACCCCACCCTGGGCCCCCTCAACACCTCCTTGAACTCTCAGTGCCTCGCTGGGAATGGGGCAGGGAGGGGAATGCTTGGCTCGTGTCTGCTTGAAAGCAGCGGGGGCCCAATACCTCAGACAACTTGCCTAAATCTAAGCAGTTAATTTGCAACCATCCTAGAGGTGGAATGTATTTCACTTGAGCCTTTCATCAAGTGCATTTCCACTAGCCAGGCTGTAGGGTCTCGTTCTGAGGAAATGAAATGGTGGTAAACAATTGACAGAACCAAATAGGGGGTGAGGATGACCTCCCAGACATGGCCCCAGGGGGACACAGACCTCTGCGTCCAGGACTGTGGAGCGTAGACTCACAGGGAACTTGGGTCTGATGTTTCAATTTAAAAGGAGACAATTAGAGGCGTGTTCATATCTAACCACCCAAGGTCGTGGTTTTTCAAGAAACAGGACTAGTTTAGATTTTTTTTTCTGTCTCCAGAAATAATGTGTCAGTGTCCAAATGTGTGTCCGGATTCTCCGTGTGTAAGAGGTGGCCATCACGCTTGCACGTGGGGCTCTTTTTCTGAGTCGCTCATTGAATACTCGCTACGAGGAGTTAGAGTCTCCTTGGCTCTAAGGACTGACCCATTAAAACACCTGCCACCGTTTTGAAGCTCCAGGGATAATACAAATATCGACGGTCTTACCCTACGTGCACTTCTCCAAAAGCACCCCCAGAAACAACAAAGCAACAACAACTTGGAAATAAAATACTTCAATACAAGACGAAGGAGCCTATCTCAGTCGGAGTTCGATGTTTCCAGGTGGCCCTCCCATGGTCGGCAACTCTGGGCTCCCTGGGAGAGAGGAGGAAACGGAGACCCTAGAGTCCTCAGTGTGTGCAAACACTCACTTTACATGCGAGATACCCAGGCTCACAGCATCCCTGGGAGGCGGGTGCTGTGTCTCATCAATAAGAACACGGAGTTAAGCAACGTGCACGGGGTCTCACGGACAGGGAAGGATGGGGCGGAGGGGTGGGCGGCGTTAAACTCATCTGTGTCTGTCTGAGTTCAAGGTCAACCCTCTAAGTGCAACGCTACCTACAGTCCTTCTGCAAGGGGCTCAGAGCTTCCAGCTCTGCTGTTGCCAAGCCAGGGTCAATGCCGATCACCAGCTCGGGGGAGGGAGGGCTTCCTCACCAACCGGCAATCACAGGAGGGCTCCTGTACAGGCCCAGGTGCGTGCAGTGCGACCAGCTCAGACCCAAAGCTTTTGCCTGTGGGGGAGGTTCTTGGTGTCTCACTTGGACCTCACGGCGATGGATGTCATTAAATAGGTGATCATCTATGTAAGCCACGCTATTCGACCACATTGCCGTGCCCACATACACATACGCAAATGAGGTACGTACCCACACAGGTGTGCCCGTTGGAGGGCCTGGCGCCGGGCTGGTCATCGTGGGCTGCAGAGGCCGAGGTGTGAAAGGGCAGGAGGAGGAGCAGAGGAGCCACCAGAAGCACTTTCCGGGGGGACTTCATGTTGGGGCTCCGCACCAGAGGGGCCAGCCCGGCCGCAGAGCCGCTGGCTGAGTGAGGCTGACCTCGAGGCCGCAGGAAGGAACTTCTCTTCTGTCCTCCGACTCACACTACACACACCCCACGCTCACACACACACTGTTCACTAATATGAGACGAATCAAGGCGCACACACACTCACACATCACTGGTTGCTACTGCAGATCCCCAGAGAGCCCCGGGCCCCGCGGGCAGCTCTTCTGCGCTGCAAACTGGCCCAGAAGGAAAAACCCAAGTTGCAGCAGAGGCAGGAACACGCATGTCTGTGCTTTCCTGAGGTCAGTGCCCACACCCCCGGAACCCCATGATTGCAGAATGGCCCCAGGGTGCGCAGGAGGCACTTCCCCTTTCCTTCTTGTGAAACTAAATTAAAACTAAAACTGCAGAAAGAAACTACTAAACCACAAACTCACAGCCTGTAGCAAGTGGATCAGCAGCGCCACAGCCTGCAGAACCGATCATCTGTCCGTCCAGAAGTCCTTTAGTTTTGCTGCAAACAGCTTTATCGGGGAGGTCGGGCGCCTTACTCTGTTGCTGTAGTTATTTCCTCTAAAGAAGTTGGATGAGTCCTCAAAGGGCCAGGCCTCCTGTGTGGTGTGCAGGACAGGAGCAGGCAAAGGGGCAGGGGCACGGCTGGGTGCTGAACCTCGGAGGGAAACGGGCCGCATTGCCCTACGCGTTGCCATGCTGTCGCGGGAGGGCACCAGGCCGCCTTCTCCCCAGCGTTTCCCATCCCCACCTGGCGGTGATTTCTGCCTTTTTAAGAGACTGATTTTCTGTTTTGAAGTTGAGGATGGAATGCGTTGTTTTTTTTTTTTCTGGAGAAAACAAACACACAGAACGGAACCAGATCATTGAGCGAGAAAAGACATGTCCTAGGTGCTTTGTTTTCTAAAACAGGACACGGGAAGTCATATACATTCTCAGACGAGACCAGGGGCTGGGCCAAAGTGCCACCATCTAGATAAGCTGGCGCATGCGACTTGCAGTCTGCGCTTGGGCTCTGAGGAAGCTTATTATAAACTCCATCAAATATGATGAAAGCTACCAACTGGGTCGAGGTGCCTCTCCAACCTGCCCCCCGCACCCCCTCGCCCCCAAGTCCTCCAGCTTTTGGCATTTTGAGCAGCTGCAGAATTTGGGGCTTGTATTCTTTCTGTGACAGGCAGTTAGACAGAAGCAGAGCCAGGACGATGGGTGGGCCCGGCACAGAAGGTCACCAGGGCGGAAAGTCCTGAGGGCCGAGCAAAGCACAATTGTAGGGCCGGACCTTGCCCCAGGGTGACCTTTCCTCCCCGGCATATGGCTGCTCAGGCGGTTTGGACCCCTGACCTTTCCTCCCTGGAGATAACATCTGGGCCTCAGTTGTATTTCAGCTCCAGGCCCAGAAAAGCAGCAAACCAGCCCCAGCTGCCTCAGGACCAGCTGCATTGACTAAGCCAGTCCATCAGTGGAGACCTGGACCCTGAAAGAACACACCTGGGAAGCTGCTGAATATTCTATTGAGATTTCCCCCCGGGGCCTCCCTAAACTCCCCCCTAAAACCCTCAGGACGAGGACCCAGTGCCTCTCCCTCCTCCGAGCATCCCCCCCTCCCACCCAAGCCTTTCCATTTCCCCTTAGTTTTGCAGGGTCAGAGAGGGACCCAGAGGTCAGGAAGTGATTTTGCTAACTGAGCTGAAGCCGACAGACCGCCTTCCTGTCTCCAGGGTGGAGGGCTCCCCCTGTTGGCACAAGTGGCCCTCGGCCTGGCTGGTCTCATCTTCCCCACAGGCTGTCTCTGTCCACTGAGCCCTGAGTGCCAATGACCTAGGACAGTGATGGCGAACCTTTTGAGCTCGGCGTGTCAGCATTTTGAAAAACCCCAACTTAACTCTGGTGCCGTGTCACATAGAGAAATTTTTTAATCTTTGCAACCATAGTAAAACAAAGACTTATATTTTTGATATTTATTTTATATATTTAAATGCCATTTAACAAAGAAAAATCAACCAAAAAAATGAGTTCGCGTGTCACCTCTGACACTGGGGTCATAGGTTCGCCATCACTGACCTAGGATCTCTGCCCAACTCGCTGAAAGGCCTGGCCCGACCCCCCTGCGGCTCCCATAAGCTGGTGGGACCCCGTCCCAGGTCCCCAGAGGACCCCTGCCTGCTAGATGCTCCAGGCCTGCTTTCCCCAACCTCGCTGAGAATGAGATTTCCTTCTTGAAGCACCTTGGTACGCCCTTCGCTCAGAGAGCCCCGACTCAAACCCCAGGCTGTGCCCCCGCAGCAGAGGGCTGGGGTTTATAATCCCCAAGCGTCCCCCAGGTCCTGGCTTGTTCTGTCTGAATATACTTCCAGTGACTTCTCACCTTCGTGGGCCTCAGCCATCCCCTCCACAGCAAGTTCCTTAGACAGACACCACAGGACCTGGCGGCAGGACGTGTTGTAAAAGCGGGCGCTCTTCTCTCTGACTCTCTCCCATTCCCGGCACCAAGCATCACTCATAGCTTCTGGCTTCCCAGGATGCTCCACGGTGGTCATCAGTTCACCCCTGCCTCTCCTGCCCAGGCAGAGTTCGTTTATTCCCCTCACTCAGTCCTCTCTCTGTTCTCTGCCAGGAAAACGGTAAATCAGTCCCTGACAAGGGCGTGTGGCAGCTTATTAAAAGAGTCTGGGCTTGCCCTGGCCGGGGTGGCTCCGTTGGTTGGAGCGTTGTCCCATACACAAAGATGTTGCAGGTTCAATCCCCGGTCAGGTCACATGTGAGAGGCAACTGATTGATGTTTCTCTCTCACATTGATGTCTCTCTCTCTTTTTCCTTCTTTCTTCTTCTTCTTCTGCTCCTTCTCCTTCTCCTTCTCCATAAAATAAAAAGAGTCTGGGCTTAGGATCTGGAAACCATTTTTTTATGGCTTCCTAACTCGCTATCTGTGTGCCCTCGGGTATCAGTTGATTTAACATAAAATGGAGTACATAATGCCAATATTACAGGAAAATTGTGAGGCTTAAAGAGACAATGTGAGTAAATATGTATAAGGAAATACTGCATTGATGAAAATTAAAATGTTTCATTGAATAGCTTTCAAACGGAACACAATTACAATATTAAATTTTCTATTCAATGCCAATGTTTGGCTTCTAAATAAAAGCAAATAAATTTAAAAATCAGCCTCATTTAATTGGACCCACAGTCTTCCACAAGGTTCTAGAAAACTTTTTATCAAATCACTCATTCAATGCATGTTTATTGATGACCTACTATTGGTGACCACCGTGCACTCAGGCACTGTGGGAGGCATGAAGTTCAGACTCCTGCCCTCACCGAGTTTGTAATTGGTGGAGTCACACCTGACTTGCTGGGCCTGCTGATAAATCTACTTGAATGTGGTTACAGCGCTCCTGCTTCCTTCCTTATTCAGGCACCTGATTGGAGCAGGCAGCTGTGTGACAAGTGCCCCCTTGGGTAAGTGCTGAACCCGCCACGCCCACCCCTTGGCTCCATGTTGCCCTGGGAGTGGGTGCAGAGGCTGAGCTCTAGGGCTTGCGGCATGTGATGGCAACGCTCCTGTGCTGACGGTAAGCGAATTTTATAGACATAATGACACAACTGCTTGTACCTGGAAATCAATGACCTGGGGCTTTTTTATCTGATCTTCATTGATCACTTTATATAAAATATATTTTATAGAGTCGCAGACCCCTTTGCCATTCTGATGAAGACTCTGTATCTTCTTCCTAGAAAAAGGACTTTTTATTTGCCAATTTTAATGCCCAAAGATTTTTTAAAAAAAATCGTGGTCCCCTGAAACTCATTGGTTTATTCACAGGTCTGGAAGGCCTTACTTTCCTCAACTTCTTATGCTGTACTCCATCTGTGTGGATCTCCCCTGAACTGGTGGTTTCCTCTTGAAATGTAGGGAATTTGACTGAGAAATCGTGTAAAGTTTGGGCTCACCTACTTCCACATTAGCACCGTGGTACAGGCTCTCTGTTGAGCAAGAGCATCGGGGTGAACGGTGTTCTGTGTTCGGCTGTCGTCATGAGGTGATGTGCGGGGAACCCCAGCCCAAGGGCTGGCCCGCTGGCCCCAAGCCAGTCACCCTGCATTGGCTTTCATTTCTTCTTCTCAGTTTGTGGCAAGAAAACCAGCATTCCTTTGTCTGTTTACATATCTGAAGGACCTCCTTTATTTCTGTTTGTATCCTTCCTTTTGCCTCTCACAAAATCCGATGCATACCCTCCCCGGTCACGCAGAGAAACCAGTGTGGGAGGTCTCCCTTCCCCCAGTCTTCAGAGTATGATCTCAGGGAGTAAAATGGTGACATTAATTCAGAATTAGTTTATGACATTTATTTTTCAATATGTTAGCCCAGATAATGGCCCACCAAAGACGTTCATGGCCTAGCCTGGGAAGCTGGGAAAATGAGTTTCTTTCTGTTTTGTTTTGTTTTTTGAATATATATTTTTATTGATTTCAGAGAGTATGGGAGGGGGAGAGAGAGAGATAGAAACATCAGTGATGAGAGAGAATCATTGATGGGCTGCTTCCTGATCACCCCACACTGGGGATCGAGCCTGCAACCCTGGCATGACTGGAAATCGAACTGTGACCTGGTTCATAGGTCGATACTCAACCACTGAGCCACGCCGGCCAGGCCATGAGTTTCTTTCTTCGTTGCTTCTCAGTACTTCGCTCCACGCAAGTGCAAGCACAAGCACAGCCTTAGGGCCGAGCTGCCCCAAGGGGTGCCCGTGTGCAGAACCTCTAGCTCACGTGGACACGTTTCCCTCCTCCACGGGGCCTCCCCTGTGTCCGAGAGAACTTGGCCTTGTCGAGGACGCCTGGGCTCGCTGGCTTTCCTCTGACACCTTCGAATGCTTCCAGCGGGAGGTTGTTTGGTCCCGGCGACTCCGTCCCAATCAGAAGTGGAAATACTCCTGTGTTTGGTTTTTAATTGATTCAATATTGAGACCCATTAAAAATTCAAGATGAAGAATGTAAACTATTTTGTGTCATCTTTATGGATGTTTTTATTGTTCTGCCTTTCCACTTGGGAGGAGTGATTGATTGCACACAGCGAAAAGCACAGATCTTAAATGTTCAATTAGTCTTGCCACGTGTGCATGCGCGTGTAGCCGTCACAGTATTTCAAATGGAGTTTCTTGCATTACCTGACTTAATGAGCACTCAGATAGCTCTGGCACGATAGTCAAGATGCATAAATCAAACAATTTTTATAATTTGGAATTTCACGAGGTTTATTTAAGGTGCTGTGGGAATTACCATTTTAATACAGCGCCCCCGCCACTGCGTGCACCCACAACCATGCCTGCTCTTAGATGCTCACATGTCGAATGGATTGAAGTAAATTTGAACTCTATTTTTAAAATTAAGTTGCTCAAATCCTTGCCTTCAGTAAAATATAACTCCAAGTTTGGCAATTTGGTTTGAGTTATTTTAAAAGCACTTTTTATTATAAAGGTAAATCATTTTTATTGTTCAAAGATGGAAGAATGTGAAAAGGCTTCCCCCATAGTTCCTCATCAGTAGCTCTAGTCTAGATATAACCAACGTTTGCAGTTTGATATGGACGCTCCCTGCCTTTTATGCACATAAAATTTTAAAATTAAACACTGTCATACATTTTTATAAACTGTTTTCCCACAAAACTTACAGGAAAGTTTAAACAGATAAAAATCATGTCAACAATTATACTTCCAGACTTCCCTTTTAAACAGATAGATATAGTGAGTGTATTTTATGGAATGTAAAAAAAGCCTATTGTTGGACTTTGGATTATTTCCATATATTTGCTATTTTAAAACCACTTTATATTATACATCCCCAAAGTGAAAAAAAAAAATCCCAATCTGCTAATTGTTTCCTTAGGATACATTTGTTTTGTGGAATTGCTTAGTCAATGTTCTGCACATTTTTTATAGACTTCTTTTTTCATATATAGCAAGATTTCCCACGAGAAACGCTTTGCCAGTTTGTATCTCATCAGCTGCCAGGAGAGGTCTGAATCTCCCTCTTCACCGACAAAGACAGAAAATATGTCATCGTTGTTTTAACTTGTATTTCTTCAGTTACCATTTGAAGTCGGGCCCTATCTTGTGATATTTATCCACCCTGCGTGTTACATTTTTCTTTTTAAATGCCTGTTTCTCTCCATGTGTTTTTTTCTTTTTGGGCTGTTCATGTTTTTCTTATTGATCTGTAACACCGGTTTCTATATTAACGCTTGGGCTTTCGTACAGGTTACAGATCCTGTTCCACTTACGTGTCCTGTTGCAGTTCTGATGGGACAGGGCAGGTCCGAGCGGCAGAGCCCCCGAAACAGGATGCAAAGCAGAGAGAGGGCGCGAGAGAGCCGAGCTGGAGCCCCAGGCACTGGCCAGCTCACCCGAGAGCCCAGGGGGTTCTGTCTCAGAGGGAGGATTTAAAAGCATCTGGGGAGTGAAGTCTTGCCAGGTGGGGGCCTGAGAGTGACGAAGGTGACAGGGACAAGGCCCAGGCGCGGGCCTAGGCGGAGAGGTGGAGAGCGGCGCCTGGAACTGGTGTGGCCGCCCTCGGGAAGCCCTCCTGGGAGAAGCTGAGGAGCATCAGCTGCTGCCTCTGCAGGAGCTGCCCTCACGGGGTGGGCCCACCGCCGGGACGGGCCCTGGCGCGTAGCGGATTGATGGCCCAGTCGGTCAAGTCTCACTGAAATGAATTCACTGTCAGTCATTATCAAGGATGATGTTCTGTCTTCGGTGCCCTTTGACCTCGTGCTGGTGCCAGCAGCCTCACTACAAATTCAATAATCTCCGTCTGCTTCTCCAGAGTCCGCAGGCGCCGGAGAGGGGCTGTGCTCTAGCTCCAGGGAAAACAAAGGTGGGGAGGGGGGCGGGGAGGAGGAAGCAGAGGGGAGTATCAGAAGGAGGCATCTGAACAGAAAAGCCGGCATGAAATTCAGAACACAGACTTCACAGCTATTACTAAGCTCACAGTCGGGCTCATTCTACAAGCCATTCGGCCCCCACTGGGGGCTGGATTGGCCCTGCGATCCCATCCGAGCTCCAGGAGCAACGACACACCTCGCTTGCCTGGACGGGCCTGCCTGGGCCTCTCAGGAGGCCGGTCCCTTAGAGGCGTAGCTGCGTCCATGTCTGAGGTACCTGGAGTGCAGCGTGCAGCTGTCTGCAACCCGCTGTCCCAGAGACAGGTCCGAAGACCGCAGCTGCTAAGCAGCCTGGCGCTGGCGCTGAAGGGGGTTGGAGGTGGGAGGGGGAATGTGGTCCGCCCCTGAGGAAGCTGCATCCCGCTGATATTTCATCCTCTGTTCTTCTTCACTCACACTTGAGACATCCTCAGGCACCTGCTTGGGGCCACACCGTGCAGGCATTGACGGTTCAGAGGTGAATAAAACACAGCCCTTGCTCTGAGGAAGCCAACGCCCGGGAGAGGCGATGGGCACATGGAAAGTTGCCGTTCAGTGCTATCGCTGTTCAGATGCTCAGCCAAGTCCTCCGGGGGCCATGGAAACAGCTGCAAGTGACTCTGAGTGTTGGGGCTTCCCCCTGAGAGAAGGTCTATGCAGCTCGGGGGACCTGATGGTGAGAGGGATTTCAGCAGGAGGGCAGCGTGGAGGGAGGAGCTGTGAGCAGAGGCACTGACTTCGGGACATAGGTAATACTTTCAACAATAAAGATTAAAAAAACATTAACACTCAAATAACTACCTATTGTCTAAAAGAAATACACTTTAAGTATGAAGACCTGTGTAGGTTAAAAGTGTTACAAGACAGTCAGTCATGAGGATATAAAGCACAGCATAGGGAACGTAGGTAATAATATTCTAATTGCCGAAACTGGTTTGGCTCAGTGGATAGAGCATCGGCCTGCGACTGAAAGGTCCCAGGTTCGATTCCGGTCAAGGCCATGTACCTGGGTTGCGGGCACATCCCCAGTAGGAGATGTGCAGGAGGCAGCTGGTCGATGTTTCTCTCTCATCAATGTTTCTAACTCTCTATCTCTCTCCCTTCCTCTCTGTAAAAAATCAATAAAAAAAAATAATATTCTAAGAACTATGCATGTTGCCAGGTGGGTACTGGAGATATGAAGGGGAGCACGTTGTAAAGTATGTGACTGTCTAACCACTATACCGTATACCTGAAACTAATCTATATCTATAAAAGCCGAAGTGACCGTTATGACCGGCCAACCGGCTGGTAGCTATGACACACACTGACCACCAGGGGGCAGATGCTCAATGCAGCAGCTGCCCCCAGTGGTCAGTGTGCTCCCACGGCCAATCTCCTGTGGTCCCTCCCCACAACCCCCTGGCAGGCAGGCCCAATCGGCCCCTATCACTGGCCAGGCCGAGGGACCCCACCCGTGCACGTATTCGTGCACCGGGCCTCTAGTATAAAATAATATTGAATGTGATGTGTAATTGAAAAATTAAATTTTTAAAAAGTAAAAAGAAAGAAAAAAGGGCTGCAGCTGGGGCAGGGGTTGAAGCCACGTGTTTGCATCTTCTGCTGATGAAAGGAGAGGGCCTGCCCAGGGTCCCCTCAGGCAGGGTGGCGAGCAGGAAGGCCTTGCACAAGTGGACGTGGCAGAGAGGGCAGACAGTGTCCGCAGACACCGGGAGCTCATTCTATTAGCTTTTAATCCGTTTCATTATCAACATCAAACATTTCTGCAGCCTCCGTGGGGAAGTGAGCCGCAGTCAGTGAGAGTAGAAGACGCAGAGGTCAATCAAGAGGAAGTCCTGGTGTTTGCCATTTAAAATGGGCCCCTGGCGTGGAAACACGGAGAAGAATTAACGGGGACCTACTAGTACACCGCAGTGCTGCTAGTCCACGTTAGCTACCGGGCGTTGTCCGCCCTTTTATTTTGTTTGCGGCTCAGCACCGTGGCTTTCTAACGCTTTTGACCATGGCCTAAAGTAAGAAATACATTGTATGCCTTGACTCAGGCCCAGACAAAACTTTCACCAAGTTCTACTGGGAAGCACTCATATTTTTTTTTTCTCTTTTATTTTTTTTAAAAGAAATGCTGGTCACTGACCCTCTAAATCGATTTTGTGACCCCCTGCCGGGTTATAACGTACATCTTGAGGATTCCTGCCTCCCGTGTCTGTGAGGGAGGATGTGTGTGTGGGAAGGGGAATGAGACAGCAGATGGGGAGTAGGGAGTGAGGGTGTCCGCAGTGAGGGGTGGCGGCATGAGGAGCCCACAGTCACTCCCTGTGTCCGGAGGGCGTGTGAGTGTGGAGGGCCTTCACTCAGGAGGGGGATGTATTTGCTCCAGATGAGAAGCGGTTTTTTGATATTACAGTTATGGAGCAGCATTGATGAACCTGTGCAGTGTGGAACATTTTGATATAATAACAGATATTCCTTAGGAAATTCTTGAGTGGGATAATAAGCTTGGGACATGCTAAAATGTCTATCTCCGATTTGGACGGCCACAGAGCATATTTTAAGGGCTGGAAATATTTCCAGGAGTAAAATAATTTTATCCTTTTATTAAAAACCCAGAATCTAATTTAGGGAAAACCTCTTCTGTTTCATGGACCCCCTGCTGCCAGCTCACAGGGAGGCGTACGCAGAACAAAGGAGCTTCACGAAGCCTAAAAAGAGAAAGATGCGCCCTCCCCGGGGGTTAGCTCTGCACAGGTGTGCGGGCCCCTTAGCTCTGGGGAAGGACATGGTCCAGGCCCCAGGCGTGGAAGACTGAACAGGAGACCGCCTTTCCGACAATGTGCCCCAAAGACCTCACAATGTGACCACGTATCTCCTACGCCCAGGCATCCTTCTCAGGGACCTGAAAGCCAGTATTTTGAAATGTGATCGGGAAGGACTGGGCCTCTGTCCCCATCTCTGTGGGAGGACAGAGCCCCAACTTGGTTAATTACCAACACTTTGAACTGCCCAACCCTTTGTCACGGCCACTTCCCTGACTCTACTGAGCTCCTACCTGCCTCCCTCCCTACTCCTTCCTTCCCCCTTTAAAACACTTAGTCACATCTGCACAAAATACAACGGGACTCAGCTCTTTCCTCTACTGTCAGTAGTTACTGAATATAATCTGGTTATTGCACTTGAACTCATGTCAAGAGATAGGTGTCATGTGGACGTCCAGAGTCCCTGCCTCCCCACCCATCCACAGCATTTGCAGTACCCCAACCGCTCAGGATTCCTGCCCCCTTACCCCCAGGCGAGGAAATTCAGCAAGACTCAAAGTGAGAACATGCCTACAACGGACAGCCCCATGTCGCCGCATGCTCCACCCAAACCAGAATGTACTTTGAACACGGGGAGAAGGCAATGGTGTTCTAAGAAACACGAAAGACCAAAGAACCTTACCGTGTCCTTTTTCACTTGAGAGATCTCAGAGCAAGATGTGACCTAAAGAAATGTCTTTCAGAAGACCCAGGAGATGTTGGTGGAAATGAAGGTGGGAGGAGAAGACATCTGAATTTTCCCCTAAGTTTGAAGGAATTGCAGCTTTTAAAATTAAATACCAAGTATCAGAGTCTCCAGCTGTCTAGAGGACATCCGAGCAGTTAACATCCGGGTTACAAGTGTGCCAAAATCCTCAGGGAGAGGGAAAATACTATTAGAAGTCAGTTGTGTTAGTTACAGTAACACCCGGCTGCTGGAACGACCTGGAAGCATAATACACGTTCACTTCTCACTTTCCAAACAGGTATTCCTGTTGTCAGCAGGTGGCTGGCTGTCCTCTTAGTGGAGAGAAGGGACCTGGATTACGTCCTTCTTGTGGTCCCATTACCTTTATCACCCAGCTCTCCTGGTGTCCTGGTCCTCTGCATTCCTCTGTAGAAGGGAAAGAGGTTCTAATAGGTCAGGACTGGAAGTGATATACTTTTGCTCACATTCTATTGGTTTGGACCCAATCACAAGGTTCTGACCAATATCAAGGGAGTCTGGGAAATGTAGTCCTACTAG
The DNA here is from genome assembly GCF_028538775.1 of Myotis yumanensis. NCBI lineage: Eukaryota > Metazoa > Chordata > Mammalia > Chiroptera > Vespertilionidae > Myotis > Myotis yumanensis. Next base: position 79,766,108 of record NW_027223760.1, read on the forward strand.
TGTAGCCAGGAAGAAGAGAAAATGAATCTGATGAACACCAGTCAAGAAGTAAGAAGGCTGCCCTAACTGGTTTGGCTCAGTGGATAGAGCGTCGGCCTGTGGAATCAAGGGTCCCAGGTTCGATTCCGGTCAAGGGCATGTACCTTGGTTGTGGGCACATACCCAGTAGGGAGTGTGCAAGAGGCAGCTGATCGATGTTTCTCTCTCATTGATGTTTCTAACTCTCTATCCTTCTTCCTTCCTCTCTGTAAAAAATCAATAAAATATATATATTAAAGAAGAAGTAAGAAGGGCATTGCAGCAGAGGGGAAAGCACAGATAGAGGCACAGAGGGGGAAATGCTGCGGTGAGCAGGGAACTACGAGCCACTGTGGCTGTCAGCAGTATCGGCAGAAAGAAGAGGGTATAGATGGGACGCCTGTGGTACAGTGCCCAGCCCTCCCTCTCCCGGAGCCATGCACAGGACTAGAGATGGTTGGATCATTTGAAGTGAAGAGGGCAGTGGGTATTTGTAGAGAATGGGTGGAAGGTTCTCTCTTCCCTTCCTTCACTGCAGTTCCATCAGTCAGACCTGAGCGGGCGCAGAGAGCAGGGTGATCAGACGTGGGGCCGTTAGTTTCCACGCTGCTGGGCTTTGTGCGGCCACGTAGTTCCGGGAGTGAGCCTGCTGCCTCTGTCCATCAAACAGAGACCAGGAGGGACACTCCAGGTGAAAACACCTGGCATTCGGTCGGCGGGTTCTTTGTTCTTTGTCCTTTCCCTCAAGGGCCTCCGGTGGACGCGAGCCTTTTGTGTCCAAGAAATGGAGGCAAGATCAGGGTTTCACGTGGCTGCCAGCAGGCACGTTGCGAACCGATGCCGGGCACACCCACCTCGTGCCGATGGCTTTCTCAGGCTCTGGCCGCACTGTTTCCTCTCCTCCTCCAAAGGCCTCGGGGAAGAGCCCAGCGCCTTCCAGGGAGACTGTGCCGGCTCCTGGAAATGGGATGCAGGGCCAGGGTGTGGCGGGTTCCAGGGGGAAGGAGCCAGCCATCTGCATCTCCAAGTCTAGCCGAGGAAATTGTTCCTGTCTGCCAGAGCTTGACAAATCAATTGATCTATCGCGCTGTTCCCCGGGCTTCCTGAGAGCAAGCGCTCAGCGTCCCCGCACAAATACATCCCCGTATTGAGCCCGAGTAACAGGCAGGCGGTTATCGGCGATCCTATGAGAAAAGGGCCTTTCTCACCTCTAAGCCTCTTCACGCTCCGCATCCCTCATTAGGGATGCTGTCCCCGTAGTCTCTCCCCGTAGGGCAGGGCTAAGGGACACTAGGACGCCCCCACCTCCCTTCCAGACCTCTCTCACTCCCCGAGTATCCCAAAAGGCCACTCATGGGGTCCTGAGGTTAATTTCACCTACGAACTTGGCAAAAGCCTCCGTCTGGCATCCCCAGGCGAACGGTCAGTCTGTCCCAGGCGATCCTGGTGTCTGCTGCGCTCTCATTCCGCAGCGATCTCTGCTGTGGCGTCCACAGGGCTGTATCCTCAGTTTCTGCTCAGAAATGTGTGCAATGCCCTTACTGAAGTGGGCTGGGTGTTCATTCCAGAGTGAAAACAACTTTCCTGCTTTTTTTCGGCTATAAGAATAAAATATATTTGCAGTTAGAAACAAAAATGATACAGAGGTGGAGAAGCTCAGAATTCCCCGTCTAGGAATCCTCAAGCATGGCCACAGCGAAGGTTTCTGGGAAGCTCTTTCATTCAGTTCACATTCATAGGGATTCTTATATGCAGGGTGCACAAAGACACATGCACAAACACACACATGCACATGCACACACACACACGCACACAGGCACACACACACGCGCTGTTTTGATTATTGTTTTCCAAAATGGTAGCATTCTGTACACGCTGTCAGGAGCTTTTGTAACTTCCCATAAACCTATATAGAGTCTCCTGTTAATGCAAAGCATTCCAGTCTATATTGTAATATTAATTATCCAACGCTATTGATAGATAATTGAGGTTTTTTCCTAAATTCTATGTGGTGGTAAAATATAAGCACATTTGGGGGGTATTAAAGAAATGAATGAAGTGTCTCCTTGCTGGTCTCCATGCCGAGGGTCCATCATGTCTGAATTATCCTCCCATCACCACATCACCCGATGGCCAACACTGTGGTCGCCAAGTGCGTACATGGAGCCCCGCCTTGGCCGTGTGCTGCTCCTGTGGTCCCTCCTTCTGCCTCTCTACTTCTCCTCCATCCTGCAGCCAAGTGGCTGAACACTCACTCACACTTGTTCCCTATTGTGAGGAATACAGATTATATTGCTAGGAAAAGCCAAGTACAAGCCCCAGCGTAATAAGCTCAAAGCGATGTGGTATCCCGGGAGGAACTGGGAAGATTAATGCCATCGTCAGAGAGTGGGAGATGCAGGGTGATTATTCTTACCACATCGCCATGTATCGAGTCTGTTTGCAGGTGCCAAAGCCAGATGGGTCTTAGAGAATAATTATAGGTTGTCTCAGACTTAACCAGGTGGTTGTCACAATCACAGCTGAGGTATTGGAGGTGGTATCTTTATTGGAGCAATTTAATAACCACTCCTGGCACCTGATTTTCACCTACGATGTGCAAATGCTCTCCACAGACAGATGGAGAAGGTGGCTGTCCAGCACTGCCCTTCCTCTGCTACCCTGATGCTCGTGCAATGAGCCCAGGTGCAGAGTGGCAATAGAGACAAGGATGGAGGCTGCACCTGGACCTCCCATCCTCAAGGCTAGTTTTGCCAGAGCCACTGCTAATTGCCCAACTTTCCAACTGCAGAGGCCAACTCAGTCCTATAAGGCGCCATGCCACCAAGTGGGCAGTGACTTGTCCTCACAGGAGTAGATGCATCCCCCAACAGACATCTGCCTTCCTTCTCAGAATTCTTCTGCTGGCTTTCCCATTTGTGAGCCTACAAATGCTCATCTATTGACATGGCATCTCACAAAATGTCGCAGCTATCTAAGAAGATTATTTGGTGGTGATGTATGTGTGGCAATGAGCTCTTGCCTTTGGCATTCGCTACTCTTTCCTGTCACCAGAAGCAGATGGCTTGATAGATTATTGGAATGGCCTGATGAAGATGGTGCCTTACAACCCAGTGCTTTAAACCAGCAGCCAATATCTGGTGCCATCATTCCTGTAGCCAGAATTCATGGGCTTAGGAACCAATAGAAAAGAGAGTGGCTGGATGTCATCCCCATCTTGAGACCTATCCTCTGAGAAGGGATGTTTTACCAGAAAACAGAGTCATAGTTCAACTAAGTGGGAGCTGACCCTCCTCCCAGGCCATTTTCAGCCCCTCCTGCCACTGAACTAATAAAGAGTGTAGGGAGTGATCACTGTGCTGACTCGGGTAATGGAGACAGGGAACTTATCGAGCCAACTTCTGAAATTACTGGAATAAATTCACACCCACTGAAACAAATGTTTAAACAAACGGAAGCCATCAACGTACCTCAAAAGGACGTGGTTTAACATAAATGTGTCATCCACGACTTCACCAGAGAAGCAGAAGGTTGATACTTACCCCAGCCCCTCTCTTCCAAGGGAAGCGTCTGCCACGATGTTCCCTCAGCCTGGCACACATTTCTGTAGAATGGGCCAGGCTTCCACGGCCATCTCTGTACTGTGCTCTTCATATTCTAGATAATCTTTATTCACAGCCACATCCGGCTTTGGTGACTGGCCCATAAAGTAAACATCATGTCAAAAACACACAGGCGTTCGCCAAGACTAAAGCGATTGCCAAAAAGTCTTGTCTGGGGGAGAAGGCAATGCTTTTTCCCTGTTGGCACCGATGTCCTGCTGCTCTTTGTTGCAGGGTACTTTGTGTGCCATGATTCTGCATAACGTGGCGTTGACTTGGCATCAGTGAGAGTGATCGCTAGATCCCCTGGCCAGCTGAGCTTTGGTCTCCCGATAGGACGTTACTAAGATTCAGTAGCGTGAAGGTTGTGGGGTCAGGAGAGGTGAAGCAGGATCAACGAGACAGGAGCACGGTCCAGAAGCTGGGCTATTGCCCATCAGGGGAGACAGATGGCTGGGCAAGGGAAAGATCTGGCTGTGCTTTGGGTGAGGGTCTACACTGGCATCCAGGGAATCTGTGAAGCTGCATCAGGAGCCAAGGGCAAAGGAAACATGTGACGACGCTACTTGCTATGAAATGTCTGTCTCCTGTCATGCAACCCGCAGGATGTGTGGACACCTACCAGGAACGCTTCTTTGTCACCCTCATGAGACTCGATGGTGGAGGCTGGGGATTGGGAACCATGGAGACAAACCAACCTAGAGAGCTCTGGCGACTGCCATGCTCTGAGTAATACAGTTCTTTGTCTCTGAGCAGGATCTTATGTCTCTGGGCAGCATCCATCAAATAGTAACAGACGAGCTTCCTCACTTCTAAGCAGAGTAAAACCCCAAACCCTTCTCCATTCTTGACACACAGGTGAGGAGAAACACATCGCTAGTAACTACTGCAAGCGCTAAACTTTAAAACTCGCAGAAAACCAATCCCAACTCCATTTTTAAAAATTAAATTCTAGCCTTTTTTGAAATATTGATTGGCTGGCTCTTATAATCTGGAAAGAAAACTAAGCATATCCTCATCTAACCCCCAAAGTCTAGTTTCAAATACATTACCTGGGCAACGGTGCGGCCCAATGACCAGTTACAGACTCGTTATGGCCTGGGCTGGAATGTAGGTCTTGAGCCCGATTTTCCTCAAATATAAAACAGGGACCATAATGCGAGATTTTTGAAGTGTTGCTTCATGGGTCAAGTAAGAGCGCGGGTGGTACACAGGTGAGATGTTGTGGGCAGCTCACAGAATTGATTCTCTGCCCACTCCTGTGGCACACAGTCTTAGAATGCTTCTTTTTTTTTTCTTTTTTTAGTTTTTGCATAGACTCTGCATATGTTTCTACTTAAATCAGTGACATTAAATCTGCCCTTTAGATACGTTAGAGGAGATTCAACCATTAATTGGTTTCCAAATTCCTCCCTCAAGAGTTCAGCTACTTACAGCCTTCCTCCTTTTAGTCTGTTTTAATCCATAGCCTTTTAGAATCAGATGCTTTCTGTGTAATAAGTGCCATTTGCAAGCACTTAACATTTACAGAGAGCGCTCACATCCATTATTTCAGGTGAGCCTCCCACCGTGCACCGTGTCCTACACGCAGTGATGTCAGTCCTCCACGCTGCAGACCATTAGATGGAAATGCAGGCTGTCACCCCAGGCCGCACCTTACCAGTCACTGGTAAATGGCAGAGCTGGGACATAAACCCTGGTGTCCTGACTCTGGGTCCCAGTCTCCCCCAGATGGCCTCACAACTTGCTCATCCACCTTCTCTCTCCCCGTCCCAGTCTTGCCCCTCTCTGGGCTGGTTTCTCTGACGTCTCTTTTGACAGCGTTTTCACGATGACCCCGTGTACTAGCCAGGGCTCTTTCAATTTCCAGTCGCAGGAATCCCATTTTAAAAAGATATATGGGCTCCTGTCAGAGAGGGTGGGAAGTGACTGGTGCCGGGCACTGCTGGGTCTGAGGGCTCGGAGGTGTCATAGGCCATTTCTCAGCCCCGCCTCTTTCTGGTTTCGGACCCCATTCATTTCCTGCATTCATTCGTTTTCATGGGAGCAAGTATAGGAGGCAACAACCCCCACATACGTGTCCTCCTCCTGCTGGGGACCTAAAGGGGCAAGAGGAGGGGATCATATCGCTGGGACCCAGTGAGCGAGTGGGAAGAGGTAGGTTTCTCTTTCTACCTTCCAACCCCCTATCCTGTAGCCAATGGGCAGCCACCCAGCAAGAAAGCCAGGAGCGGGTGGGGTGTAGGCCCCAGGGGGCAGGGCAGGGCCTGGCAGAAGAGGATGGAGAGCAGAGAATGAATGAATGGCAAGAGGGGTGGGGAGGTGGGAAGAGAATTGTGTATTCACTCTACAGATACGGCTTTAACAATCGCTGTGTCCCAGACGTTCGGCCCAGTGTGTGTGCCTCACTGAGCTTTGTTTGGGTTTGCAAGCCGATCTGGTGGTGGGCACAGCCTCGAGGCCATTCGTCCTTTCTGTGTCCGTCACCCTTCCACTGGGGTTCGCTGCCTTTGCTTCTGCTCGCTGCTCCGCAGAACGGCCCGCTCCGGAAAGCCATAAGCAGAGAACAGGCACGCCTTCTAATAATCACGCCCCGGAGCAAAACTCACAGCTGAAATGTGGAATCCACACGAGGGAGTTTCCTAGGCTCTTTGTTGGCTTTAAAGAAAAGGCACAAGTAAGGACAGGGGACACGGGGGACGGGAGGCAGGAACAAAAGCAAAGAATTTAATGAGCTGTTTGAGGGGGTTCCCACACTGCGCTTCCCGGGCCTTAATGAGAAGCCGGAGGCGCTGGGTGCGAGCAGGAGGGAGAGAGGCGGGCAGGGCCTGCTCAAGGAGGGAGGCTCTGATGGAAGTCCTAGACCAGAAGCCACAGAGCAGCCTTCTTCATTCGGAGCTGCCTGATGCAGGCTGCGGGCAGGGAACGGGCTTGCGCCCCTCTCGCTGCCCTCCGACCCCCCGTGATTTCGGAGGCCGTTCATTCCATTGCTTCTTTTTTTTTTCTTTCTTTTTTTTTTATTGCTTAAAGCATTACAAAGGGTTTTACATATGTGTCCTTTTTTTTTTCCCCCCGCCCTTGACAATACCCCGGCTTCGCCTACCCCCCAGTGTCTTATGTCCATTGGTTATGCTCATATGCATGCATACAAGCCCTTCAGTTGATGTCTTAACCCCCTCCCTCCTGCCCCCCAACCCTCCCCGGCCTTCCCGCTGCAGTTTGACAATCTGTGTGAGGCAGCTCTGCCTCTGTATCTATTATTGTTCAAAAGTTTATAATGGTCTCTATTATCCATGAATGAGTGAGATCATGTGGTATGAGAGAGAATACCACATGATCTCCATTGCTTCTTAAGCTCTCCCGCTCCCCTTCATTCGGAGGCCAAGCAGGCGGACGGGGGTAGTGCAAGTGTATCATGTCGCACAGTAGGTTAGTTCCGTCGCCACCTTATATAATCGGTGTTCTGTAATGCATGTGTAAGGCTTGGGAATTGGAGTACCTTCTGGTTCCGGTTCTGACTCTGTGTGAACTTGGACACGACATTGAATTCCTCAGGACCTCAATTTCCTCATCCGTGAACTGGGGTAATGGGTGGGGTCGACTGGAAAGCGGGGATGGGGGGTCGGGGGGGGAGTTACTGGGCTGCAGGACGTCATTGACCTGTGGTTTGTGTAGAAAACGCACCGGGGCGCATGGGTGTGCGCATGATCCCACCTGTGAACTGGGCATCGGGTGTTTCACAGTTTCTCCAAGAACTTTGTGGCCCCTAAAAACAACTATACAGATTTAAACAAAAAAGTAGACAAACCTTATTTTAAACTGAGAAACAAGCCACGTATGGTCGCATCCTCACCTCGAATGCGGGGGCCAGTGATGCCCGCACCTGCCAGGCCCGGCAGCCAGGACTGTGCCCGCACAGCAGCCACAGGAACTGGGCTCCTGGGCTCCTGGGCTCCCTGGCTCCCGGGACCGCGTATCAGCCAAGAATGCGGGGGCTCAGGCTCCCGGGTGATGAGAGCTGAGCTTCCACGGCTGAGGTTTCTTTGCTCTGCAGCGTGGCCTGCCTCTCACTGTCCCTCAGTTATGCTCTGAGGCAGCTTTCTGTGGGGGGTGACCACTCACTGGAGCCAGAGTTCAAGCCAGAACGGCCAGTATCTCACTTAACCAGCTAATGCTGTTCTGAAAGGCGGAGCCTGACAATGGCAGGTGAACCAAGAAGCGCAGAAATGAAGACACCGCGGTGGCACCAGCTCCAGGGAGCTCAGGCCCCGGGCAGGGGAGGGAAGCTGGGGGCCCTTTCCAGCAGCCCTGGTGACAGGAGGCGAAGCAGAGCTTAGAATGCAGTCAGTGCCGTGGTCTGGCTTTCGCCAACGCTGCTGCGACTCACAGCAAACAGGCAGGCAGACCATGGCTTCTCTCAGGTGCCTGGTGATCATCTGTGCTCAGCAGAGCAGCACGCGTGTGTCTCCCAAGAATCATGACTTAAAGATCCCAAGTGATAAAAGCATCAGCCTGAATTATCTGTTGCCTTCATGCAGGCCCGGCTTCCCAGACACACAGACGGGAAGGCAGCCCAGTCGCTGGGGTGTCGGCTGGCACATTTATGGGGGCATTTACTACGTCGTAACCTCATCAGTGGGATAGATGTCCTTTCTCTGGACTGGGATCCTCTATGAATATTTGCCTTTGCACCTTCTGCTCCTAGAGGGATCGGTACACATGGAAATGGGTGAATCTGCTCAACCTCTTCACTTTGCAGTGACTCGTTCAAAGTCAAAATTAATAATGGGAAAAATCTGACTGTTTTTAAAATATATATATGTTTTTAAATAAATTGTTATTGATTTCAGAGTTAGAAACATCAGTGAGAGAGAATCATGGATAGGCTGCCTCTTGCACGCCCCCTATTGGGGGTTGAGCCCAAAACCAGGGGCCTGTGCCCTGACCGGGAATTGAACCAGAGACCTCTTGGTTCCTGTGTTGACACTCAACCACTGAGCCATACCAGCCCGGCCTGACTCCTTTCTATCCTCTAAGTGGAGAGTTCTATTTTTCGTAGGGCCTGGCTGGCTAAGACAAATCCCTTACTAGGAGTCCTTGAACCCTGATTCACATTTGCACATAAACACACAAACACACATGCACATATACAACACCCTTAGATACACACAAACACACAAGCATACAAGCAACACAAAACACACAGACATACATAGACACACAAACAAACATACTGGTTACATATTTGATTTTCAGGTAAACACTGAGGAATTTTATGACACCAATGATTCCTATGCACGGCATCCTGCTCTCTCAGGAATTAACACTAAGCCACTTAATTTCAACCCAGCGACATCTTTAACAACCTCTCTGGAAGGTCCTGTCACCATATAACTGCAGGATATAAACATGATTGGTGAACCTACGTGACCTCCCACTCTGTTCTCAGACAAAGGCCGGGATTACACAAACCGCCACAAGCTGTGTACAGTCCTTCTGCTTCATGCGACAGGGCGATGCCATTAAAAATCTGGCTGATCTCTCCTCCTTGCCCCCTACACTCCCTGTGACATCAATTGTAGTGATGCTCCAAGTATCACCAGATTGGTAATGGGAAGAGCACTAGGCATCTTTGAGAAGGGTTCAGATGGAGGGAGAAATCTACTGGGACTTCGCTGAGCCGCCCTTCCCAGAAATTTCCTTTCTCCTGCCTGGTCTATCCACGTATTATCAGAAACTACGCTCTGTCTTTATAAATGGGGAGAGTGTGGTTTATATTTAAACAAAACAAAGATTAATGAGTCAAAGCTAATTGTTGCCACAAAGGAGGATTGATGTGCAAGTTGGCAAGTAATTAGAGATACAACAGGGAATGTTAGGTCGAGAGGCAACCCTGGACCGGTTTCCTTAACGGCTGACAGACATTGAAGCTTTTGTGTGGATCTCTGCTGGGTGTTAGCAGATCCTGTGCTGGGATTTGTCCTTTTGTTCTTGCTTCCATTCAGAACGTCTCTCAACCTGTCTGTGCACTCCCCCAGACGGGCCGTGACAGAGACCAACAGGGTGGGGGGAAAGTAGGGTTTTGGTTGTTCATGTGGGAAACATTACAGAAACTAATAAATAATAACACCAGAATAAACTCTGTGTTTCCTGTACTCATAACTGTAAGCCTACTTTTGCCCCACCCTGTATTCACCGCTCAGAATTGATCAGGAATGAACATTGCCATAGCAAACCATAGTGGTATCAGACATATCAACACCTCCTCTCACAACCCCGGGGTAGGAAAAGTTGGCTTAAACATGACGTATAAAAAAGCTACTAAGCATAAATGAAAACATTCCTAATCGGGATGACATTAAAATTAAACACAATTTATCAAAAGACACCATGAAAAGAGTGAAAAGGAAGGCTGCAATGTAGACAATATGTGCAACACTTATATCCAACAAAAGACCCAAATCCTGATTCTGTAAACAATTCCTACAAATTAATTAGAGAAAAAGCAGACAAGCCAACAGGAACATAGGGGAAAGCATTGAAAAACCACTTTTTATTTATTTATTTATTTTATATTTTCATTGATTTCAGAGAGAAAGTGAGAGAAAGAGATAGAAACATCAATTATGAGAGGGAATCATTGATCGGCTGCCCCCTACTGGGGATTGAGCCTGCAACCTGGGCATGTGTCCTTGACTGGAATCAAACCTGGACTCTTGAGTCTGCAGACCAACTCCCTATATACTGAGCCAACCCGGCTAGGGTGAAAAACCACTTTTTCAAAGAGGGGTTTAAATAGCCAATAACTATATGAAAAGGAGCTGAACTTTACTAGTCATTAGGGAAGTAATTTAAAACTACAATGTGATGCCAGCGTATCGCCACACCTCCATCAGAATGGCTAAAATGAAACAGACAGATAATACTCTGTGTTGGCAAGGATGGGAAGCAACCATAACATCTGCACACTGAGGGTCAGCCTGTAACCTGGTTTGATCATTTTGGAAAACGATTCCATACTATCTATTAATCAAAACTGAACCAAGGTACATCCTATGAGCCAGCCATTCAATTCCTAGATGTGTGTTCGACAGAAATATGTACATAGATTCATGGAGAGACATATATAAGAATTCAGAGAGCCGAACCGGTTTGGCTCAGTGGATAGAGCGTCGGCCTGCGGACTCAAGGGTCCCAGGTTCGATTCCGGGCAAGGGCATGTACCTTGGTTGCGGGCACATCCCCAGTAGGTGGTGCGCAGGAGGCAGCTGATCGATGTTTCTCTCTCATCGATGTTTCTAACTCTCTATCCCTCTCCCTTCTTCTCTGTAAAAAATCAATAAAATATATTAAAAAAAAAAAAAAAAAAAGAATTCAGAGAGGCACATTAGCAAGAGCCGAAACCTTTTACAGTGTTAGCACACTGTACGCACAAGTACAGCTTTCTGAAACTGTCAAGATGTGTGGGTCCTTCAGTTTCCTGATCCACGTGCCTGGTTCAGTTTAACTATAGACTCCACAATGGGAGGAGACTTCTCTTTGTGGAACCCAAGACTTCTCTTTCACACATAGCATGGCGTGAAAGCTTTGTGGGCCACCAAAGAGTTTTAAATACTGCAAGTCAAACCAGTAGATTAGGAGAATGGGAGAGGTGAAATGTTAGGCCCGAGGAAGTGCATTAAACCCGGCTATTTCTAACAATTTGTTATTCATGTGCCTGTAAACACATGCAGTTACAGAACATTCATCTATAATAGGCCGTCCAGTGGGGAAAAGCCAAAGGTGACCTAATGAATGGACAGGAATCAGGTCCACAACATTGCTCGTACCCTTTGACCTAGATTGCCTGTTTCTAGGAATCCATCCTAAAGAGGTCGAGACACTTACTAATAAGGGAAGAACAACATTGATTCTGGGCGCAGAGTCTGAGGGAATCGACCGGCCCACCCTGTCAACCCCTTCCCTTCCTCTCCTAGAGAAGAGAGAAATGTCGATAATGGGATATCATAAATACCAAGCCCAAGGTGCCCAAGGCACTAATCCACGTGGCCCACCAAGCATGTGATGCAGGTGTCTCCTCCCCTTCTGTCCTCTCCAGTCCTCTTAACCCAGTTGCTCAGGGCCTGACCCTGGCTAATGTCCCTGGAGACAACACGGATAAGCTCTTAGCCTTGGCGGTTAACATCGGTTGGGGAGCTTTGACCTGGCAATGTCTCCAGAGTTGGCATGGGGCGGTGTACATAAGTGCTGGGAAGTAGGACAATGAAGGTAGCTGGAGTGTTAAAACAAGTACATCCTCGCTCATTCGCACCAATGAATTCTCTGCCAAAGTGTTTGATCCCTGGGCTGCAGACGCTGTCGAGGCTAAGCGGAAAGGAAGAGAAACTGGGACACCTCGCCCCCTCCTTGATTGGCTCCCAATCTTTGAAGAGGAACAGGGTGGGGCCAGAGCAGGCGGCCTTCCTGTGGCGGCACTCCATGGAATTCCAGCTCTGTCTTAATGGGGCAGGAGACAGCGTCAGTATTTACAGGCTGTGTTCCTGTAACTGTTCTACTTTCCACCCTAGAGTCAAAGGAGATTCCGACAGCGCGTAAGACGACACCCAAAATGATGTGTAATATTTTAAAATCGCTGTTAAAATTATTGTTAGAAATGTAGCATGTTTATGGTTTACAAAGGGATATTTGCCCCTGCCACCCTATCTCACTTCCCAGAGGTACCAATTCATCATAATAACGTCAGTGTTTTTATACAGGGAGTGTGGGTGTGAGGGCTCACACTGGGGGCCCTCTCCAGGCACTGCCTCCACCAAAGGGAGCTCCCCACTAGGGTCAGTTCGCATCTCGGGACTGTTCTATGTGGGGGTTCCAAGGCCTGGACCCACTTCAGGATGAATCTAAAGAGGCATTTTAATTCTAGAGCTTTCCATGGGATTGGCTGAGACCTTTTACTATCTATCTATCTATCTATCTATCTATCTATCTATCTATCTATATTTGATTTTAGAAAGAGAGGAAGGGAGAGGGAGAGAGAGACAATGAAAGTAGTTGGAGTGTTAAAACAAGTACATCCTCACTCATTCGCACCAATGAATTCTCTGCCAAAGTGTTTGATCCCTGTGCTGTAGACGCATAGAGGCTAAGTGGAAAGGAAGAGAAACTGGGACACCTCACCCCATCAGTTGCCTCCTGCATGCCCCCTACTGGGGATAGAGCCCATAACCCAGGCAGGTGCCCTGACAAGGAATCCAACTAACGACCTCTTGGTGTATGGAACGATGCTCAACCAACTAAGCCACACTGGCCAGGGCTAGATGGGACTTATTTTTGATTTCAAATGTTAACAGCACTAAACATTAATGCCTTAAGAAGGGGGTCTTTCCTGCCTTTAGTTAACCATACCGTAATTCTCCTGCCAAAGTTAGACAGAGACCTCCTCATGGCCACCGAGAGCTTGTTGTTTTTTAATTTCAGTGATAAGGCCAAGTAAGTATATCTACATAAATGATTTGCTACTTACTGCCAACCACCATGCTATGAAATTTATTTATATTAACTATTCACACTGTTTGTTCCCTAGGGAAGTAGTATCACCCCCATTTTATAGATGAGAGCACTGAGGTTCAGAGAATGAACCAAATTCCTACCCTTCCAGTTGGTAGGAGGAAAAAACCAGAACTTACGGTTTTTATTTATGCTATTTATTTATTGTTGTTTTAAAAATATATTTTTATTGAGTTCAGAGAGGAAGGGAGAGGGAGAGAGACATAGAAACATCAATGATGAGAGAGAATCATTGATTGGCTGCCTTCTGCACACCCCCTACTGGGGATCAAGCCTGTACCCCCAGGCATGTGCCCTTGACCAGAATTGAACCTGGACTCCTCAGTCCGAGGCCGACGCTCTATCCACTGAGCCAAACCAGCTGTTTTTAAAATATCAGATCCCATTTTTGTTATTGGCCTTTGATTTCCTACTGGCCTAGATGGGAGAGGGGGTAGGTTAATCTGCACTGGAATGTTCTTCGTGTGAAGAGTAATCAGATGGTTAACAAATACTTTTGAGTGTCCTTGTGTGCCAGACACTATGCTAAGGGCTAAGGAGTCAGTGATGGAAATGGAGACACGGACTCCACCTCTACAAAGTGTATACATTGATATGCGACTGAACCAGATTTTATTTTATTTTTCCCAGTGGAAATCACAGAGGCCAATACTCCGCTTAACAGTAGATGTTTAACACTTGTCCTCGATAAAGTGATATGAAGTATTGTTTGATAACACAAAAGGCACTCAGAGCACATCTAGTCCAACCATCTTGCTTAACAGAAGAAGAGCCCGAGGTTCAGAGAGGACAAATGACTAATGAGAAGGAAGTTGAATCTAAGGCCTGTTTGTGAGACTGGGTCTAGAGGTTCTTCCACTGAGATCCAGTAGCTTTCAAAAGCTGAGGTGTTAATTAGGACGTAAAGCCACCTCCATTATTTAACTCCTGATGACATTGGAGATTGGCTGACTTCTTCCCACCAACTGCCTCCACGTAGCGGTTCTCAACCCGGGCTCATGTGTGCACCAACGGAGAAGCTTTTAGAAAGGACTGGGGGCTGCCTGTCCTACCTCCCAAACCTCTCTTCCATCTCCTCACCCCTGCATTTACCAGCCCTCTCTCTGAGTGAGATGGGTCTGCGGAGAACAGCCAGGGCCCGGACACGAGGGCTTTATGTAGATTTGGTGCTGGGAGTTCATGGAGACGGTCATTTATAGACATGTTTACTACCTCAAAGGCGGAGGATGGAGAGGATCTGGGAAACTGAGAGTCAGAGAAAGGGTGGCTAGCGCTGGACCCATCCATGCAGGTGCACACCCCAGCGTGAGCGCCTTGGCACTGGGCCTGTATGATGGGGCCCACGGGGCCACTTTTCTTGGCATGGTGCCACCTTGTGCAGCACAGTGTTCAACAACACAGTAGCCTGTCTGCTTCTCCCTGGCTGAACAGGGTTTGGAGAAATGGTCTTTAGAGCTCCTGTCTTGCTTAACATGTGTTTTATTCAAAGGAAGATGGGAAGGTCAGAGACAGTGGAAGGCTTTGGGCCAAGAGGCCTTTTAATAATCCGTGTCCAACCCTCTCAGCCTTGGTCCCTCCACAGTGGAGCCCAGGCGGCCCAGGTCGCATATTACTGCTGTTAACGAAATGGGTTCAAGTCGAGGGACCACAGGACATGGCCCAGAGCCTTTCTCTTGCTGGTCTGATTAGAGGCCCAACCTTCCACTGAGATCTGATTCAGGCCGGCACGCAGACAGCGTGGCTCTGCAGGGCTCCCAGAGGGTACCGGGCTTCCCAGCACAGAGGCGCTTGGAGATGCACCTGCGGGGACCTGATCGTGTCTGGAGGTGCCCACAGGGGAGGGAGAGGAAGATGTGGCTGCAGGGACTTCTGGCCACAAACTCTGACAACTGACATCCCTAGGAGAATCGCTGCTGCTGGTTTGAAAAACAGCTTCGAGCGTATGTCATGCTGACAGTAATCAGATTTAAAATTAGCCCAAATGTGCCAGCATCAAAGAAGCTTTAATTGCAGAGTCCAATCAGGAGACAAAACACTCTAGCGAAAGTTTTGCTGACAAAGTAATTCGAAGGGTGAAAATCTTCCCCGTGGAATCGCGGGGGTTTTGGGGTCGCGGACGCCTGTCCGTTCAGGCCGCCTCCGCACGCTCCAGCTTTCCGAGTGAGCGCTCACACATGTAGGTGCATGAGATGTGCCTTCTCCCAACGCCGGGAGCTCTCACCTGGTGGCTGGATACGGCTTGTGGGTGGGGAGCCCGCTGTGCAGCTGCTCCGTGGTCCTGGGCCAGTTTCCCTCTCGGAGCCTCCGTTTCCTGCCTTGCAACAGGAGGGAAGCGAGGCCCACATTGAAAGACCATCAAGATGTTTAAGATAAATAAAATATGCAAATCCGTTTTTGTTTCCTTTCTTCTCCCCAAACCCAAATGGCTATGGGTGCCCTTAGCCTCCATGTCCCTAGGGACACTGCTGCTGAAATTGCTTAAGGATATGGACCCTTGTGTTTGATGCCAGCAGGCAGACTCCCACCCCTCTGCCCCCATCCCCTATATCTCCAGTTCAGCAATTCTCAACTGGGAGGATTGGAGACACGTCTGAATGTCACAACTTGCCTGGGATGGGGTAGGGGACAGGCACTACTGGACTCTAATGGGCAGAGTACAGCGATTGTGCTCAACATGTCACAAAGCTCAGGACAGACCCCCATTTACCGGCCCTACGTCTCTACGTCAGTAGTGCCAAGGCTGAGAGCCCCAGCCCCAGCCCCAGCCCCAGGGGAGGCTTTTGTTCTCACCTGTGTGCTTTGAAGGTGAGGAGTGTGCCTTGCACTCCTCCCTTTCTCATAAGGGGTTTGCGGACGGCTGGGCACACACGCAGAGGGAGCTCTCATCACAGCGGGAGGGAAGCCAGGTCTCCGTCAGCTGGGCTTGGCCCATCTTCCTTTGCTCTCAGGTCTCCACGTTGGGCTCTTAACATTCCCCTGACATCCTGACATCCTGCAAGGTCTCTTTTTCTTTTTCTTTCACTTGAAGTGTTGCCTTCAGGTTTTCCCCATTGGATACATGGGATTTACTTAAGTTTTTTATCTTTCTCCTCGACTAACATGGACACAGAGAAATGTACTCATAGAGGCACCCTGCTGTGTGACTGGCCAGGGGACTTCTCCGGAAGTCATGGAGAGTGGCCTCATGAAATAAGATGCCAAACACTAGACGCTAAACAGAATCACTGGCTGAGACTCCCAAAGAAACCTGGCTACCCTGAGGGTGAGTCTACGAATAGACTCCTTTTCCCTGGCTGGTTCCATTCATTTGGTGATACAAATACATGTCATCTACAGTATATTCTCAACTACATAATATCTAGACATCTCTCACCTACATCTATTTATCATCTACATCTATCTATGTATCTATCCATCTACCTATCTATCAGAAATGCCTGGGAGGAGAAGACATTAAAACATTAATGATGGTTATCTTAATTAGAGAACATTTTCTTCCTGTGCACATGCATCTGAATTTTCCACATATTCTATGAGTATTTTATAAATTGAGAAACAAAGCAATACGCATTATTTAAAGGAGAATTTAAAGAGCCATCTGGGCACGTCTGCCTGAACCGCACACCCTGAGGATTTCTCCTCCGTGCATTGCAAGCGAGACGTTGGCAAGCTGCCGCTCAGATAGACATGCCCAGCGGCCCAGCTGAGGGATGCATCCGGGGAACAGCTGCTCCAGTGATGACTGTATTTGGGGATGGATGGATTCTTGGTTGCTTTTGAAATGACTCGAGCCAAATGAAATCGCACGTAGGCCTGTTTATTTCTCCTCAGTCCACTCCCAGTAGGTGCAGGAAATAGCCCCGCAGCGGGCAGAAGGAATGACGGACGGGCTCTGTTCTCAGAGGCGATCCGCCTTGGGCACCTGCTCTGGGACCCAGCGTGTAGCGGGCTAGTGCAGTGCGTGGGGCTGGCCCGGCTCCTACTCCCCCACTTTGCATTCTGCGGGAGAGCCCGTGGCTCTTTTCTCAGTGTAAGCAGAAAAATGCAAGGTGCAGTCTCAGAAGAGATGGCCTCGCTCCTCCAAGAGCCACCAGTCTGAGGGGAAGTGCCGGGAAGCTGTTGATGTCACAATGGCACCCACTGACGAGGTGAGCAGACGGCTCTTTGTTGCACTTGGAGCATCACCTCCCAAGTTCTAGGCATGCGCTTCAGAGTCTAACCTTCTCCAGGAGCTATCCTGGCAGCTTTTGAGGACCACAATGATCCCCCAAGTGAGGAAGTAGCCACAGACGTTAACGAAGAGCAAATATATAGAAAGACAGATCACAAAAAGCTGGAGGACTCCGGGGAAATAAATCAGGTTTGCAGGGCATTTAGACCTGGTGACCTGGATGAGGCCTAGGGATCCCGGGTGGAAAAGCTAGAACTGAGACAGCCGAGGAGACTGGCTCAGGTGTGAGTCCAGCAGGTGAGGCCTGGGCAGAGCCACGGCAGGGACTGAGGACCCCGAGAAGGCTGGGTGCAGGGCAAAGCCACAGGGCTGACAGAGACGCATAACATTTTTGGAGATGATGGAATCCACTAGCAACATGTGATGGCCTGCTCCCCTGGATCCAAATGTAAGACCAAGCCCAGATCACAGAGATGATTAGCCTAAGTATCAGAGGCGAAGGGCCACCACTAAGGGGCCTTTTGAGTCAGTACTGCCCAGGGGGTCAGAGGAAGGTCTACTCAGGCCCCGGTCCCACTCCTTCCTTACGGTGTGACCTTGGCGAGCAACCTGAATTCTCTGAGCTTTGAACTTCTCATCTGTGAAATGGGTAAGACTGCCAGCCTCCTGGGGAGGAAAGTATCATGAACGGGGACATTGAACTCACGGTTTGCCACCAGGTGGTCAGGCCGTGGCAGCCAGGACCACACAGGGACCCCAATAAAAGCCAGATACAGAGATTTCCCATCATTCCCGGCGCTACAGGGAGTACCCTCAGCTCTGACCTTGCTCTCGAGTGCCTGTGGGTGATGCCTGACTCCTGCATGTTGACTCAGTTTCCACGTTTGGTTCTTCTCCTGCAGGTTGGACCACTGATCCTGGGTTTCCAGGTAACACCCAGGGTCTGGCTCAGTTGTTTAACATCCAGCACTCCCACAGGGGGAGGTGGGTAAGAGAGCGCCACGGGCAGGAGGCCACAGGGTGAAATGAACGGGTCACATTTTCACACAGTGGGTCTGATGTCCTCTGAGTTGAGATGGTCCTTGTAGAAGGAACACCCTTTATCGACGCTCAGACCCTATGGTGACCGAGCGATGCTCCCCAGGCCCCTAAGCCAGTGCTCCTTATAGTGAATATGCACACGAACCCCCCGATTCTGTGGGTCTGGGGTGGGGCCAAAGGGGCTGCATTTCTGATGGGCTCCCAGGCAACCCTGACAATTGAATAGCAAGAACATAAGTCACCACATCAACACGCCAGCTCCCCAACTCATCACAATTAATTTTATTCCACAGCATGTTTAAGGGAATGTTATTCTCAGGGAGATGTCTAGGATGAAAATAATTAAAAAGACTGGAAAGTACACACATTTATGTATCTCTTCTTTTCATTAAATATATATCTGTTTGGCAAAAAAATGTTAGACTCTTTTGTACAAAAACAAAGCAAAACAAAACAAAAACAACAACCAGCCAACCCAAACCCTTGCAAATTGTCAACACCTGTAACAACTACAGTGATGCAAACTTGATGTCTGACACCTCCCCATCATGTGGAACCTGTGTGGCAGCAGGACCCGCCCCCCCGGGGGAAGGTGACACCAGACACGCAAGCAGTAGCCGTCTGTCACAGAGGCCTGTGGGTCGCAGGGGCCTGTGGGTCGTGGCTGTTAGAGATGGAGCATGACAACTGACTTCACCTTTTGTGCTTTCAGCTAAGGGGCCGGGAGGGCGTGTGGACACGAAGAAGGCAGGTGCGGCTGGGGCAGGGGCAGGAGACCCAAGACTAGCTGGTGAGGAAAGGAGGCTGTCAAGGTCACAGTGCAGACATGGAGTGGGCCTGGGGCCTGGGGCCTGTGTCTGGGGCCCCAAGGCCGGTGGGAACTAGGATGAGGAGGCAGCTGCTGCTCTTGGGACCAAAGAGGAACAGGGCAAGGCAAAGGCTGGGCTGGAGGAGGGAGCGGATTTGAAAGCAGATTTCAATTCATACAGAATGGGCGGTGTGAGCTGACTCTGGAGAAGGGGATGAGGAGGCCGTGTTGGGTCTTCTCAAGTAGTTGGGCTGTTTCTTCCAGACACAAGCCTTGCGTGGGGGCCCTCCCTTGGTCTGGCGGGCTGGCTGGGGGCAGTCAGGAGCTGCTGGCTCCCAGACGCCAGGAGGGGAGGCTGTGCCTGCTGGGGTGCGGATGGAGGGGCCCTTTGGCTCTCTGACTGGTGGCGGCACTGCTCTTGTCCCACCATAGGCTGCAGCAACGGGAGGTGACCTAAAGCAATGGCGTCTAGAAACACGATCAGGGCGGTGAGCTAGATGCCAGGCGGGGGCAGAAAGACGGCAGGTGAGGCCGGAGGAGGTGTGGGCCGCGCTTCCCTTTGCCACCGGATCCCAAGGCGTGGCCTGTGCTCCCTCTTCTCCCCTGCTGGCCGCGGTTTCCAGTTGTGGAGGGGGCTCGGGGGCGGCCGCCTCAGTTGCAGTCATAGACAAAGTCATAGTTGCTGGGCTCCTTGGGGATGGGCGGGGGCGCGTCGGGGATCTGGATGTTCTCCAGGTCCAGCAGGCGGAGCTTGATCTCCATGCTGAGCAGCGTGTCCAGGTCGTTCCGCGTCAGATCGCTCAGCATGTCCTTCCCCAGCAGCGCGTTCAGCCCGTCCGTCCAGATGCAGTACTGGTGGGAGAGGAGGGGACAGTGACCACCACCGGAGACGCTGAGGGCAGCAACAATTGCTAGCACTGCTAACACCGACTACTCCCCAGGCGCTGGGCTCTGTGCTCAGCGCTTTGCCCGCATCACTGTTTAAAACATGCACAATGGCTGCATCAGGTGGCGCTTCTGCTCCCGTCGCTGACTGCGCACGGTGGTATTAAAACATGTACAATCGGACAGGACTAGTGCTCAAGGGTTGCTACTTAAGGAACAGGGCGCAGTCCCGGAAGCAGTAACCCACTGCAGGAGGCCACACCTGGCACCTCGGGGCCGGCCTGCTGGAAGGCCTCATGGATGTTACTTAGCCTCCAGCGGCTCCGGGAAGCAATGGGAATGGCCAACGTTTACAAGCTCCAGGAGCGAATGCACAGACCCTTTCCCTTCAGCCACCGTTTGTCTTGAAAACCCAGTGACACAAGGAAAAGTCAAAACCTTATTAGCGACAGCCCTGAACCAAAGGCCGGAGGCCATTAGGCTGTGGTGGAAATAGGCAGAACTACTTGGCGGAGGACGGCGATCCGAAGACGGAATCGCTTGGCAGAGGAACGCGTAGCTAATCAGTGACTGTCCAGCAGCGGGTCCTGGGAGGTTCCTGGCGGCTGTCAGGGAGGATCGGGAGCAACGGGCAGGCTCGTACAGCACTAAGTCGGACCTAGTGACCAGCAGTCTCTAGAGGGGATGCAGAGGATGGAGGAGGAGGAGTGTCCCACGGCTGCCACTCAGGGAGGACGTGGACGACATGGAAGGCGGTGAGGAAGAAGGGGACCGAGAGGTCAGCGGGAGCGGCGGCCCAGCAGGCTGACCGGAGCAGTGGTCCTACAGGCGGGCGGGGGGGCGGGGAGCAGCTCATGGCCACACCGGCCTGCCCGGCTCAGCGCTTCCGTGGGCTGAACCAGAGGAGCCGCTCCCTGGGGGCCAGGACTCAGCATGTGGCAGAGCATGTCCCTGCCCCTTGCCCCATATTTCTAGCAGTGACTTCATTTTCACATCTGAGCCTGACCAACCTGCCACGCATCTCCTCCTCCCCTGCTCCAGCCAGGAGGACCGCGGAGCCCTCGGGGAGGGCCACGGAGGTGCGGGGGCTTCTGGGACAGTGCTGTTTACATAACTAATTTCTAAGTCTGGAAGCTCGAGGGAGAGATGGTGTTTTGCCTGAGATGCTGGGGTGGGTTCGCAGGAGTCCCTGTCACCCGGAGCAAGAGCATCCTCTCTGGAGTGGGGCAGCCGCAGGTCGGCCCCTGCAGAAGGGTCCTGGCCAGGAGTCCTCACCCGGCGGCAACCTCCCTGCCGCTGCGCCCATCCCAGTGTTAGCGACACTGCAGCTGATGCTGCTGGTGTGCAGAGCGGCTTTCCTACTTGCTCATCCGGTGGCTGCCTATGCGCCGGGGCCAGGCCGGAGAAACAGCGAGACCTAGAGCATGACCACAGCTGCACTCGGGGAAGCAACGAATAAAACTGGTTTCTGTACAAAACATTTCTATGAGAGTGGGTGTGATAACAGTACTGTCGTTAGGTTTCAAAGTGGACTGTTGATGGCCTAGAGATCACATGGGAATTCTTACAAATAAAACTACATGGTATCTGGATGGGCTTCCAACATAATCTGGGGGGTGGCTGCTGGGTGTGGGTGGCGCTGGGTGGAGGTGGCGCTGGGTGGGGGTGGCGCTGGGTGGGGGTGGCGCTGGGTAGGGGTGGCGCTGGGTAGGGGTGGCGCTGGGTGGGGGTGGCGCTGGGTAGGGGTGGCGCTGGGTAGGGGTGGCGCTGGGTGGGGGGTGGCGCTGGGTGGGGGGTGGCGCTGGGTGGGGGGTGGCGCTGGGTAGGGGTGGCGCTGGGTGGGGGTGGCGCTGGGTAGGGGTGGCGCTGGGTGGGGGTGGTGCTGGGTGGAGGTGGTGCAGATGGACCCAGACTGGCCTTGAGCTGAGACCAGCTGAAGCGGGGTGCTGGGCACAGGCAGGAGCTGAGAGTTAGGCCCCGCTTTCTCTCTCTCTGTGCAGCCACACAGAGCAGGAACCAGAGAGCAGGGGTCTCCGGAGAAACGCCCCCCACGGCTCCAATCCCAGCTCTACCGCTTACGACCTGGTTGACCGGGGACACGTGTCCTAACCTCTGCGCTATTTCCCTCCTGCACGAATGGGGACTCTACTGGTTCGCTCTTTTGGATGTGAGATGAGAGTCAAGTGAGAGGAAGGAGAGAAGCTCAGAGGAGTTACAATCACTGTATCTCTCCTGCTGTCGAGGTGCTCCCTCCCCCCACCCCCCTGGTAAAGGGGTACTGGGACAATTGCTTCTACTTTAGGCGTGAGGATGCCACTCAAATGAGGGAGCAGACAGGAAAGTGCTCTGAAGAGGGTGAAAGTGCTTACACGCACACAGTGGCTCTCTCCTCCCACACCACAGGCAGACACACATGCACCCTGGCGGCCCAGACTCAGCGTCACCTGGAACGAGCGCTCCAGGGAAAGCCCCCCACCATTTAAGCAGCACCCAGTCTCCTATTCTAGGGCACAGCGTGGAGTTGGTGGCCCGCGCAACCAGTTTCATTTCCAAAGAGAAACAGTGGGACGCAGAATCTATTTCAGGACGACGAGGACAAAGTCAGAGCCTTCTGCAAACTAAATGTCAAGCAGCCCAGAATGATATGCAAGCACCATTTTAAATGCAGGATTTGCGTCTAATCTCTCCTCTCGCTCTGGGATGTACAATTTTATTCAAAAGCTTCAAACCAGTGAAAGCCGGATTCTGAATAACTTCCAAATGAGTGCAGCTCCCGGAGGGCCGGGGAACAAAGTGGGATTTACGGACACATCCCCTTCCTTTCTGAGAGCTGCTTATGCGGCCACACGCCGACCAAATCTGAATGGCGCCGTCTAAAAATAAGTCTCCGGCGTGATGCTGGATTCGAGCTTACAAGAGAAGAAGGTAAATCAACCATCGCTGTACTTTCCCTTCCAAACGCACTTTCCTAGCTCATGCTATATATTTTAAATATAGCTGACAGCGTGCCTCCAGAAGAGAAACAAATCATACATATAACAGGATGTCAGAAAGGAACAAAAGCATCTCAGAAATAAAACCCGGCGGTGGAGACAGCCTCACACCTCTCAAATAATTTAAAGAAAACCTCCCTTATCAAATGCTTTTTTAAATTATATTTTCCAATATTATTTTATGTGAGTTTTGGGTGTATATAGTATTTTATTTAGAAAATGTTTCTATTAATTTCAGAGAGGAAGGGAGAGGGAGAGAGAGATAGAAACCTCAGTGATGAGAGAGAATCATCGATTGGCTGCCTCCTGCCCCCCCCACACTGGGGACTGAGCCCGCAACCCAGGCATGTGGCCTGACCGGGAATCGAACCATGACCTCCTGGTTCATAGGTTGACACTCAACCAGTGAGCCAAGCTGGCCGGGCAGGGTGTATACAGTATTTTAAAGAATAGAGACAAGTTTGTCTTGGGAAAATCCTGACCAAAAACGAAGTATTCCATGAAACCTCCACAGTGGTACCCAGGGCGGCCCCCCTCAGGGGTCGCAGCGAGGCCCTGGCTGAGCCTTTAGCATCTGCAGACTCTTCCGCTTTACATGGACTCTTACTGCGCTGGAGGGAAGCTGGCAGGTTTTCAAGAGGTTCCCATTCCACCCCAAGTCTACAAGATGTTTCTTTGTTCATGGTTTGGCTTTTGTTAAAAATGAAATTTCTTTCTCTCCCCTATTCTCCTCCTGCATGTTTTTTTAGAGAAAGTGTGACATCCTCTCATCAGTTCACCCCACCAAGACCTCACCTCATGCTTGTCAGGAGCGATGAAGTTCAGTTGGCAGTTCGAGTCGTACAAGATGGAGAAAGCGAGTTCAAGCACCTCCTGCAAGAGATTGGAAAGAACACCCGCTCAGGGAAAGGGCCGTTCGTTTCGCAGCCTGAACAGGGAGCAGGGCTCCCGGTGTGTCCTGAGAAGTGGCTGCCCAGTGAGTGGTCCCGGGCCACGCCACCCAAAGCTGTGGCTCTCTCTTCAGCACCGCTCCTCCAGGGGGACCACGAGAAGCTGTAAACTCCTCCCCAGTCAGCAGCACAGGGCCGCTCTACCTTTGATCACCTCAACCAGATAGATGTTCGTAGGGGTGTGAATTTCCTACAACATGGCAGGTAATGACGCTCTTTGGTGAACCCATTATCTTTAGGGACCATGTCTGACCCTTGATCTTTGAACTCTGTAGAGCAAAGGCTACCCACCCTGGATTTTATACCATAGCAGCCAGAGGGGGAGCGTAGGCCCAATGTCGGAAGAGCTGGGTTCATTCATTGGTGAGTATTTACTGAGTGCAGACAGGAGGAGCCAGACACAAGGACCAAGGACTAAGGGACACGGTCATCTCATTGTAGCCGAGTGACCTGGGGGGAGACACTCGGTGTCCCGTCTAATATGTATGTTAACGTGCACTTCTCAAGTCGACTGTACTGTACAATATTGAGCGCAACGATTATTCCGTTGGTCTGAGCAGCCGGCAGGGTGCAACCTTAGAAGAGAAGAAGTCACCGGAGGCCAGAGGGTCGGTGTGGTTGACCTTGTGACACTGCCTCTGTTCAGGGACACCGACAAGGAAAGGGGGGCTGCAGACTTGGGTCTTGGCCCTTCTGAGGCATATACCAGTGAGGACATGAACGAGGGGCACTGTCATGACCCAGATTCCCGATACAACAGGCAGGAAATGGGAAATTCGGGAGCATGTCAGTCCCCACTCTAATTTCACCGAAGCTGCCTGGGAGGGGAGGAAGGGGGAGGAATTAATTCTCCGAGCTGCATGCTTGTCTCAAGGCTGCTATCACTTATAATGAGTTTATTGATGTCTCTGGCTTGTTGTCATTGAGTTGTCGGTGGAGGTCAGCTCTTCCACACGTGGCGCAGGCGGCTGCAGAGCTGGGAGCAATGACACCTCTCGGGCTAACACTCCAGGAGTTGCCACCTGTCCAGACCTTCTGGAGGGAGAGAGGCGCCAAGAGGTGGGGGGCATGCTGTCATGGATCTGGGGCAGTGTCCCCCTCAGGGGCTCCTTGTCACACCCCACAGGACTCACTCAGCCATCTGAGCTCACCGCCTAAGACCTTTTATTCCCAGTGAATTTAATTCAGAGAAAACTGATGTCCAGGAGCAGCTCATGGCCATCCTTTGTCCCACTGATTCACCAGGCCCCCCTCACTGTGCGGCGGGAGGCCCAGGAGGGTGAGTTCTGGGGACAGAGGAGCAGGAGGACCTGAAGATTCCCCGCCCCCTGCCCAGGGCCTCTGACCTCAAGCTCTACCCTCTGGGCTTGGACCCAGGGATGAAGCACGTTGGGTCGGGGGATGCTCAGAGAAATTCTGGGCATGATGGCGCCTTGGTTTTGGGACTGTCATCTTCCAGGGCCAAATAATGGACTGAATGTATACAAGAACAGAGATTTACACAACGTATTTTCAGTACACAGTGTTGGCTGCCATTCCTCATCTTGTTTTGGGGTGACTCGCCTCATATGGCCACTTTGGCCAGCAATCACTTTAACTCTGTGGACTCTGTCCCATCTACCCAGGTGACCTTGAGGATAGAACTCGGGGTGTGTGTGTGTGTGTGTGTGTGTGTGTGTGTGTATGCATGTACTTTTGTTTTTCCTCAACCATGGACAGGGTCATCCAATGCAGACCAGGACTCCCCACTACCTTTTCGTGTTAGAGATGACAGAGCAGGAATTATTCACTTCAATCCTGACTGATAGGTAAAATGCACATACTGTTTATATTCCTCATAGATACCAACAGTGAACAGTTGAAGAGCAACGTACTGATCTATATGATAATTTTTGGTACCAAGGTGGCGGGAGCGCCCTGATGGGTCTGGTTAATTCATTCACGGATGGGTACTATATATCACAAGACGCCAAGAGGTATCAACAAAGAATTGGCTTCCTTGTGGCCCCTCCAAGATCAAATACCTCCAAACTGGGGGCAAAGGAAATCTTGCATCTTTTCAGAGGATGCCCCTGGCACACTCTGGCGGGGCCGCAGGCTGTCCTGGTGAACAGCCAGCTGGTCAACTAGCAGGGGTGGGTGAAACTATTGTAATGTGAACAGGACTGAAGCGAATCCAGCTCTGGGGAAAGTCTCTGCTGGAAGCTGGGTCTGGTCTATTTCACAGTCCTCTCCACCATCCTGAGGATGTCAGGCCTCAAACATTTTCTACGATTTTCTGAGTCGTTTGGTCTCTGCCTTTCCCAGGCTTCACCGAGACCCCAGTGATAACAGGAGAAAATGAAAGAGATTGGGGGGTGGAGTTGGGTAAGGGGTAATATAAACACCCATGGGAGGTTAGGAGAGGCCCAGGGAAGGTTGGGGGGAGGGGGGGTGTGTGAACGGACAAGGCTGGAGAGAAGCCAGGGACAATGGTGAGAGGGCAAGTCCTAGGGCTGGACATAGGGAGGGAGAGAACGGATTCAACACGTGATTGGTGGGAGGGAAAATAAAGCTGACAGATGAAAAAGAAATCAGGAAAAGAGAAAGATGTGCAACCACACACACACACACACACACACACACACACACACACGGACGCAGGGGGCAGGCATGCACGCACATGTGCATTGCTGCTGAAGAACGAAGGCTGGGCCCACGGCTGCTGCATTGCTCAGACAGAACTACATGCCATCATTTGGAAGCCATACCTTGTTTTGTTTAAGGGCACCTTTCTCCTTCATATGAGGGCAGTCCTTCCCTGTCACCACCGCTTTGATGTCTGCCACCGGCACTGCAATTCATAAAAGAAATGAAAGTAACGCCACCATGTCAAAGCTGAGACGCCAGCAAAGAAGCAGGACTGAGCATGGCGCCTGCTAGCCCAGCGGCCACCCCAGAAACCACAGCAAAGAGAAAGAAGAGTTTCAAAGAGGAAGAGAAGTCAGGCAGTGCCCAGGGCTTGGGAACGAATATATATTCTTATATTCTGGCAAAAAGCATCCCTGGGGAGAAAAATCTATGTTGATAAACAGAATTTAGTTCATTAAGACAAATACCTAAAAAAAAAAAAAAAAAAAAAAAAATCCCACGGCAGTCATGTGAAAAGTGACAGAATTAGAGGAAGCAGTCATGGTAACAGCAAGAGTGGTACTCATACTGATATTGTGGAAGACACTGGCCAAGTGCTTCGAGTATGTCAGGGTCTCTCGATGAAGTATCTGCTTCTATTTAGTCTCCGAGTTGTGGGTATGAGGAAAAGCAGCCCTATCATAAAGCATTTATTTGACTAAACAGTGCTGAGCCCTCACTGTCATTCTCCCCGTCCCCAGCTCATTATTCCCACAACAGTTCTGCAAGGCAGGGCTCATTCTCCCTGTCTCACAGACAATGACACTGAACCGCAAGGAAGGGAATGCTCTTTCCTGATAGGAAAATGGTAGCTGGTATTTCTCACGCAGTTAGATGAAAAGATGCTATCTCCTGTTTTACTCAGGACTTGGAAGGAGATAAAAAGAGATAGAAAGGTGTTTGCATTTAAAACGTTTTGTTAGAAGAGAGAGAGAGAGAGAGAAGGTTTGGAACCTTAAAAAAAATTCAAAGTCACCTGTCCCTCTCCAATTGCTAATCTTTTGTCCCATAAGATACTGTGAGTCTCACTTCGGATCTGCGGAAGCTTTGAGTACTGAATTCTAAGTAATCAACCAGTAATTATTCCCTTAATGGCGAAGATGACGAGAAATTTCACAATTAAAGTTCACATACTTTTACTGGGGAATTGAGTTGCGAGGGTCATACTTAGAGGACGACAGAATTATAACATATATAGACTATCAAAGCGATACAACAGGAGAACCCCTTAAAAGCTAATGTTTCCCAGGAACCCTGAAACAGCTCAGAAATGTGGGCAAATCTGCCGACATGCTGGGGGCTTTCTCCAACCCCAGAGAAGACTGGGGCTGCCATCACCCTTTGGGGAATCTCTGCACCCCCCATACCCCGAACTTTTGACCCACGATGTCTGCTCCTTCATCTTGCAGTCCTGATTCTACAGCCCATTACTTGTACTCACTAATATCTGGCTTTCCTTTCTTTCCAGCATATGGACAACTGCACTGCCCAGCAACCTTTGGGGCCAAGTGGTTAGTTCTGGCCAATGAAGTGTGAGGGGAAAATGGCCAGTCTCTTTAACTGAGGGAGGCAGGGAAAAGTCCATGCCCACCAGCCTCTCTCCCCGAGAAACTGAAGAGGCCACATGTTCCATCCAGATGGCACGGCTATGGGATGGCAGGGCAGCCACTGGCCCATGTCCCCGAGTAAGTGACCCATGTCAGTTACATAACGCGGGGAGGGAACACGGACTCTGACGGTCCTGAGCCACTTAGATTTGGGGGTGTTTGTTCCTGCAGCGGAGCATAGCGGAGCAGTGCAGTCTACCCTGAGGGGCAGAACCCTCACCTTGGAGCCCGCTCCTGCCTCTGCCTCTCTCCCTCGCATTGGCAGGACCTGCAGTCGGTCCCTACGCTTCCCGAACCCACTGCCGACGACAACCGCAAACGTCAGCTCTCCTCAAATCCATGTTCACAACCGGCAAGCAGCCCTGTTCCTCTCGGTGGCCTGCCCGGCTACCTATTTATGCCTTAGAGGGGAGGGCATTTGGGGAAGTCGGGTTTACCGTTCAGTGGAGAAGCCACCACTGAAGTGAATTTGACACAATGAACCACCGATTCAGAAAGCCTTCCCAGCGTCAGGTGGCACATGAGTCATGAGTACCTCAGACGCAGGAAGTCTTTTGCTGCATAATCTGTAACACGGTCAGTGAACCAGAGTCTACAGTCTATAAATAGCAGCTGCCCGTGGCTCCGAACCCGTCATGTGGAAGGGACACGATGAGCACGGAGGCTGTTGTGGGAGCAGCCTTCAGAGTCGCGGGAGAAGGCTCGGGGGAGAACGGGCGCTTTCCCACCTTGCTTGCGGCAGGACAGACTTCACATTCCTCACAGGCATGGTCCCTGTCAAGGAGACACACTGCCTGTGACAGGAGTTCGGCTAAAAGGAAAACACTAATTCTAAAAGCACACCGTGGCTTTTAAAGGCCATTCTTTGCCTACTTTGCCTCTAGGCAGCGGTTCTCAACCTGTGGGTCGCGACCCCTGAAAATACATCCTGCATATCAGATATTTACATTATGATTCATAACAGTAGCAAAATTACAGTTATGAAGTAGCAACGAAAATAATTTTATCGTTGGGGTCACCACAACATGAGGGACTGTATTAAACAGTCGTGGCATTAGGAAGGTTGAGAACCACTGCTCTAGAGGCCCTGGAGAATTAGGTCCTCTCTATTGCCATGCGCAGAACCAGACTCATGGCTCTCTAAGACGGCAGCAGAGGGCTCTTGGTGAGGTGAAAGCCAGGCAAGAGTTTCTATGAGGTCTTTTTTTGGGGGGGGGCAGCATAGAGAAGTGGGGCCAAGAGATATGAGAACAGGATGGTCACTACTGGCACCCTACCCTCAACTCTAAATCCTTGGGGCATTGGCTTCATTTCTTTCTATGCTTTCTTCACTTGGGGCTGGATTGAGATGATCTAACTCAACACTCCCATTGTATAGATGGGAAGACTGAGACCTAAGGAGAGGAAATAAAGATGTGAAGTCACATAGCCAGTGGGGGACAGAGCTGGGGCGATTGCTCTCTCTTCCCCTCCATGCTCCCCTGGTGGGCCATGATTTCTCCCCAGGTTTAGAAGGTGTCAGCACCCCACTCACACCAAAATCAGCCCTGATGTGGTTATCACTTCAGATATGTTCAGCAAACTCTTTGAGTGCTAACACCTATATAAGGAACTTTAATTGTGACTTAAGACAAAAATACCATTGCACAAGTAAATATGGCCACCATGATAAACAGTGTTGGTCTTCACCACAGGGAGCTGGTGGAGGCAGAAATCTCCCAGGAAGTGGCTGGTAAGCTGAGCACTTGCTGTGGACACAGCCTCTGTGGGCGGAGTTACGGAGGAGGAGGGACAGGCTGGGCCCAGGGCAGCCTTCGAAGAATCCGGTCTCTAAGCCGGCAGCATGGCGTGGTGGGAAGGGCTGTGCCTCTGGAGTCGCAGAGCCTGGGTTTGAAATCCAGACCCACCTACTGGCTGTCCCACTTTGGGCTGATGTCTGGGAGCCGAAGCCTCCTCGCCTGCAATGTGAAACGATGACATCATCCACCTCAGAGGGCTGCTCTGATGTTGGAGCCACAATCACGGCTGGCTTTTAATCCAGGCGGCGCAGAGCAGCGGTACAAGGCTGGGCCACGGTGTTGGATGATGGCATTCAGATCTTTGTCCTACCACTTATTAGCCATGTGACCCTGAACAAGTCACCTAATTTCCCTGTGCCTCAGTTTCCTTATCTGTAAAACAAGGGCAATGGTATCTACCTCGTCAGGTTGTCAGGAGGATAATTTACGTAAAGGTCTCAGCACAGTGCTTTCCAAATAGTAAGCCCTCAATACATGTTATTTGGAGCTGTTTTCATAATCAATAATCAGAGTTCGTTCTCTCTATAGACTGGGGACGGGAATTACTCGCCGAGCATCAGGGACCCACATCGCCCACTTGGCTTTGCGGTCTCAGCCGCTCCTCTGTCTTCAGTGATTGGCTTCATTGCCTTGTGTGGGGGCGCCTCCTCCTCCGGCCCCTTTGATGTGGGAGTGCAGAGCGATGGCCTAGATTCTCTCAAAGGGAGGCGCCGAGGGGCCGGGGCTGAAAGGCAATGGAGCCTAGTGTTCGTGGGGGTATGAGGGCCTGTCAACCTGGTGGGAGGGATGGGGGGGACAGGATGGAGGGAGATATGGACTTTTAAGGGGCCTATTTCCTGTCAAACAAAACGAGTATGATAAGAGTAACTGATTTCCCAAACCTTCAGGGATGGAGACAGCTACGGGGAGTCTCCCATCCTCACCCACGCTCTGTAGGAAGAGGATTCTGTGACGCTTAGACGCATCAGAACCTCAATATCCAGCACTGATTAACTTAAGGGGCGGAAGGCAATGTCCCCCTTGGTCTCAAGGCAGGGCCATGTCTTAGGCATGAGCGATGGCACTGGGCATTAACTGAAGGCCTGGTTCATGCCTCCGGTGGAATGAAGTTTCTGAGTTTTAAGGGCTCCAAGAGAAACGGCCATTTGGTGCCAGGCAGAGTGTGTCATTGGAATCACATGCAAACCAGGCAGCAGGCCCAAGGCGGCAGACTTAGTGTCCGAGGCCGGGCCTTCTCAGCTCAGGCACATCATAGCTTCACTTGACGTCATACATGACTACACCCCCTCTGGACAGATGTGCACACAGATGTGCTGTCTCCAATGCACACACACACACACACACACATACACCTGCACACATGCCTGCACACCTATGGGTTCTTGGTTTAGAGAGCAGTGGATGCATCCTCATCCCTAGAGTCTGATTCAGCAGGTCTGGGAGTGAGGCCTACACTCTGCATTTCTAGTAAGTTCCCGGGGATGCTGGTCCCAGACCCATCCTCAGAGCCACGGGTCCAGCTTGTCCACAGTGGGGTAGGGAGTGTTTCCTGAGACCTGAGGGAGGGTCCTCCTTACAGACAGAGGCCCAGGTGCTCACTGCAGGGGCACAGGCACTGCCCCAGGCTCTGCAGCGAAAGGCTTCCATTTCCTTCTCTTCCCATGAACAGTGCCAACAACAGTGCTGGGAGGCAGTGTGCCTGCGAAAGGAGGCTGCGTTCTGAGCCAACAAAGCCCGGACTGCCCCACTTTTGAGCTGGGAGGAGAGAAGGTCCCGGCTGTCTGTCTGACATGTAGCAGAGTCTGACTGTGTCAGGATTTTCCACTCCTGGGCTATTTTCGCCTTCGATGCCATGGGCTTCAAGGGAGGCCAGACAGACTTCACCTCCATGGGCCTGGGATGATGCTCTCACTGCAGGCACTTGGGGGTCAGCGCTCCATCTGGGACCCATGGATAGGACTCACTGCAGGGCCAGTGTGACTTACAAAGGCTGCTTACAGTGTCTTTATTTTTCTCATTCTTTGATTTTTCTTCCTGGGATACCTTCTGAGGCTGTGTTCATTTCGTCTCATTTCTCTCTCAAATTAATTCATTGGCTTGTATACTTTAATGTTTCTATAAGCCTCCCTTTAATGTGTATACTTAATAGTGCCTAAGAAAACCTGTACCCTGGTTTGGTGTTGGGCTAAAATAATCTATCAAAGTACTGGTATTCAAAATGCATACATTAAAACAAACGTCTTACAGAAAAAGCAAATAAATACAACTAATATGTATTTCAGGGAATATTTAGGAAACAGTAACATGCAGATCATTGTAAATTCCCTAAGTGTCTGTGTTACGTCTTTGGAGAAGTTGGGAAACAGAGGCAGAGAGTACCTTTTCTAGACGAGGAGCTTAAATGCGACAGCCATCTTTGTGCCGTCTCAAGGCTGTGCTTAGATGCTGCCTCCTCTGGGAAGCCCTCTTTGATTACTGCAGCATATTTGGGTCTGCCATTAGCTTTGCATCAGATTATGGGATGCACTGAACTATAACAAGTAAATGTGGGCGGCGTCATGATTATTTCCGTCATCAGGAAAGGACAATGGACAGAATCGGGGTCATACCGTTCCTGCTCCCTGAAACAGCACCTGGGTAAGGCATGTGAAAGTGGACGACGGAACCCCAGATTCACACCCTTTTCCGCCTTCCCTGTCCAGTCCCCAGCACGAAGCCACGAAGGTCTTGTGCTTCCTGAGGAGGCCCAGGCCAGGACTTACGGTGGTTTATGTAGGCGGATGGATAGCTTTTCTGCATGATATTTAGTGACCAGGAAACAAACAAGACCCCCACCTCCGGCCGCCCGCGCGGGAGGGCACTTACGCTTGTCCTGCAAGGAGTCGTGGGGCACCTCCCCCTGAGGACTCTCCTCCAGGTCTCCGTAGTGCAGGACCTTGTGGTTGGGGGAGAGCCGGCAATACCAGAACTTGTCTGAGGAGGAGAACACAGAGGCACAGGTGAGGGGTCGGGTTTCCCACGGCCCTGCCAAAACACTCATTTCCGGACAGCGCCGCCTGGAGAACAGGCCATGCGTCCGATTGGAACTCTCCGGGAAGGAATGGGTTCTAAGTTCTCGATGGCGGCCAGGAGGGGCGGTGGGGACATCTGTTCCCCCGCTGAGATGCAGGGACAGGGCTCAGCAACGCTGCCTGCACTGCAGGGAAAAGCAGGAACAGAGCAGGTCCCTGGGGCAACGTCTGCTTATGTTCAGAAACAACTAGAGAAGAGGGGCTGCTTATCAGGCTCCAGGAGGCAAAACCACCATCTTCCTTGCATAGTTGCCGTCAATGTTTGTTCCAAGAACATGCAAGAGGCTAAGGAGCTTGACCTCAGCGATATCTGACGGAACGGCTGATGGAATTTCCTGCGGCCGGAGGCTCACCATCTCTTGACCCGACCTCGCTGCCCAGCCCTTCTCTTGTCCCACGGAAGCTCCTCTTTCTCTGTCTGCACTAAGATGCTGGAGAGCAGAGAGCACCGCGCATCACCGCTGCCAGCGATGTGCCTGCTCCTCCCCATCGAAGAGGAAGGCTGGGACGGACGGCAAAGGGGACGGAGAGGCTGGGAGGCTGCTCTGACTCCTGAGAATCAAATGCTGGTACTCAGCCGGGGCCTCCCTCGGGATAAGGGCTGGCGGACTGCGCGCTGGGAAGACGGGTGGCACCCTAACCTGGTTATGTCTGCCTCGAAGGTAGAGCGGCTCTAAGGAAAGGCAGAGGCCCAGCTCCGACCAGCACAGCGCCCACTTGTGGGGGAGACGGTTTCAGCGTCAGCCGCCAGCGGCAGCTTGATTAGCAATCTCTTTCATGGTAAGAAAAGTGTGTGTTTTCTTTTCAAAACCCAGCATGATGGTACCAGTTCCTCAGTTCCTCTGGGCAATGAGTGAGTGGACTGTGTCATTAACAGCAATTAGAAGAAGCAGTGAGAACACTGTCAAAGGTAGTTTACTAGCATTTAAAGAGAAAACAGGAGTTATTACAGAGGCCTCCCAGTCAATTAGGAATTTAGGACATTAACAGCCATCTCTTCCTTCCCCAAACTCCAAAACTAAAGTATGGAGACAATTCTCTTCTTTTTTCTCTCTCTCACCCTCTCTCTCTCTCTCTCTCTCTCTCCCTATCTCCATCTCCATCTCTCTGAAGGATCAGAGAGAAAAGCTGGTTTCAAAACACACAAGCCTGGGAAGGTCTCCAGGGCTGATTAAAGCTGTTCTCAGAGTCACGTGGCTCATTATGGAGCTAATAACCACTATGATCATAATTCCCGCGGTAACGTGCGACAGACCTTCATGCGAGGATGGAAATACTCTGTGTCTGCTCCATCAAGGGGATGAAAAGAAACTGTACATTTTACTGAATGTTAATGAACTTGGCCAAAGGCGGCTCTACGAACAGGGTAGTTTATTGTCTGCCTTCACCATCCAGGCTGAGACGAGTTTGGGGCTGGCTCCAGGTCCTCAGGGGAGATGACCACAGTGAAGAAGAGCTACCACTGTTGAGTGCGACAGGCTAGCCAGTTCAGGGAGGCACAGGGCCCAGCAAGAACCGAGTCCTGATCCCCTCTGCAGTGGACTCAGCCAACATCTCAGTCTTGGGTGCAGAGGCCACCGCTGGCTGCTGGCTGCTGGCTGCTGGCCCCGGGGGGGGCCTGAGAGTCCTGTGTGTGGGAGGCAGAGTGGACACTGCTACTCGGATTTTGGATCTCTCATAGCTTAGCTGAAAATGTGGCGTCTTCAGCAGGCGGTCTACTGGCTGCCTGAGGCCGACCTTCCCAAGTCACACAGTGGGAGGGACCCCAGCACTATTTTCAAGGGAGCTGTCATCTTTCAGGCGATGCGATACCAGATTCCTCTCTGAGTGCAGTGACGGAAGTCGACAGCTGAGGGGCAGGCCATGGCAACATCACCCTGCCTGCAGGTCCTCCATGTCACTGGCCACTCTTCAGAGGGAGAGTCCTGTGTTTTGATTCAGAATCCTGCCTCTCTGGAGGCTGCTGTCTCCCTTCACAGCAGAAGATGACCCCAGAACCCCAAATCCTTCTCCAGGTGGTTTGGCCTCACCAATGCTTTGGAGTCCCATAGACCTGGGAGACACACTTGGCCCTGACACACCAGCTATGGAGTCTCATACAAATGATAAAAAACCTTAGGGCCTGGCTGGTGTGGCTCAGTGGTTGAGCATTGACCTATGAACCAGGAGGTCATGGTTCCATTCCAGTCATGGGCACATGTCTGGGTTGCGGGCTTGATCCCCAATGTGGGGCGTGTAGGAGGCAGCCAATTCATGATTCTTTCTCATCATTGATGTTTCTATCTGTCTCTCCCCCTCCCTTCCTCTCTCTGAAATCAGTAAAAATACATATAAAAACAAAAGTAAGGCCATGGAGCCGCTGGGGCATCCTTGCTCTTCTGTGACTGGGGGTGACGTGCTTACCACCTCAGGGCCTTGGCTCCCTTATCTGTACACGGGGGCAGCCCAGTAGCTCCTTCATTGGGTTATTGTGAGGGTGAAATTCAGGAATGTAAGTTACACCACAGCCCGGCACGTGGTAGGCTCTCAATCAACACACGGTAGCTGTTGCTGAACCACAACAGCAAACTCATGGCATTACGTGGCCCAGAAGGGTTCTTCAGCTCCGTGGATCCTCTGGAATTCTGGACTTCGGTTCCCCTTGGGGTGCACAGGGTATCAGAGCTCACAGGGACTGGGATCCCGTCCGAGTTCCGTGCTGCATGGCCTCCCCTTAAACCAGCGCCACGCCCCTGGGACTCGCACGGGGCAGGTCCGGGTTGGAGCTGCCCCAGCCACCATACCTTGCCTCCGCCGGGAGTTGAGTTTCCTGAAGCAGGTCCCTTCCACAAGGCGGTTCAGACGCTGCTGTTTGATCAGCTCCAAGATTTCTGGCTGAATCTTCTCCTTGAGCTCCCTGAGAAAATAAGCACATTCCACAGCGGGCCTGGGGGACAGGGCTTTGGGGGGGGGGGGAGGGGGGAAGCAAGGAAGGCAGCGGGGAAGGGGGTGCAGCTACATCTTTTCATGAACATCCCAATGCCTCCCGAGCTGGGCTTTAGAGACTCATCCGAGAAGGCTTATCTGTTACAATAACACGATGGAGCCTCTGACATTTACAGAATGCCCACAAAAGCACTAGCCACTTGAGTGATGTTTTTCTAGACCAAAGTGTCCCGAGAAATTTCTTCTCTTGTTTTACAAAGACACACATAAACTTCTGCAAAAAATCATGCAGCTCCTCTGTGCTGATAAATCTCTGGTCACATCCCCCCTCGCCCCAAGTCGGTCTCGGAGATGATATTTGGGATCTGATCAAACAGGGACCTCGGGCAACAGCATGACGACTATTCCACAGCAAACGCTGAGTCCGGGGCAAACCTCGGAACCATGTTTTGCTTTCGGTGCTGTCACCTGCAGATGGGAACGATGCATTGTCCAGGGTTCTCGCCCAGAGAGACGGGATGGCGAAGACATGAATTAAGGCTCATTTGCATCCTGTCTCTAGCTAACAATGTAATTTCCTTCTACATGCACTGGGCTGTGAAGCTATCTTGACAGAGTTCAATGGATTTTTAAATCCATTTTTAAGAGCAGAGATCTTTTTATCATGGGATGTTCATTGAGCTGCTCTAGTGGGAACTGGGCAGGGAGACCCAGAGCCCAGCCCTCGGGGCGGTGCTGAGAGTAGTGATTAGAACGCAGACCTAGAACTCAGAAGGCTGGGCCTTCAATTTAGGCTCTGGCCAAGGCGAGCCTGTCATGTAGCCCATCTAAGCCTCAGCTTCCTCATCTGTACAATGGGGATGGAGTGCCTTTCCTGGGAAGCTGCTGTGACTCCCAAAGGAGACAGTGTGCGCACAAGGTAGCACTGAGTTTGCTTAGATTATGTTCTCCAAACGCTCCGTGTTCGACAGGAGCTGAGGCTCACACACCGTGACCCTGGGCTTCCTCTGAATGTAGGGTGACCTGTCTTCTGTGGTGTTCCCTTCCCAGGTGGGGAAGGAGCAGTTTCCCTGGCTCTGGTTTTGACAAATATTCCTCTCATTCCATCTAAAGGCCTCGTAAATCAATAAAAGGAGGAGTAAACGAGGGAGGGCCCGGCTGGTGTTGCTCAGTGGTTGAGCGTCGACCTATGAACCAGGAGGTCATGGTTTGATTCCTGGTCAGGGCACATGCTCAGGTTGCGGGCTTGATCCCCAGTATCGGGTATACAGGAGGCAGTCAATGATTCTCTCATCACTGATGTTTCCATCTCTCTCTCCCCTCTCCCTTCCTCTCTGAAATCAATAAAAAGATATATATATATATATATATATATATATATATATATATATATTTTTTTTTTTTAAAAGAGGTAGGCAAATGAGAGTGTGAAGAGCAATTCCAAGCCTAGCACTGTGACAACTCCAGGTCCAGGCCCCAGGAGGCAGACAGACAGACGGCACCCCAGGCTGGTGAGATTCTCTCCTGGACCGGGGTCTGTCCTCTAAGTGCTCCCCAGTGTTCCTCGAGAACAGAGGTTGGCAGACTTGCTCTGTGAAAAGCCAGAGAGTAAATCCTGCAGGCTTCGTGGCCACATTCTATTTGTGCAGCTACTGGACTTAACTGCGAGGTCAAGGGGAAGCAGTGGATGGGTGTCACTGAGGTTTTCCAAAGACACTGGGCGGCATTCCCTGCCCCTGTGCCCGACCTCATCCCATGCAAGTCCACATCTCTGCTCTGTGGCTTCTAAGGTGACTTGGGGTTTGAAAAGAAATGCCATGGCTTGGCTACTGTCTTTTCAGACCTGGGCACCTTTTTAAACTGCATCTTAATCGTGCATTTGGCAAAGGAACTCTGAGGTAGACGAGCATGAGCTGAGGGATCAGCGGGCTGGACTTTGAGTCCTGGTTCTCCCGCTGCTAAGAAAGGCCTCAGCTGCCGAGACTACATCCTGGTCCTCGGATGGGGACAAGACCTGCTGATCTCACAGGGACGTGAGGAAACAAAACAGAGGTGCCAAGTGAATTGCCAAGCATTAGACATGTCAGATATAGAAGAGCCAGTAACAGAAAGGGAGGCAGAAAGAACAAGAATCAGAAACAGAGAGACAGGGAGACAGAGACAGAACGAGTGAGAGAGCGAGAGAGAGAGCGAGAGAGAGAGAGGTTTAAGACAGGCTTCCCAGTGACACCTATGTTGTGAGCTGGCTTCACACAAAGCTTAGAAGCAGCTGTGTCCAGCAGAGTGAGCATAGCACCAAGTACCTTCCTTACCCTCCCCCTCCCCCTTCTGATTTCTTTCCCTATAAGTGACAAGGGCACCAAAACTGCCGAGCTCTTAGAAAGGGACAGGGAAGACACACGGGCCAGTGCTAAGAAAAGATAAAGCAAACTAGACAGCCTTTGTGTCCAAGGTTCAGCACATCTTACAGATGCAGACACATGAAATTAAGCGACTGCTGCTGGTGGGCTGTGATGCCAAGTCCTACAGAGAGGGGCCCTGCCTCTCTGCCCCGGGCCTGCAGTTGACAGTCACAAGGGCAATATGAAGTGATGCCGAGCAGAGCCAGCAGGCAGGGAGGAGGTGGATCTCGCCTCTCAAGCACTCCATCCCTCCCACGCACGCTGCTTGAGTGATTTTGCTTTAATTATCACGGGCCTCACTCTGGCTGGGCCAGCGCAGCTTGCCCCTCAAAGGCACCTCCAAAGAATGTCGCTTCATGAGCAACAAAGTTTGCGCCCAGTGGTAGGAAGGGACCCCAACGTTTCAGCTACATCCTTAGAGGGCTCATCAGTCCCTGGGCCACGTCCTGGTTTAGATCCTTCGACCAGCACCTGCCCACCTCCCGCTCAGCCCGCCCTGCCCATCCTGCCCAGGGGCTGCTCGGATGCTTCGGAACGTCTCTCGTCTCTCGCTGGCCTCCCGCAGAGAGCTCCCAGCGCAGCCTGGCTGAGAGAGACTTTCACTCCAGAAATGGCCCGTCAGAGCCCTGGAGGAGGTGGAGGTGGAGGTGGTGGGTAACTTACAAAATCGGGCGAGACTGGAAGTCCTCCTGGTTCATCCTCTCAGACTGGCGGATTTTCAGGATCTCGGTGTAGCTCAGGTTCTGCAGTTTGCTCTTGAACTGGTCCAGGGAGCTAGGCTTGGTTGTAAGAGCTCTCATTACCTGCTCCTTCACCACCTGCATTACCTGTAGGTTAAAGGAAGACCATGATGCTCTGGGGTTGACCTTGTCCATTCAGAAAAGTCTCCAGCTAACAGCTCCCTGGCTCTGTGAACCCCTCTGGGTGCTCTCTGCCCAGACCTTGAGCGTGCTTTTCCCAAGAGTAACTACCATTGTGCACGTCTCCCATTTTCTTTTGTATCGTTGGAACCACGGGGAGGAGCACTTCACTGGATCCAGACATGATGTGACTGCTACCGAACCAACACTATGAACAACACACATTCAAGAATGAACGAAGTCCAAGCAACAGCGAGACGTCCGCATGAACATTCTTTTTCCCCAGGAGAAAGCCGGGGAGACACGATGAACTGGAAGTTTGGTTGGCATCAATTCAAATGAATATGAACCGATATCCACCACCCACCCCTCCCAGATGCTATCCCCATGTAGTTAAGGCCTGAGTGTTCATACAAATGATGCTT
Organism: Myotis yumanensis; assembly: GCF_028538775.1. Classification (NCBI taxonomy): domain Eukaryota; kingdom Metazoa; phylum Chordata; class Mammalia; order Chiroptera; family Vespertilionidae; genus Myotis; species Myotis yumanensis. The sequence continues at coordinate 79,805,899 of NW_027223760.1, forward strand.
TGGGATCATACAAATGCCTCTTTGAGGTCTATTATATTAGAATAGACATATCCCCCTAGAAGCCTCAAGAAAAAGAGAATTATCTGGTAATTTGTGCCCCAGGACAGACCCGGCTCATAAAGAGGCAAGTACCCACTGCACCTCTGTCAATGTGGACTCACCTTCATGAGGGTGCAGGCAGCAGGCGAGGCCAGCAGACACAGAGGCAGAGGTCTGCAATGATCAGCTGCTGCTTTTTTTTTTTGACCCTCCACTACAGCTGAGAACAACTGTTACTGTTGATAAGGGAACTGCTATGCGCTGTATATGATGGTAGGTGCTTTAAATATGTTCCCTCTTTAAATCCACTAAGGTCTAGGAGGTAGTTATTATCATTATTCCATTTACATATAAAGAAACTGAGGCTTCGAAAGAAACATGAAGTGACTAGTTCAAAATCAGACAGCAGGTTGGGAGGTGGGTGAGCTGGGATTAGACCCAGGCTTGTCAATACTCTACTATCCTGCTGCCCAGGGGTGGCTTTGTAACTTCGTGTAAGAGAAAATCCCAAGTGCAGGTCCACTACATGCTAGATCCCGTGCCAGGCACTGTGAGCTTACCGCCTCAGTGAGCGGAGGCGTTATTACCGCCATTTCAAAGGGAAAGAAACTGATACTGAGAACTATTGAGGCCTTGTCCAAGGTTGCAGATACCCAGCTGAATCCTAAGACACCAATAGCCCAATATGGTGGACATAGCACATACGTCATCACGTGAACAGTCCGGGGTAGTGCTCACCCTTTGTCACTATAAATGCGACCCCAGCCCACTCCTGATGATCACTGCTCATTCACTGTTCATGTATGGTAATGACCCCGTCACTGCCCACGGACAGTCCCACCAAGATGCCATCTGCATGGAATCTTATTGTCATGGAGGTGACCATTTCACAGCATGGAGACACTGTGCAAACCGGAACCTCCCCATCACTGCTAGGCGATGGCAACATCTCCCCCCTCAGCACACAGCGGGCAGCTGAAATGCGCTCCTAACATTGACCATCACCAGATCACCCCCCACTAGCCACCTTGGTCTCCCCACTGACTAATCAGCATTCTTCCCCAGGCTTTTCTGACTGGGCTGGAGGCGGAGCTGAAGCAAGCTCTTTCCCCTCAAACTGAGAACTAGGTGTCCCTTAACTGGCGGGACAGCGGAAGATAGTGATCGCTGTCAAGAGAGTCAGCCAGAGGAAAGGTAGACGTGTGTGTAGGGGTGTTCGTAACGGTGAAGCCATATTCACCCACGTCGGGCCAACCCTGGCATTGGGTGGTGTGAACAGGATTCTTATCATTTGCAACAAGAAGTGCCTACAAATACAACGAAGGCCAAGAGGACACAAGCTTGTGGGGCTGTGGTTGCCCAGATCCAGGAGAAGAACGAGAAGAAAGCTGGGTAGAAAGAGTACTGCTACTTCAGTAAGAAATGACTTTAGAAAATCATCATTCTATTCTCATGGTTGTCCCTTTGCATGGAACTGATGATAATCCCCAGGCAGCTCCTACATTTATAGCTTGTGCTTAAAATCTGCTGTAAGAACGTCCTTCCTCTAGCTTTACACTTTGATCCCTGCTATATGCAAGGATCCGTAAGTGGGACAATCCTTTAAGCCCCCCACAATCTCTTATACTTCAGTTGGAAGAAAATAGAGACCGTTTCCTCTGAGCAAGTTGATAGAATAAGGGGGAAGACACCGTGAGTGCCCCTGGCCGCAGGGGGAGGGATGCCAATGGTGAGTATGCAGCACAGAACAGAGGTTTACAAGAACCAAGACTGGCTTCATCTCCTTTATTCACAGTTCTGCTTGGCTATGGCCCCAAGAACCTCTGTGGTCACACAGTGTGCCAAGGAAAATGACCCCAGCAAGATATGCCATTGATTTTTTAAGAAGACCAAACAGTTATTGAGGTCACATATTCTTCTATTCCTTTGCAAAGCATATCCTACATGAGCTACAGTTAATGGCATGAGACCTCTGTTAACGCTCCACATGCGTGATGTAAATCAAGACTCTCACACCCACCGTCCTGAACTCTGTCCTCTTTGGAAAATACCAGACCTTTTATCATTGTTTGCAAAGCCCACGGACGGACGATGTTGAAGAGGCATCAGCAAATCAATGAACTTGAAAGGTCTTACTTATAGCGTGTGCTTCGCACAGACATCAAAGAAGCTGTGCTCTTAAGCTTTGCACTCACTGTTGGAACCGACTGATCATTTCACCGTCGTCTGCACGGTAACTGCGGTGTGTTTCTGGGGTTCTCCGAGCACGTGTTCTCTGAGCCAACATCACATGTTACAAAAGGGGCCAGAGTCCCACAGGACCTTGTACTTTAAATGGAGAAAACCTCTGGTCTCCTTAGAAGACGGGGTTAAAGGTGGGAGTGCGGGGATCCCTGAATAGAACAAGCATGCTGGTGTAGTTGCCTCGGTCTCCGCGGGGGATTGGCCAGGATGCTCAGGCGCCTTATATAGAATGGCGTAGAGTGCATGCCGGCAGCCCTCCACATCCGTGTTTCCACAGCCTGTCCAGGGGATTCGGATGCGCACTCAAGTGGGAGAACCCCTGGTCTCAGCCAGCATCCAGCAGCACCTCTGAGCCCCCAGTGACTGAGCATCTACAGTGACTCTTGTCATATCACTAGAGAGGAGTTAGGGTCGTTATTGGCGTACCTGTCCAGCCTACCTCAGTTGTAAACCCCCAGAGGGCAGGAACTGTTTCTTATTGTATTTGTGGACCATAGTGCTTAATACAGAATTTTCCAGACTGCAATCATGATTGATACGTTCGATGCCAAAGATGCCTTGGCTCCCTCTTAGCATCTGTAGAATCAACAAATACGTCATTAACAGAATCATAGGACCGGTTTACAAAGCCTCCATGCGGCGTCTGAGGGTTCCCTCCCTGGCAGAGGGGAATCTGAAGCTGAGCGGAGGGTCTGGAGAAGCCACCGCAGCAGCAGCTACTGAGCATGTCCATTAATTGGGGTTTCAATGTACCCAATCCATGGTGCCCATGAAACAGATTTGTCTTCCTAATGAAGAAAAAAGGCTGTGCTGGGGAAGACAGGTACCAGCACAGCCCAGCTTAGAGATGACTCCTGCGGGACAGATTTCACTGCTGGGCTCCAGGACTGGACCATTTTTCTTCCCAGGAATGTTCCTTACACAAACCAAAATGACTGACAGCTCCTGAGGACCAAAACATCGGGGGGATCCTGCCTGGAGAGTGGGTCTGGGAAGAGAGAGCCCAAAAGCTCATGTGTAGGCAGGATCACTTCCCGGAGGCCGGGGAGTACTTTGGGGGGCTACTCTCCAAGGTTAGGAGTGGGGAGATGGGCCTTGCCCAGCAAAAGTAGTTCAGGTAAAAACCTGCGACTCACCTGTCAGGGACAGTTATTGTTCCAGATGCAGCTGTCAGTATCCCCCACCTGCTTCCTGTCCAGAGGACTTTAAAATTAGGACAACCTGCCTGGTACATCTGGCTCAGTGCTTGACTGTTGACCTATAGCCCAGGAGATCACAGTTCCATTCCTGGTTAGAGCACATGCCCAGGTTGTGGGCTTGATCCCCAGTAGGGGGCATGCAGGAGGCAGCCAGTCAATGATTCTCTCTCATCACTGACGTTTCTCTCTCTCTCTCCCTCTCCCTTCTCTCTGAAATCAATAAAAGTCTATTTTTAAAAATTAGGACAACTTCTGGAAACTAAAGAGGGTTTTACTTTGTAGTCTTGCCACAGCTGGGGAGTCAGCTGCCAAGGCCAGTCCCTGTAAAGGAGAGATTTTGCCAAGTGGTGTCCAGTGCGTTAAGTGAAAAGGAGCGAAAAATGAAAGGCCTCTGTGGGCCCGAGGAGCAGCATCTAGGTCTCCTGTATTTATTGTGGGGCAGGTGGCACGGAGCAGAGGTGGGCAGACTCCTTTTAGGGCCATCAGTGTCTGCTGCAATGGCTCAGCTCTGCCGTGGTGGCGGGAAAGTGGCCACAGACACGGCAATGAATGGGCGTGGCTGTGTTCCAATTAAACTTGATTTAAACAAGCAGGTGGGGGGCTGGACTTGGCCTGCTGGGGTGCTGTGCCAACCCCTGCTGTGGAGGAAACAGGCCTGGCTTTAGGGTTGGGCAACACTCACATCAAGTCCCTCCATCACTCAGCTGGGCACTTTGTCCAGCTTCTCTGAACCCGTTTCCTTCGCTCCACAGCGAAGGTGACCATCTTCAGTCAGGACGAGGAGATGCAGAGCATTTACCCCGAGGCATCAAACCCATCACCAGGAGGCTCCCTGTGACCACCATCCGAAGGACAGCTGTCCAAGGACAAAAGTCCTTCTTGCAGCACGAAAACCACCTCATGACGACGGAGGTGCTCATAACAGGCGCAGGGCAGGTCACGATTATATTTAAGCTGCACTGAGCAGAACTGATTCCAACAGAGGGAAGAGTTATTTTTTATGAAGCAGCATTCTCAGCTGAATGACCACAGAGCCTTGCAGGTGCTTCCCTGCTCCCTCCTGCCATGCCTCCTGCTGGGGTGTGACCAGTGCCCACCCTGGGGGAGGGCCGGCTCTCCAGGGCCCTGTGGGGTCAGGCTGAATGTAAATGAACAGAAACTGTTGGGAAATCACAGAGGCTTAGCTCTGCAGGGTGCAACTTCCAGCCCCCTTTCCATTTCAGCATGTGTCCTCAAGGCCCAGATGCATTTGAAACATTTTGTTTATTAACAAACGCAAAAGAGCTCCTCTGTGTTTCACAAAGGACAGGGTCTGGAGGTGGAGTGCGGTTATAAGAACTCTAGCCACTTAACTGCTCCTGCCTGTGTTTCTCTGGCGGGTCTTTCAGAGCCTTGTGACCCCCGAGCTCCCGGGGGCATCTGTGTGAGGGGGTGATGATGAGCTCACTCAGAGCCAAAGGCCAGTGCTGCCTGTGACGTGAACAGGGAGGACACTGTAACTGTTCCTCTCTAAGATGGCATTTCTGAACCCGGAAAACCTAGGCTTGTGCATCACAGCAAAGCCAAGATTACCCAAGAGCTGACAGAAGAATAGCTCACTGCAGGCTTAGAACATCTGGAATGCCAACTGCTGATCTCACGGCCTGTTCTCTGGGCACCAGATCACTGATGATCATAAATAAACTCGTAGTTATATCAGGTCTTTGGAAAACTATGTATCAATGATTAAAATCATGGAACCACGTGGGCTTGGGGACCTGCGTGTTCATCAAAGTTGGGGATTTTGCTCTGAGGGTCTCAGTTTTCAGGGGCGGTGTGATGTGGACTCCCTTTTGGAATATCTGTTTCTCCCACCTACTTCCTGTCATTGTCACTGACCCCTCTCTGGACCCCTGCTCCACCACTTGTCCTGTCCACCCAACAGTTTCTGACTTCAACTCCACCCCCTCGAGCCCCTCCTCAGAGAGGCTGGGTTATCTTCAAAATGCAAATCTCATCACATCAGTCACTTGCTCGGCCCCCAAACACGTATCCATATGTTCACTGCAACATTATTCATGGCGGCCAAGACATGGAAACAACCCAAGTGTCCTTTGACTGATGATGACTGGATAAAGAAAATGTGGCACATACACATAATGGGACATACTCAGCCATGAGAAAGGACGGAATACCGCCATTTGTGACAACATGGACAGGTCTTTGAGAGCATCATGCTAAGTGAAACAAGTCAGATGGAAAAGAATCATATGATTTCACTCTTATGTGGGATAGAAAGCAGAAAGCAACAAATGAATGAACCAAACAAACTTACAGACACAGACAACAGTATGTTGATTACAAGAGGGTAAGGGGTGGGGGAAGATGAAGAGGGTAAAGGGCGTCAAATACATGGTGACAGAGGAAGACTAGAGTCTGGGTGGTGAGTATACACAGAATGCAATATACAGGTGATGTAGCCTAGAACTGTACACCTGAAACCTATATAACCTTATTAACCAATGTCAACCCAATACACTTAAACTAAAAGCCCCCATAGCAGTCTAGCACTGCCCACAGGGGAAGACCAGCCTCTCTACTGTGACCACATGGGCCCTGGGGGCGGCTTTCCACCTCCCCCTCTAGCACTGCCTTCTACTTGGCCCCGCCCCTTGCGCTCCATGATCTGACCACACTAAGATCATCAATGATCTGAACTCCGCCCTGTTTCTTTGTGCTCTTCCTTCCACCTGTGACTGACACCCTCCTTCTAATACCTGCTCATTCTTCAAGTTGAGACCTCCTTCCCTGACCTGCTGCCCACCCCAAAGTTGGTGTTATCACCACTTACCATCCCATCATAGGATTGCACCACAACATCATGCATGGTGTCCTCTTGTTTACGATGAGATACAGAGCATGCACAATCAAATCATGCCCTAGTTATTGAGAAAACATCCATTGGTGAGTGGTGGACTCAACACATGATTGAAAAAACAGCCTCAGAAATCGGTTATTCTCAACCTCTGTCTATAATAAAATTGAAAATGGCCTTTGCTTGGCTTCCCCCCTCCCTAGAGACTGTGATCCCTGTGGTCTGGAATGGGTTCTGGACGCTGACCATGGGAACATTAACCTGAAGCTGGGGCTGAGGGCTCCTGATCTACACAGGGAGGCGCGAGAAGGTAGGAAGGAGTAGCATCTGCTCCGCTCCAGGAATAGAGAAAATGGACATGTTCCCTTCCCCGCCAAATCCAGTGCAACTTGGGGCCATGGAGCTGAGATCTCAGCTTGTTGCCACCCTCAGACCCCTGGACAGTGGTGGCCTGGACAGGATGCCTGCTCTCACCTGGGACAGTCAGAAAGCAGGCCAGGAGACCGTGTCCACTCGAAGCATGCTTGGTCAGGTCCCTGAGAAGCCATTGGCCCTGGGGGCCAGACCACTTTCCCTAAGCTGCTTCCCACCAAGGCAGCCACTATGGTGAGGACGTCTGCCTACCTGGACATCCTCGGGTAGGGACCTGCTTTAGCAAAGGCAGCACCGTCTTCCCATTGAGCCCCAGTGTGCCTTGGGCCACAATCAGCAACGCTGTTCCCAGACACAGGCCTGCAGCTGACATGCCAGTGCTGAGTGGACGAGCCTGGGTGTGGCAGCATCCAGAGGTGACTTCAAACTGACCCTGAGAGCAGAGCAGACAGCCCTGGAGCAGCTAGGAAGGAAGGAGCTGCTCAGCACCACCACTCCCCTGGATTTTAGCGGCTAATAAAATAGGAATCAGATGGCGGGGGGGGGGGGGGGGGGGGGCGCGCGTGGTGCTCAGGTGGCTTTGAGCATCTTGACAATCTGATCATAATCCACATTGAGAGCTTAGAGGGCTTAGCCATTAGCCCCCCAAATAGCTCATTATACAACACCTGACCCAGTGGTTCGCTAGCATTTCAAAGACTAGGGCCGAACTGCTGAAGATCAATGGGTATGGAGACAACTTCTCTCTCACTGTCTTCAGCATCCGCAGGGAGGTCAGGCCAGGAGAGGAATGGGAAAGGTGAGGTTTGGGCTCGCTGTCTTCTCTCTGCAGCCTGCTATAGCTGCCTGCTCCTCACCAGGCATTTTAATTTAAGGTTCAAGGCATCTTTATGGCCAATAAAAAACCCAAAAACCTGTCTACCAGCAATTCATTTTAAAATCAATTAGGGCCGGGATGGCTGAAGATCAATGGGTATGGAGACAACATCCCTCTCACTGTCTTCAGCATCTGCAGGGAGGTCAGGCCAGGAGAGGAGATGGGAAAGGTGAGGGTTGGGCTTGCTGCCTTTTTTGCAGCCCGTCCTTGAGGGGAGAGGCCAAGAGCTGTCCGACCAAGCTTCCTTTCCCCACCGAGCAGGGAGCCTAACTAACACAGCCATCAGCCTAGGCTCACTGATGAGTTCATCGAAGGCCCTGGGCAACCACAGGAAGCGTCTCTCTCAGTGTCTGAAGAAGCCGGCCTCCAGCAAGCGAAGTCTGGGCAAACCACACTAGTGGTTGGCATTTAATCCACAGCTTGGAATAACCAACAGGTCAAGCAAGTCAATCAAAATATGTGAGCGTGTGTAGTGAGAGAGGCAGAGACAAAGGGGGCTGATTTTCTTGCAAAGAAGTTGAAAAAATCTTCCAATAGGGCTCAAGAGGATTGGGGGGAAATGGCCACAAATTTATATTATAAAAAGCCAGTGGCCCTAACGCCGTAACGACCAAACGATCGGTCACCATGAAGTGCATGGAACACCTCTCCGTCCCTCCCTCGCGGCCCACAGGCTCTGCTTCACTCATTCATGGGTAAGACTTGAAAAAAAAAGAGTGAATGGTAACTGTCTGCTCACATTTGATCTCTTCCAGTGTGTCTCAACCTCTATGGATGGTGGGATTTTACCCAATTCATCTCTCTATGTGTCCAGCATCTAATACCAGTTTCATACGTATTTGTAGAGTGAACAATTGAACTAAAAAAATGGACAGAAAAGTATCAGTGGGCACAGGTAAATCAGCCTCAAATTACTCTAAAATTAGTCACTATTAAGAAATAAATGAAATGTCTACTGTTTCATATGGAAGGGGAAACCCTAAACCCACACATTTAGGTCTCCCAGCATGCTTTGCATAAGCTATTAAATAGTGACAAATGAAATGAGACAACCTGCCCCAGTGGAAGAGAGACTGGATAAACTTCTCGTAAGCGGACTGCTCAGGCAAGACCAGGGGGAATTCGGGTGCGAGAGGCAAGATGTGGCTCCCAGAAATTAGCTCTACCGCCAGACAAGACAACTCAGGAGAAATTAGAATCATTGCTGTAGCAGGTCACTGCAGAAGGACAGGGCCACCAAAACGAACTCGTTGGTGATGGTGTTCAGCAGACAGACTGGGCAGGGGGATGGCCACACAGTGGGACTTAAAATTTAGCAGTGTCCACTGCTCTGCACTCTGATATACACAGGGAAGGACTGTTCTTGCTGCTCTCCTCCAAATATTCTCCGTTGAGTAGTCATCCAACCAGCATTGTGGTACTTTAAATGGAGGACCCTGTGTTGAGAAATTTAAGTCATCGTGGTATGCATTTTAATTTCTAAATCAACTCACAATCAACAGACTATCTTAAGGGTAACTGTGTTTTGATTTTTTTAAATTTGATCTAAGAAGTTGCCGATGCCTGGTATTGCCTTCGAAGTGTTAGATGCACATATTCAATCCTGCATGAGCTCAGCTAACGTTGATTAGGCATCTTATGGGCGCTAATCACTGGGTAAATGCAGGCTCCGCAAAGAGCCAGACCCAGAGCTCACCCTCAAGAAGCTCAAGGTCAGGGAGGGGGAGGAGGCTGTAAACAGACAATAACAGTCGATCTTAATAAGTGCTTTTATGGGCATGGCTGCCAATGTAACTTGAGGACAGGGAAAACAAAGTGATTATTAAGCACAGCACGGATTGTTATGCGTACAGATATAGTTCTATTCCTACCCCATTGCTTCAACCACTGCGCTCCTCACAGTGTACTGAAATTACATAACCACTGCCATCTCCCAGTAGGCGCTTGAGTCCTTTGAAAGAAGAGACTATACCTTATTTATCTTTTTATCACTGGTGGATTTTATAGTGTCTCGTACCTGGAAAATGTCCCCCTCAGTCCAGTAAACCGAAGGTCAACGAGATTTTATTTCCAAGTTACATGTTAAAATATGGTTTCTGGGGAGACTTATAATGGCAGGGGTCGAATGCCTGTGATAATTTTCAGCAGAGGGAAAGAGAGGGCTTGCAGAGGGAGCAATGATGGATGAACTCTGGTTAGCGCATTGCTCCAGCAGCGCTCTGCTGGATCCCTCCCCGGTGGTTGTAAACTGGGACACCTCATAAATCCCAGGCTTCTTTTTGCCATGGTCGGTTATTACTGTCCCAGGGCAGCAGCACACTTTCCCAGCTAAAGTAACTGCGAGCCATTTATTATCTTTAAAGGAGAACCTGTCAACCACTGTAGCCACAAAGCCCAGACAATTAAAGGCTCTGATTCTGCAAAATTCCGACAGTTACTTCGTGGTTTAGAGCTGATGTGCCCAAGGTCTGAAATGGTTCTTGTGTTTTTCCACTCCATGCCTCTTCCTCTCTGCTCATTCACTGCACCCCTCACAGCTGGATGAAGGCAGCTGTTCCCACAGTTTCCTGAGATCCACTGGGTCTGTGTGCTTTCATCTGAATGTGGTCCCTTCCCCTCATGATGGGTCCTTGGGAAGAAACAGCATAGATGAAAATTATACAGCATATATACCTCCATTCCTCTGTTCCTTGTCAGTGGCAGGCATCACTAATCCATCACGGCACATTTTTTTTTTTCTGATGAACCAGGGACTCTGCCTCCATGCAGCCACAACCAATCAGTTGAGTTTGGGACTCACAAGAGCACCACCCATCCTCCATCTCTGAAGGAACCCATGTCGGTGAGCAATAGAAAATCTTACCTAGAGGAGAAACCAAGATGGCGGCATAGGAAAACACCGGAAATTGCTGCCTCCGACAACAACTTCAAAAATACAACTAAAAGACAGAACGGTCATCATCCAGAACCACAGGAAGGCTGGCTGAGTGGAAATTCTACAACTAGAAGGAAAGAGAAGAGCACACAGACTCAGAGGAACTACAAAAGTAAAGTGCAGAGGTACGGAGGCTCTGGCGCGTGGAAAGGGGCGGGCACCTGAGGACTCGGCTGTCTTTTTTTTTTTTTTTTTAAATATATTTTATTGATTTCCCACAGAGAGGAAGGGAGAGAGACAGAGAGCCAGAAACATCGATGAGAGAGAAACATCGATCAGCCGCCTCCTGCACATCCCCCACCGGGGATGTGCCCACAACCCAGGTACATGCCCTTGACCGGAATCGAACCGGGGACCTTTCAGTCCGCAGGCCGACGCTCTATCCACTGAGCCAAACCGGTTTCAGCGTCGGCTGTCTTTTTGAATCGGGAGGGAGTCACAAGCTCCCGACTGCTCTGAACTCCGGTTCCGGGAAATCTCTGGGGTCCCAGGGCTCATACGGGGAGAAACTGGACGGTCTGGCAGCAGGCAGAACTTGGAACTTGAGGGCGGCTTTCCCTCAGAGGAGCTGGCAGCAATTACCTGGACACTGAGATGCGTGGCCCCTTAGGGCAGGGCTGAGAATCAGCCATAGCTGCTTGCTCTGCCCTGTTGATTCCGAGACCCCGCCCCATCCAGGCTGCTGCAAAGCCTTTTGCATATGAATGCCCGGGTCCTTTGCAACCTGACAACTACCTAACAAATTGCAGCTGGGCCAGACAGACCCAGAACTTCCAAGAGAAGGCCCTCGGCCCCACAGCAGCTTGCATTGCTTCACAGCTGGGCCTCATCTGGGCACCCCCAAACCCCCCAAAAAGGAAGGGGAATCTGCATATCTCTTCGTAGCTCCTGCTGGGTAACCTCAGGAAGAGGCTTAATTAGCACCTCCTTAGATCCAAGAGCCATTGTACCCAGTGGTCAGAGTGGGACCACCCAGATTACAACTCCTCAGATTCATAAGGAACACACTCATGGGGCAGACTCAGTGATCACCAAAGCCCCACTGAAGCAAGTCTTGCCCCAGAAGGGTGTCTTCAGCACAGAAGTTCTCCCACTGCAGACACAGCTGATTCTCATTGCCAATTGGCCTGGAGGTCAATTCCTCCCAGTGATACCTACAACAATCAAGGCATAACTACAACAAGACTGTGCACAAAGCCCACAAGGGGGTGCACCAAGAGTGTTCACCTCAGGTAACTGGGGAGGCTGAGCCACTGGGCCCTGTAGGACACCTAGCACACAAAACCACTCTACCAACACAGGGAAGCAGACAAAATGCGAAGACAAAGAGACAGGTCACAAATGACAGAAATGGAGAACAGCAAACGACTGGATATAGAGTTCAAAACCATGTTTCTAAGATTTTTCAAGAATTTTATGGAAACCGCCGATAAATGTAGTGAGATCCTCAAGAAATCTAGTGAGACCCTTGATGTTGTGATAAAGGACCAACTAGAAATTAAGCATACACTGACTGAAGTAAAGAATATTATACAGATTCCCAACAGCAGACCAGAGAATCGCAAGAATCAAGTCAAAGATTTGAAATACGAAGAAGCAAAAAACACCCAACCGGAAAAGCAAAATGAAAAAAGAATCCAAAAATACGAAGATAGTGTAAGGAGCCTCTGGGACAACTTCAAGTGTACCAACATCAGAATTATAGGGGTACCAGAATAAGAGAGAGGGCAAGATATTGAAAACCTATTTGAAGAAATAATGACAGAAAACTTCCCCTACCTGGTGAAAGAAATAGACTTCCAAGTCCAGGAAGCACAGAGAACCCCAAACAAAAGGAATCCAAAGAGGACCACACCAAGACACATCATAATTAAAATTCCAAGAGCAAAAGACAAAGAGAGAATCTTAAAAGCAGCAAGAGAAAAAAAGTCAGTTACCTATAAGGGAGTACCCATACGACTGTCAGCTGATTTCTCAACAGAAACCATGCAGGCCAGAAGAGAGTGGCAAGAAATATTCAAAGTGATGAATAGCAAGAACCTACAACCAAGATTACTTTATCCAGCAAAGCTATCATTCAGATTGAAGGTCAGATAAAGAGCTTCACAGATAAGAAAAAGCTAAAGGAGTTCATCACCACCAAACCAGCATTATATGAAATGCTGAAAGGTATTCTTTAAGAAGAGGAAGAAGAAAAAGGAACTCTTACCATTTGCCACACCATGGATGGAACTAGAGAGCATTATGCTAAGTGAAATAAGCCAGTCAGAGAAGGATAAATACCACATGATCTCACTCATTTGTGGAATATAATGAACATCATAAACTGATGAACAAGGACTGATCCAGAGACGGAGAGGCATTGATTGGACTGTCCGGCCTTGGAGGGAAGGTAGGGGAGGGTGGGGGTAAGGGGGAAAGATCAACCAAAGGACTTACATGCAAGCATATAGGTCTAACCAATGGACACGAACAACGGGGGGGGGGGGGGGGGGGGTAGGGGGTAACGTGGGTATAAGATATGTAATATCTTAATAAAAAAAATATGTTTAAAAAAAAAGAAAAAGAAAATCTTACCTAACACATATTTGACCTTTCAATAATTTTGGATTAGATTTTCTTAAAAGTCCTAGTGCCCCCTCATGAAATGTCTTTGAGGACTAGCCCAAGTCCTTGCAGTGTGTGAACTTGTGTGCAAGTTTTGGCATGCCACAAAAGGACAGCACCCCAATCAGAGCCAGGGCATTTTCTCTACAACTTCAAGATCAAGGTGTCTCTTCCTCACTGCCCCACCCAAAGAACAGAAAGAGCAAAAAGGATTTCAAACCAACATGGTGCAACAGGTGAACGAAATGAGAAGGAAAAACAAGAGATGGGAAGTACACAGGCAAGATAAATAGTACACTTAAAACCCTTTCCAGTGTGAAATTCACTTGGGAAAGAAAAAGGAAAGCTATAAATGCTTGCTCTCTTGGCATAATATCTTCAAAAGGAATGTCTCAGGCTACCATACTGTTACACGTGCATTCTGCCTGAAGGTAACTGGGCTCCACACGCACGTTTATCAATGGCGAGAACCAAAGCACAGGGAGATGATGCAGTGTATGACGAGGTCAATAACATGCCTTCCACCTGACCCTGGGTGGATACCAAGAAACCAGACCCGAAAGCATTCTCTAGTGCAGACCCCGGCTCTGCCTGAGTTAGGGTACCTGAAGTCTTAGTGGTGTTTCTAAAGGAGTCCCCTTTCTCAGGAGCCCACCTTCCGAGCTCCTATCAGCCTACTTTCAGCTATTTGTCTTTGGCTAACTGGGTTTCTAAGATGGATCTGCAGACTGCTCACTCTCTGCACATCATAAATCAGTGCCAAACTAAACAGGCTCCAGCCCCAGCTGAGAATACAGCGACTTGGCTCATCCCCCAACACCTAATGAACCGCATGAGGGATGACTGTTGGGTAAACACCGCGCAGAGAATGCGAGTCAGCTGAACGAGCAGTGCCTTGGACGGCACACCTAGGAAGGCGGCGTGACAAATCTGCACATTCGGATTGTTTCAGACACAAAGTAATTTTCCGACGCGGTGAAGCTTGCTAGCATTTATTTAAAGTGTTCAATTGTAAGAGGGATAAAGTTTGGGTTGTTTAGTGGGTACATCCAACAACTTCTACGATATTGGCTAGATGTAGCTAAGCTGCAAAAATTCTTATCCACTAAAGGAAACCGTATGCGTAGGTTTGTTAGTAGGTTTGTTAAAAAGAACGTGAAAGACCCTGGATTACAGGAAAAGGTGCCTGCCATGTCTTTGTTTTATTAAAACATGCTTTACAAAAAAAATGACATGCCAATAGAAAATTGTCCTGTGCAAGTAGCACATTTAATTATCTGTAAGATTAATGTTAGCAGGGATTGGATAAATCACAGGGGAAAGACAGGAGAAAGTTGCTGAGCCACATCCAAAGGGCTTTTTTGAAATTATATGAATATTAATAATAGAAATGGTAAGGGACAAACCCTAAGGTGGTTCCAAAGTATATACGTACCCATAACAGACAAGGGGAAAAAGATAAATGAAGCTGAGAGAAAACTGGAACACTGGGTAGTAACTAAATGGGTCATATTCTTTCGCACTTTATTATTTTGCTATATTTCCTAAGGTTCTTTAGCAATATAGAGCAGAAACACATGAGCTTTAGAAACAAGGAGATCTATGGTAACTTACTAATCATCTCTGAGCTTTAATTTCCTCCTCTGTACAATGGGGCTAATACTTCAAAACATAGGAGTATTCAGTCAGAAAATGCAAATGAAAGTCCCTAAAATAATTCCTGACATGTAGTAGGTACTCAATAAATTTTAGTTTCCCTCTGTTTTTCTATACATTTAAGGCTGTATCACTTCCACCTTCTGTTGTAGCTTACTCTGTAGATCTCTGTTAAGCTGTGAAAGCTTCTCAAATTCAAGATTTGCCTGCACGTCTTCCTCCACAGCACCGTGCAGTCTGCTCAGCAACAGGGCAACAAACGCTCCCTGAACACATGTCTGAAGGACTCAATCCATCAGACAAGGGATAGCACAGCATGTAAAATATGACCTGCTGGTTCCCACAGCTCTATTAACACAGTGATCACACTGTGGGTAATTTATAAATGCACATCTGCCTCATTCGTTAGAGTGGCTTCCTCAAGGGAGACCCTGGTCATAGCAGGTACTCAATAAATATTAAATGACAGAATACTTCAATGCACCTTTGTATCTGTTTGGGGGACTCTGTTGATGTTAAAGACTAAAACTTACTGCATCAGAGAAGAGAAATGTCAATAAGGCTCAGCAGGAGAAAGAAATGTGTGAAAACATTTATTTCAGGGGAATTCTTATAGAGCTTTTGGTGACAAAAGAGCCCAAAGATGGAGGTGAAAACTGCGGAATGTTTCTATTCTTGGGAAAGCAGGAAGAGTTGAGTCCTGGATACAGAGAGAGTGTGACCAACCTGAGCAGAGGATGCTGTGGAAGATGAAGTGTGGTTGTCCTCACCATGGGCCCCCCTCCCCCCTTATGATGACAAAGAATTGGGACAAATAAGACCACATACGTGCCAATAAATAGTAACAGAGTCTAAACAACAGGTGTGCTGTTAGTTCTGCCTTGGAGGAAACTGTGGGGGCGGGGGGGAGTGAGATAGACACAGAATGGTATCATGAGAAAAATATTTTTAGTGAACAGAAATATTAAAAGGAGCCTGTGGCCCTGGCTGGTGTGGCTAGGTTAGTTGGGTGTCATTGCCAGTTTGAGGCAGCCAATCTGTGTTTCGCTCTCACATCAATGTTTCTCTCTCTCTTTCTCTCTCTCCCTTCCTCTCTCTAAAAATCAATTTAAAAATCTCTCTTTTTTTTAAAGGAGCCTGTGTGCTTCTGGGCACCGACTCCCATTGCTGGCCTCCTGCTGACTTACGTGGACAGTAAGTCGTGTGGTTGCGAGTTGACTCCTCCAGTCGGACAGCAGTAGTAGAGGAGCCTCGATGGTCTCTCAGCGTCTGACCTGGCAGATTAGAGATCTGGATGGGGTTTTAAAGCCCCCTGTCCTTTTTAAAGCAGGGATTATTAACTCGGGGCTTTTCAAATTACCGGCAATTGTGTGATGGTTTGTGAACATGTACACGAGTGTTTTTTCCACACCCAGGGAAGCCGTGGCTTTCACCAGGTTCTACAAGTTGGTCCTGAGGAAGCCACAGTGGCCACTGACTCAAAGGGGCAGCATGAGAGAAAGAACAATGCCACCAGAGCAGAGTCTGCATTTCCAGCTTTGAGCTACATGCTGAGGCATCTACGGAACGTTTTCTCCTAGATGTGTCCCATCAGCCCTCTCACACACCATTCCCACAACTCAGCTTAGCTTCCTTTAAAACCTGTCCTTTCACCCGGCCGGCATGCCTCAGTGGTTGAGCGTTGACCTATGAACCAGGAGGTCACAGTTCGATTCCCAGTCAGGGCACATGCCCAGGTTGGGGACTCAGTCCCCAGTGTGGGGCCTGCAGGAGGCAGCCGATCAGTGATTCTCTCTTATCATTAATGTTTCTAGCTCTCTCTTCCTCTCTGAAATCAATAAAAATATATTTTAAAAAATGTTCAAGGCCTTTTGCATTTGAATTTGCTTTTGTGAAAGAGGGATGATAAAACCCATAGAGAAATAAAAGTAAAACAGCAACGCCTATGGACTATAAGGTGCTATCCAAACCAGAAACGTCTGCCTAAAATGCCGGTAATAAAAGGCTCAGATGAAACACACCTATTCTTGGTCATTGTTCAGTCCTGCTCAAGACACCAGTCCCATTACGTGTGCATTTGAAAGAAAACTACTCAACAACATTACTCGGCATGTTTAATTTTGTCCTTAAGAAACAAAATTGAGGGTGCTCATTGGGAGAGGGAAAGCAGAGATAGGCGAGGCTGCCACCACACTCGGCCCCTGGTGTGTCCCAGATGTGCGCCCTCGGGAGCAGAGAGGAGCCGCTCAGTCCTGCCAACCCCCTCAGCGCGGCACGGCATTCATGAGGAAGGACACAAAGCCAACCTGCAGAGCCAGAAGGCCGGCGCTGTTTTCCAATCTTCCCATCTCGAGGCAAAACCCAAAATAGCACGAGCTCCTGTTGGAAACCCAGGAAATCAAAGCAATAGATGCTTACAGCTGAGTCACGGCAAGTGACAGATGATGCGGCAGATCCAACAGCGGGAGGTGAGGCCCGGAGGGAGGGGAGGACAGAGGCGCCCACGTGACACCCAGTGTGAGACAGGGCTTCTTTGGAAGAGCTTCCTCCCAAGGCTAACTACTGCTCCCTGATGGGCTGGGAGGCGAATTCATAGAACAGGCCGAGACTCCGTGGCCCATCCTTCAGCAGTGGAAAGAGCCCTGGCTTTGGAGCTGGAGAGCTCTGAGCCCTCAGCTTTGCCACTTGCCGCAGTCCAGGTCATCGCCTTTCAAATGGACCCAGTAATGCCTCCCTCCCCCTGTAGAGAGGTGCCCAGCAGTGACCAGTGACAGGTGCTCAATACACGTGTGAAGTCCCTCCTCCTTTCTCCCAATAGGTGAGGCTTTGATTTTGCTTCTGTTTTTAAATCCTCACCCAAAGATATGGTTTTTAAAAAAACTGATTTTAGAGTGAGAGGAAGGGAGAGAGAGAGGGAGGGAGAGAGAGAAAGAGAGGGAGAGAGGGCGAGAGAGAGCGAGAGAGAAACATCAATGCGAGAGTGAAGCATGGATTGGTTGCCTCCCATACTCACCCTGACCAGGATTGAACCTGCAACCTGGGTATGTACTCTGGCTGGGAACTGAACCCACAACCTTTTGGTGTTGGGGATGATGCTTCAGCCAAGTGAGCCACACTGGCCAGGGCTAATTTTACTTTCGTCTTAACCATTTCCCATCATAACATCTCTGCAGGAACAGGGGTCAGGGGTCATCTAGCTCTAGCCTGAAGCGGTGGTGACCTCTACCACCTCTTGCCATATGGCCCCCAGCCCGTCCGGGCTGTGATTCTGGGAAAATTCTGCCACAGCTGTTCAAATATGCCTACCTTACAAGGTTCTATAAATGCAGACAATGTAAACGTGTTCACCCAAATGTAAAGCATGATCAAATGTAACGCGAACAGGGAGGCAGGAACATCCGTCTCTATGACGTAGTCTAGTTCTCTAAGGCGGTGCCAACCCCCCTGCCCTGTTACCAGTCGAATCCTTTCTGAAGTAAACCTTACATGTGACCCCATACATAGCAGACAGAGGAAGACAGTGTCTGCGTGCAATTGGAGGAGGGGCCCTGAGCTCAGCCTCCCCCCAGTCCCGTCGGCCTCCCCTCATCCCTCGTCCACTGCCTGAGTGACACCAGACTGACCCCAGGGCCCCTGGGAGAGGGTGGCCTGAGATCCCAGGCCCAGGGACATATGACTCAGACACCAGCCCTGTGCTCTCCTGGGAGAGGCAGACACATCGCAGGGGGAGGACTGGCTTCCAGGGTTACTGAGCCAGAGGCTCTCTGAGCAGTAGTGGTACTGAGTTTAATGATGGTCAAACGGTAATGACTGCCAGCCTGGAGGTGGGGCCAACGGAGGCACTTTGCACGGATTTCAGGCAGAAAGGACAATGCAGTGAATCCGACCGGAAGCTGCAGGCTGAGGTCCCGAGAGATGCCGAGTGGCACGCACAGAGCCTCTGGTACATGCAGTACTGACTGCCTTGAGTGTCGTGAGCACCTCGGCTCAGTTTATGAAGGGTTACTTTTTCATCATCTCACATCTTGCCGCTCATTGGTAGTGTGACTTTGGGCAACAATTCCAGGGTCCTGTTTCCTTATTCTTCGTGGGACATATTTCATAAAGTAATCCCCTAAAAGTGCTATCGATAAGATGAAAAGTGGTTGGATTTACCTACAATAAATAATAAGGATGTTTGTTCAAAATAGAAATGATTGCCCTGTCCAGTGGCTTGGTTGAAGTCTGTCTCATACATCAAAAGGTTGCAGGGTTGACTCCCAGTCAGGGCACATGCCTAGGTTTGGGGTTCGATCCCTGGTTGGGGTGTGTGCAGTAGGCAACCAATGGATGATTTTCTCTCACATCGATATTTCTCTCTCTCTCTCTCTCTCTCTCTCTCATAAATAAAAAACATATCCTTGGGTGAGGATTAAAAAACACACACGTTGGACCATACCCAGTGTTGGTGGGGATACAGGAAGGCGAGAACGCTCCTGTGTTGTTTCCAATCCGAAAGTCTAGCTGAAGCTAAATATGCATGTAGCATACGACTCCAGGATCCAATCCCTGGGCGTGCTTCCCAGAAACAATTCACACACAGGTCCCCAAGGGCTGCGAATGAGAACGTCAGTGACAGAACTTCTTGTGACAGTGGGATCTGCAGTAACGTGCGTGCACATCAACTGGGGGAGATATAAACTAAACTGAGGAAATATAGACAGTGACATATGAGGCAGAGGTTGGAAGTCTACCCAGAAGCTAGAACATACCTGAAAACATAATGTTGAGTGAAAAAATTAAAAACAGTCGCGCTTTTTATAGTCTATTTCATTAAAGATTTGTCATTTGTGTAACTAACAATATACAAGCAAGAAGAAGTATTTAATAAGGACACGGGCACACTTCATACCGGCATATTTAGGTCGGTCTCTCCTGGGGCAGGGAGTTGGTGTGGGGAACAGGGGTGAAGAGGAACCATGACGCAGGAAGAGGAGAGTCCTGCATGGACTTACGATGACAAGAAGCTATGAACTGAGGAGTCTGTATAACTCAACTCTATGTCTGAGGGCCAATTAGTTCTTAAAACCTGTGAGTTCTTGTGAAGATCAACTGGTATCTGTGAGCCAACCTTCCTGGCAATGTAGGAGGTGCGCAGCACCTATTTGCTTCCCTGACGACTTTGAGAAAACAGAAGAGGAATTTCCCCTCTGCTTCTCTAGTAACTTAATGAGGAAAATAAGTAAGAGTCTCAAGAAAATAAGGAACTAAGAGAAGTGCTCAGATATGGGTATAGGAGGTGGATTCTCGCACCTGTTTGCATATCAGAATCACTCAAAGGACAAACACCACAGACAACCCGGCTCCAAGCTCGCCCCCCAGAACAGAGGATCTGGATGGCCACCGATGGGGTGGGAGGCAACGGGCCGGCTGGGTCTGCAGAGTAGAATCTGGGAAGCATCGCATTGTGCCCCAGGGGCTGCCCTCTGTCATCTCAGCCGCTCACGATCTCCGCCTCACTGCTTTTAAAAACTTTGACAGCTTTTGCTAAATAAAGCAGCACCAAATTGCTCAAAAATGAAATATATTCCAAAATATATGGCTAGTGTGTGCAGTATGCGACTCCATCTGCTCTTCCCAAATACTTGAGTTTTCGAAATTAATGTGTAGATAGGTCTATAAATGGCTGCCTCCAACAAAACTGAGTAGAGCCGCTTTAGGGGGTACGGGAAAATGTTTTCCCTTTGGTTTATCTGTAGCAGGACAGCGAATCTGTAAGAGCAAACAAATATTCATTCATTCATTCATTCATTCATTCATGGGTTAGCTGGTCAACAGCTGGGCTAAAACAAAATACTGAGGATGTAGTTGATTCACAGGATGGTTCCGTTAACTTACAGTAATTTACATCTATAATAAAAATAACATGCACAAGCTTAGGGAGTGTCCTTTGCACAGCCCAACATTCAAGCAAGTGTAGGTGCACCTAGGGCTGGCAGATCCCAGGAGGCAGAGAATGTCACCACGTGCTTATTGGGATCCAGCACTTGGCGAATACTGACTAGAACAATCATTCATTTTCCTGTTACTTCCCATAGTATTCAGCGCCACGAACAAAGTCTCCGCCTTTTCCAGGGCTGCTCAGGTTCACGTTGGAGACCTTTGAGCCTAAAGGCTACTCCCCATAAATCCCTGAGCCAGTGGGTGAGGCTTGGACTGGCTCAAGAGAAGCAGCAGTTAGTAGAATCAGAAAAACGTGGGCTTGGAAGTCAGCGAACCCTGGGCTTGACACCTGGCTCTGTCACCTACAGGCTGAGTCTCAGTCTCTTCCTCTGTGAAATGGGCTAATAGCATCGACCCTGCTGGCTGCTGTGAGAATCAGAGCACGGTGCACAGTGCCTGGACCAGAGTGGGAATTGTGAAGTGAGGCTGCTGCAGGCGTGTTAGTGCCTAGTCCTCCTGTGAGAACTCTGCCCCTCAC
Organism: Myotis yumanensis; assembly: GCF_028538775.1. Lineage (NCBI taxonomy): Eukaryota > Metazoa > Chordata > Mammalia > Chiroptera > Vespertilionidae > Myotis > Myotis yumanensis. The sequence continues at coordinate 79,827,142 of NW_027223760.1, forward strand.
CCCCCTCGCGCTCACAGGGCTCCAGTTCCGGTCTCCATGCTCTGGGATGCACGCTGGGCTCCTGGGGGAGAGTTTCTACAACCCAAAGCTCTCAGGAGAAAGGAGCCCTATTGGCAACTTGGCTGCAACTGGAACAATCCGTCTAAGCCAGGGGTCCTCAAACTTTTAAACAGGGGGCCAGTTCACTGTCCCTCAGACCGTTGGAGGGCCGGACTATAGTTTAAAAAAAACTATGAACAAATTCCTATGCACACTGCACATATCTTATTTTGAAGTAAAATAACAAAACGGGAACAAATACAATATTTGTATTTGCATGTGGCCCGCGGGCCGTAGTTTGAGGACCCCTGATCTAAGCCTTTCCGGCTACATCCCCTGAAGTCCTTGCTCCTCCCATCACCAAAGCGCCAGCCAGTGTGGGAAGCTGATAGCTTAGTTGGTGAACCATTTAGAACCCTAACCTGTCAGCACTGGGGACTCTGCAGGGCGTGCCAGGAGCTCCCGCCTCGGCATCAGCAGTGATCTGAGCAGGATGCTCGGTTCTCCCTTTGGCATTCCAGCCTGGACAAGTGTCTGACAGCTTTCTCCTCCAAGGCCAGCCTCAGCCTCTAGCCTGGCCCGCAGGACCCAGATCCCACCATTTCTGCCCTGAGCAACACGCCCCTCGACCAAGCCATCCCCGAGCCAACGCCGAGGGCTCTGGACCTCTTAAAAAACATCTGCGGAATACAAGAGTCAGCGAGTCCATAAAGATGAATGACAGGGGGAATGAAATGTGTCACTCCTTGTTTCCGAATGAGATTTGGATTGACTGGGGCGCTGGAATGACGCCCAAGGCCGGCGACTGTCACCTGGCGCTGCCCCCGGAGAGACAGTGGCCTCACACAGCTCCGCAGAGTTCACGTCCTCCCTCCGCTGGTCTGTGGGCATTAAACACGACAGCTGCAACCTCCCCAACCACACGTTCTTTAAAATTTAATTATAACCTGGTGCTGGGTTTATATCCTAAAACATAATCTCTCCCCAACCCATTAATTTACATATTTACATAATGGAATTCATATATATATGTGCACATCTTTTAATGAATATCAATAGATCACTGTGGTTTTATGCATGAAAGGTTGTTTAAAAAAATCTGGCGTAGAATGTATCCACAGTAAATCACTCTCCAAAATGGTAATTTAAGAACAAAACTCTCCATGTTGTTTTCTGTCGTTTCGCTTTCCTGCTGTCAGCTGGACCATCCTGCCTCTCTTGAAATGTCATCTCAGTGGAGAAGCCTTTTTTGACTCCCTCAGGAGTCTCCTCTCTTCTCTGTACACCCGAACCTCTTCTGACAGGGCTCTATGGGTACCTTCCACTCCCATGTCCTTGAGAAGCAGTGTGGCCTCGGGGTCCAGAGCTGGCCCACTGGACCCGTCCTTCCCTTTTCGGAGCTGAGCTCTGCCACCTACCAGCTATGTGGCCTTGTCAGGTGACTTAACCTCTCTGGGCCTCAGTTATTTCAACTGCCCTACCCCAATATTAGAATAATCATTGCTGCTGTTATTATTTATTTCTTCTTCTTCTTCTTCTACTACTACTACTACTACCACCACCACACCCCTTCCCACCTAGGCTGTGACCTCCCTGACAGCTGGATGAAGGCCACCTCTTTCTTGGCTCAAGAGCCAAGTATCATTGCTTGCATTCTGCAGGCATTCAATAACCATCAACTCAGTTCTTCAGAAACCCTTATCTTCAATACAGAAAAGTTACCCAAATGTTCTTCCATGGAGAAACGGTCCAGGTAGGATTCTTAGTCTGTTTGAGCTGCTCTAACAAATTACCATGAACTGTGTAGCGTATAAAGGACAGAAATTCATTTCTCATAGTTGTGGAGCTAGAAGGCCAAGGTCATGGGTCAGCATGGCTGGGTGGGGGCCTGTTCCCCGTTCGTGGCTGGTGTCCTGTCCTAGGTCCTCATGTGGCAGAAGGGGCTGGAGAGCTCCGGAGTCTTTTATACGAACGCTAATCCCATTCACCAGGGCTCTGTTCTCATGACCCCGCACCTTCCAAAGGCCCATCTCCAAACCCAAATGCCACCATCTATGGGGGTCAGGGTTCACCACGTTAATGGGGGGGGGGGGGCACAAGCATTCATGGGAAATTCCCTGCAATTATGGCGTCATTTACCTTTCAAGGCTATGCATCTCCTGAGCAAGCTCCCTGAGGCCTCACCTGTGTGCAGGGCACTTGCTGGGGTGAGCCCTTAGAAAGCCCAGGGAAGGTCACACCATTCCGAAGGGTGGTAGGGCCTCTCTGCATACCCCTGGTTAACACTGTCCACATCTCCTTCCCTTTCTTCTGGAACTTTCCCCAACCCCCATCAAACACCTGGAATTCTATATATTTCCTCCTTGCTAGCTCTTTTCTTCTCTTCCCTTATAGAAAAGAGGCAAATTTCAGGGCAACAACTATGGTATCTATTTACAATAAAATATTTAAATTCTAATAACACTAAGTCAGGTATCAGTTTGGCCAACTGAAGTGATGTCACATGAATAAGAGGCGGCTGAGAGATCAATGTTCCTGAAACAAACCTACAGACTCATTCGCTATTTTACTCTGAATACATTTCCTTTCAACCTCCAAATTTACAGAAGCTCATGAACTTCTATTTGCTATTTCACTTTATATCCTTAAACATTTTTACAAATTTTCCCCTTTTAAAGTCAGGTATCACAGACCAAAGGAAAAAAACAACCACCACCAATGGATAATTGAGTTCTTTTATTAGCCTCCCCCACCAGGCACTTTAAGAGACATTTTATTTATTCTTGGCTTTTGGGAAAATCTCAGCCTACAGATTATTTGTCATTTTCCTCATTTGGGTCAATTTGTCATTATAATTAGTTTTATTCTTGGGCCCTGGATCTTTTCCTTCTGAAAATTAAGATGCCTTCCCTAAGAGGACTTGACAGAGAGGGAAACAAGGGAGACAGAGAGACACAGGAACACCTCCCTCCTTTAATGGACGTGACTTAACAATGAACTTGCTTTGGCTGTGAGGGTGTCAAGGGGCCCTGGTGGCTGAGTGCCAGGCAACGGTACGCGCCCGGTGTGGAGGCTGCGCTCAGCTGCCAGCAGGAATCAGGGTCTGAAAACCTCCATTTCCCATTTGTCTTCCAGGGTAGCTTTCAAAAATCTGCTGAGTGTTAGCTTCACACTTCATCCCAGTGACATTTCCTATGGAAAATGCTCCCAGAACTGCTCATTGTACCTTCTGTCTTTCTTTTTAAATTTTATTATTATTAGCCAAAACCGGTTTGGCTCAGTGGATAGAGCATCGGTCTGTGGACTGAATGGTCCCAGCTTCGATTCCGGTCAAGGGCATGTACCTGGGTTGCGGGCACATCCCCAGTAGGAGATGTGCAGGAGGCAGCTGATCGATGTTTCTCGCTCATCGATGTTTCTAACTCTCTATCTCTCTCCCTTCCTCTCTGTAAAAAATCAATAAAATATATTTAAAAAAAATAATAAAAAAAATAAATTTTATTATTATTTTTAATCCTCTCCCGAGGATATTTTTTCATTGATTATTAGAGAGAGTGAAAGTGAGGGGGAGAGACACACAGAGAGAAACACTGATGTGAGAGAGACACATCAATTGGATGCCTTCTGCATGTGCCCCAACCAGGGCTGGGGATCGAGCCTGCAACCAAGGTACGTGTCCTTGATGGGAACTGAACCCGGGACCCTTCAGTCCGAGAGCCGACACTCTGTCACTGAACCAAACATACCCCAGGGCCCTCCTGTCTTTCTTAAAGGTGACAATGAGCAAGAATAACCCAATGAAGGTGGTCAGGGAGGATGAATAACATCGAGATGGGCACAGCCAGGCCTCCAAGGTCTTCACTCACAGCCCAGTTCCTCCTGTGGGCATCGGTCTGGACTTGCCCAGGAACCATCTCTCCCTCTAATGGGCGGTCCCTATTCCCAGCACCTGACTATGGTAGCACGTTTCCCAGGGAGCGGAAATCTCAGGTTGCTAATCAATTAATGAACGAAAAGAAAGAGACATTAGTCACACAACCTACAGAACAAAAAGTCTGTTACCCTAACAATGAGTGCATTGTCTTTGGAAATTTGGCTCACATGTTGCAGGGAAGCTTTGCATGTCAGTATGAGAGCTTCAGGTAGGAGAATAGAGGCAACGAGGAAGGTAGTCTCAGTTTGGGGAAAACAATTCCAAGGCTGCCATGACAACTGGATGGCTACAAGGAGAGAAACCGCGATAGAAACCCTGCCGTTAGATGAGATGCTGCAGAGGGCTGGGCTGTGGGCTTGGAATCGGCTAGAATTGCCAAAGCAGAAGAGTTTGGGTGGGGGTCTCGGAATTTTCTTCTTTTTTAAATATAATTTCATATATATATATATATATATATATATATATATATATATATATTAGAAGAAGGGAGAGGGAAAGAGATAGAAACATCTATGAGAGAGAAACATTGATTGGCTGCCTCCTGCACACCCCCTACCAGGGATCAAGCCCACAACCCAGGCATGTGCCCGGACTGGGCATGGAACTGGCAATCTCTTGGGAATTGCTGGGATGATGCCCAACCAAGTGAACTGGCTGGGGGTTCTTGAAATTTTAGAGGCACCTTCCAAAATTTAGAACCTAAGCGAATGCATTTTTAAAAAATCTTAAATTACTTCAATGGGCCTGGGATCATGCATTAATTCATTCAATTACATTCAAGGAGTGTCTACTTTGTGCCAAGTATCGGAGATTCAGAAAGGAGCATCAATGACTTTAATGTATCACGAGAACCGTAATGTTCCATAGGTCATTAGGTAGAGAGGCAGCCCCAAAGACAAGATGTTTGAGTCGGGTCAGGAATGATGAGGAGAGCTTTCCGGGTAGAAGGGAAAAGGAGAGACATTCCAGGCAATGGTGTGCGCAGTCTGGCACATCTGGAAAACTGAACACAGTTCCGGCCCGGAGCACCCAGTGAGGGAGCTGGGCAGAGGGAGGCGGGGACTCCTGTGGGAACCACTAACCACTAACCAAGGAGCGAGATGACCATCTGAGTTGTGTATTAGAACGATCACTCTTCCAAACGTTGCCTGTTCCAACCAGGCTGCACCCCCAATTCTAACGCAGACCTTATTAACCATCGCTCTCCGAGACTGCCCAGCAGCCCTGGCCTTGCTTAGTGGATTAGCTCATTGTTCCTGGAGTCATGCCTCTTTCTCCCCTGGGGGTGTTGGGCCTGGGAGCAAGAATTGCAAGTTCATGGGCTGGAGGCCCTGGTCCCTCGGGATGCATCACGTCACCCCGCCTTCTGTGAGGTGCCCGGAAACGAGGGGCCTCCCGCTGGCAAAGCTCCCCCTGCTCTCCTGGGGCCTGAGTACTGGGGCAGCATAAGAGACCTAAGGCGGTAGAAATGGGACCCCGGAGGTCTTGGGGTGCACACGCCGCTTGAGCTGCCTTAGAAAACACGTAAGCCAACCAAGTGGAAGCCCCGAGTGGAAATGTGTTTGCTCCTGCGGAAGCAGCCGTTTGGCAAACTTCTCCTGACAGGACATGTATTTGGTAAACACACGCAAACACAGTGGGCACTAAACTGACTGCGTGTTGTGGGGGCAGGAGGAGGGTGGCTGTCATCCGATGGAGGGGATCAGCACGGAGGGGGACAGTGTCCCCTCGGGGTTGGGGGAGGCAGGGGACGACTGGAAAGGAAGTGCGACAGGGCGACCAGGGGTGAGGGCAGAGCTGATCACTGAAGACCACCGGTGGCGGGGCTGTGGGAAAGGCCGCGGGGCCATGGGAAAGGCCGCGTGTCCTCGGCAGTGGTCTCACCTTGGGACCATTTCTGCCCCAGGCCCGGGAACGTTTGGCAGTTCCCGGCATCCACTGGGAGAGGCCAGGGATGATGCTGCCCATCTGACAAGGCACGTGTCCACGAGGAAGGAGCCAGCCCCATGGCAACAGCACCTCGGCTGAGCCCGGACGCCTACGGAGGGCTCTGCCTGCCCCCTCGGCTGCTCTGGCCTGTCTTCCCTGCTGCGTCTGAAATCAGCTGCCAGGAGGTTAACACACACACGCACCGTAACATCTAAAAATAAAGCCGTTTTTATACTTCAAGGAACAGACAGCGCCATCATCTTTTCGTGACTCTCTGGGTGCTTGAGCGCTTCCCGAGGCTGCGGAGAGCGCCCGCGTCTATATATAGTGCGCCTGTCAGATCCACCGCCTCTGCAGGCTGGCTGCTGGCAGCAGAGATAAGCCGAACTGATGAAAGGATTCAAGTCCCCGGAGGTAATGGCTCCAGAAACTTCCAGGAAAGGCGCCCAGCCCTGTGCTCAGAACCCTCCCCCATCAGCGTCCCCCAGCATTCGGTCCCTGTAGGATCCCTCCTCATTTCAATGTCCCCCTGGTCCCCGTTCCGGGGCCTCAAAGCCCAGCGAGTATCTGCACCTCGGCTTTTGATGTCACCCTTGCACGTCCCACTCTAATTGCAAAAACAGGCCGGCAAATACATTTCCCAATGAGCAGTTTTTTGAAAGGCAAAAGGCCGGTGTGTCATTAAGAATCCAGACCCCAGCCGGGCTCTTCCCTCAGACAAATCGCCTCGCTGTAATTTTCTTGCAACAAATGTCTGTTGAGGGCTGCCAGGCTGCAGCAGGAATTTGTTTAATGACAGGCCCTGGGAAATTCAACACTCAGCCATGGTGAGGTGATGGCTGCACCTCCCCCAGCCTCGCCCCGCCCCCACAGCCTGGTTCCCAGCCCAAACCCAGGAGCCACGCGAGGACCAGAGGATGGGTGCCGGGCCCAGGAATCAATCTCGATCTTCCATGTGCTCTGCTGCCTCCCATGCCCCTCAGAGTCCCCTTCATCTTCACTCTCCATCCCCAGAACCCAGCACGCCTGGCTTAGCTACAACTTCGGGTAATATTTTTACCCTCCCGCCTGCGCTCCCCCAACCCTGTTACATAAGGAAGGTCCCGGCTGCCCCAGGCGAGGAGGTGGATGGAGGGAAGAACTCCAAATCGTGACTGAGGCTCTGCCCTCATTTCTACCCCACAGTGCAAGTCTCAGCACAATTCAGAGTCATCGGGACAGTGGCAGGCAGGCAGTCCCACAGGAGGCAGGGCCAGGACCCAGGCCTGCCCTGTCTCTGACAGGCAAGGAACCAGGCCTGAGCATGGAACGACCCGCTCAAGGTCACCCGTCGAGTTAGTGACAAGGTTAGGGTCCAGGTCTAGCTGGAGAGGATGGCTGTGCATTTTTAAACGCAGGTGGACAATCGTCCCTTTTGTCTGAGTTGTGGCTGGGTTAGGGGCGAGAGTCCTTCCCAGGGACCCCAGAGTCCCACCGGGGAACCGTCCCAGCCAAACCGAGGCAGGAATCTCAGGTCATAGCCTTGTTAGCTTTGGGCTGCACTCAGCATTGTACTTAAACCTCAAGTGAGTAAACCCCCCATTGTCTTTCTCCCCTTAGTGCGAGGTACCAGAGGAGGGAGAGGAAGCAGTACTAGGCCCTCGAAGGAACTCTGAGAAGCTGCCTCTGTGCCTGCTCCCTGGGACGGAGGAGGGGCAGGCAGGGGCCCCACGATCCACTGTTGGTGCTTGTGACCCATGTACTCATTTCTAAGCCCAGAGGCCTGTCCTTCTACGCCCCCAAACTATGCTATTCAAATTCCTATTGGACTTTCATCATTTGCAATGGAATCCCATAGTTTACTGTTTCCTGCTTTTAAAAAAATTGATTGTTGGCACTAAGGCAGATTTTCCTCCCCTTTACCTACCTCCACCCAGCTTTTTAAATTAATTTGTCCCAGCTCCACACATGCTGGACTGGAGAAAATTAAATCCCTATAACTTATTTTGAAGCGAACAACAAACAATTAGCTCTGAAGAGACCGGGTCCTATGGAGTTGTCTGTAGTTGTTTAGCACCATTAAAAAAGATGCCCAGGCTTTTAGCTTCAAAAATTATAACAATGACAATAGCACTACCACTTACAGAGCACTTACCAGGCACTAGGCACAGTTTTAATGCCTACATGGTTAAGTCATGTGTTTCAACCGCCCCAGGAGGTAGATACTATTATGATCCCCATTTTACAGCTGAGGAAACAGAGGCAACTTGCTTAGGGCCACACTTCTAGTGAGTGGCACAGCAGGGATTTAACCTGGACTGTCTGGCCCCACGTTCCTGCCTTAGGAGATGCTCCTTGGCAATGAGTTTATTGGCTACGGAAAACCTGAAAGGATATCCTGGAGATTTAGTAACAACCAACAACTCCAAGATTCTTGGCTTAACCCGGTTTCTCAACTCGTTGGACCACAGGAGATGCACACGCCATACCTGCTTAGGAAGTCTCAAACACGGATCAGTGGCGGATCCTTTAGAATCTGCTTCTCAGCAACAATCCCGCACACAGGAATCCTTGTTTACATGAGTGCCAGTAAAGTTCTAGAATCTTCCTCGGCTAGTCTCGAACTAACACCACGGCGAGAGCTACGATGACCTCCCCTTGAGAAAAGTCATCGTTCCCTGTGGACAGTGGGGCTTTGCTATGCCTCGTGCTGCGGAGGAGTCTGCAGATGCCCTAATGCATCTGCTCCTGGGCTCCCTCCACCGTTCTCACTGGAGGACCTAGAAGAGTGCAGAAGGCACACTCTGCTTTCTACCAAACGAGAAAGAAAAGTGGGGACAAGGACTCAGAAAATGACAAGCGAGGGTGTGTTCCACCTTTACTCCCTGTAGCTCCACGAAGCTGTAGCTCTCATTGCCCTCTGACGGGACACTTCCTTCCCGTCTAACACGTTGGAGTGACTCCTGTGAGATGAAGCTGTCAGACTGCGTGTCAAGGTCCTCGCCACCTTTGGCAACAAAACCCCACGGCCTGGCCAACAGGAGGGAAGCAGGATGCCAGGCCAGGCCGATGGACACGGCGGCCAGAACACGGCTCCAAGTCTCACACCTGGGGTGGCCACAGCCTTTGCTTTTTGTTTAAATCCATTTCTAAATTTCATCTGTAAGTGCGAGGGACCCACGACTAGCAAGATTTACTCACATAGTTCCAGTCAGCAGTGAGCAGTGTGGTCACTGACGGTGGCTGCAGTGTGGGAGTTTCAGGTGGGTTCTCAGCCCTGGAGAGATGCTGGGTGCACAGGGACGCACATGGAGACAGGCGCCACCAGAGCCTGACCCCCATCCTAAACTGGCCACTCTGTAGTGCACAACTCTGGCTAAGCTACGTGCAAACTTTCTTTCTTTTTTTTTTTTTAAATATATATATACTTTTTATTGATTTCAGAGAGGAAGGGAGAGGGAGAGAGAGATAGAAACATCAATCATGAGAGAGAATCATTGATCGGCTACCTCCTGCACGCCCCCCACAGGGGATCAAGCCCACAACCTGGGCATGTGCCCTGACCAGGAATCGAACTGTGATCTTCTGGTTCATAGGTCAACACTCAACCACTGAGCCATGCTGGCTGGGCGGCTAAGTACAAACTTTCTCATTTGTATCATCAAGACAGAATTTTGCAAATTTCTTTTTGAGTGTGGATTGAGTAAAGAATAGAGATACCTTTCCTTGTTCCCAGAACCGGAACACCCAAACGCAGTACCAGACACTGGGCAGCCAATGGAGTAGCTGGTCATGAATGAAGCCTGTTTCGGAGCACCCTGTCATTCCCCCCACAGCGCAGTGACCGCTGCTCTCCTTTACCTGCAGGCTGCTCCATCTGACTGTTGACCAGAACTGCAAAGCCTGAGGCTGGAGTAGCAGAGCTGAAAGCTTACAGCACATGGATAGCCCCAGACTGAGGACTTCCAGTTGTGATACCACATCCCCCCGCCTTTGGGAGACAGTACTGAACTGTCTTGCTCTTTTTGCAAAGCCCATGTTCCTTCCTCCCATACAATGAGTATAACTCTAGAAATCAAACTTGAAGGCACTAGGTTTACAGTAGAATGACTGATAGAGGTGCACAGGCTATGTACATATTTAAAAAGTTGGTTACTTTGAAGGACTGTCATTTTAACTACTGTCATAGGCTCAAGGGAGAGAGATTTTAGGGTTCAAATAGCAGAATATAGATGACTTATCTCTTAGTTCTTATGGGAAGCCAGAATTGAGTTCAACCAAATAAATCATGTCAGTCAACCTCAAATAATTCAGGAAACCAAACTTCATCTCGTAGGGCTTTATCATTTTCCTGGGGTGTTGGTAAATCTCTGAAAATCTCAAAAGGCAACCGAGGAAAAGCAGATTCAGAAATCTCATTTTTTGGTCACTTGTTAACTAAGAAGATAAGCTCCTTTGGTTCAAGTGAGGCTTTAAGATTAACTCCAGGATTCATCGCTGTGTCTTCCTCCCGCCCCAGGAAACAGAAAGCTGGCTCGCTGTTGCCACCCGCACTTCTATCGGGGAAAAGGATTACTTTAAGACGTTCTGAGTCTCCTTCCACCTGCTGTCCTGCACACTCCGGGGCTTGACAGCAATGCTGACCCTCCCCATTCAACCAATGGGGTTTTAAGCAAATCGGTTAGTGTGACTGGTCAAAAAGAACCATGTGTCAGTCCCGTGCAGAAGGCAATTACAGCAGCATCAGAGATGTGCAAACAGCACTCTGCATTTGAAAAGCATTCTGCAGATGAGAATGGTATATTTTGCCCTCTGTTTTTTTTACCCCCATCCAAGTATCAGATGATCTCATTCATATGTGGAATCTAATGAACAAAATAAACTAATGAACAAAATACAATAGATTCAGAGACATAGAAGCATGGAACAGACCGATGAATCTCAGAGGGAAGAGGGCTGGGGTTGGGTGGGGAGTGACCAACCGGGGAACTTATATGCATAGATGGACACAGACAATAGAGTGGTGAAGGCTTGGGAGGGGTGGGTGTGGGGAGGAGGGGTCAATGGGAAAAAACACACACACAAACAAACAAAGGGGACATCTATAATACTTTCAAGAATAAAGAAAAAAATAAAAGATAAAAAACACCAACCAATCGAACAACAACAAAAGAGTAGCTGGCAAGGTATACTGAAATATTAGCTAGTAAAGTCGATGATAACCAAACCCACTGCATTGCCTTCCAAGTGCATGTGAAAAACACCCCTTCCCAGGGAGTCCCAGGATGCGGCCCCTGCTTGTCTGGTCAATGAGTTATCCCCAAAGCGGGAGTAAGGGCTCATCAGCTTCGCACACCCCTGTGGGAGCAACTGAGAGGATGAGTAGTTGCTGTTTCATGAGATCCAAGTGGCCTAATGAAATAATGCATGCCCACAGGGGCCTAAATTACATTTGGGGATTATGTTGCTCATTAGATAGCTTCCCTGATGTGAGGAGAACTGGTCGACCCAAAGCAAAGAGCGGTGGGAAACACCCAGTGTGCGAGCAGCCATGAGCTCTCTGGCTGTACTGCTACTGAACTGACTACCCAGATGCGCTGGAGTCTCCAGCCCACAGGCCACCTCCTATGGACCTGGGAATATCTGTGGCCCAGGATGTGTCTAGGAATTCTAAGTGGGCTATTTGGGGCCCAAGGCAGTCCTGTTAATATCCACAGCAGACCAATGGCAGGAAATTCAAAAGCTCTATTCTGCTTCTAAATTACAGAATCAGTGAATGCTATTTGACATGGGTATACTGTAATATTTTAGGATGTGCCTTTTTTTAAGATGAAAAGAGTTGCGAGCCTACCTCCGTTCAATTCCCCCAAGTTAAAGCTAAAATTTCCCAACCTTTGGAGGTTTGTTTTTCTCATACTGTCATTAACATTCCTTAGGTCTTTAACTCGAGGAGTTGCATTTGTGAGAAGTCTCCCAGGCCACAGCCTGTGCTGTGTGCTCACTCCTGTGTTCCTGGGGGGTGGAGGTGGGGTGGGGGCTGCTCCCTGTAAGACAAGCCACACTGAAATCCCCCTAAGACACCATAAAGCCGTCTTCTACAGAGCCTGTCAAGGACATCATTTTTTAATGCTGTGCTTTTAGAAACACCTCACTGCTTTTTAAAATAAACTTGACTCTGTTTTCCTCTCCCAGTGAAAAAGTCTATCATTCCACCCATGTTGTATTTGCCATTTTTTCTGATTCTCAATCAGGCAAGTGCAATAATAATAATAGTAATAATAATATAATAAAAGGGTCAGAGCGAGTTCTCCAAGGCTCCAAAACTTGCTTCCTGCCCTTCAGCACAACAAAAGCATGCAGACCAGGTAGGTAGGTAGAATTGGGGACTTTTAGTTACTTTCTCTCCATCTCCATACCCATCATTTTATTAGTCATTGAATGGGATCAAATGGAAATGAGTTCCTGGCTTTCCTATTGCACAGAATCCACTAGTATCAATTTGATAGTTGATGCATTTAGTCTTAAATAATGCAGAATTTGAATACGATGGAAATTTTGGCCACTATCACAGTATTGAGCACCTTCCTATAGTGAGAGAGAGAGAGATGCAAATTTGGAAAGAAACAGCATGTAAGGTGATGTTTGGGGATTCATCTCAGAGGGTCAGTCTCCTAGAGAACTAGGACTAGCTGCTTGAGGTATAATGAATATTACAGACAAAGGGGCCTCTCATGGGCTTAAATAAAATTCATTTATCTTCTCAATGCTTCAGTTTCAAATCTCCCTAATCACCACACTACTACTGACTCTGCAGAGCTGTGGCAGGATTAAATTACAAACACATGGACAGCACCCATGGCACACCCAACACATAGTAGGTCCACAATACACACAACCTGAGCACAAATCCAAAACTTGACCTGTGTGACCTTGGACAAACACAGCATGACCTCCTTGAAAAGGAAAATGGTATTACCTACTCTATAGAGCCTTTTCATGACCATCTGCTTGTATCAAACAGTGATCGAGCATATTCTATGTGCTAGGGGCTATTGTGTACATGTCCCTTTCTTTAAGAATGTGAATGAGAATCAGAAAACTGTATAATACAAGGTATTGATTCAGGGAACCAGATAGCACATGAAGTTACAGGGGCCCAGCTGGTAAACATGTGCTGAAGGGAAGACGACCTGACCTTTAGAGGGCAAACCTCATTCATTCATTGACTCACTCATAAAATATTTCTTGTGGGGGTGCTAAGAGGCAGGCAAGGCATTATTTAGACCCCAGTCCACACAAGAGAGAGGGTTCTTGGCTCCAGATCCTTCATGATGAGTACTGGTTTCCTTCTTTTCCTCCCTCAAGGAGCTCTCTGATGAACCGGAAGACAATTCAAGGACTGGGTGGTAAATGCTAAAGGACAGGAATGTGACTAACACCTTTCCATCACTGCCAGACTCAAGTCCCATCCCTGGAATCCTGCAGATCAGGCTTATTACATCCAAGTTCAGTTCAGCCCTTCCCCCACCCAAGTCCACGCAAGCCCAGGCTGCTGAAACACTGGCTCAGGAGCCAGAATGGTCAGAGGCGTGGACAGCATTGCGTTTGCTCTAGAAACTGCAGGTGGGGAAGTGCACGTTTTAAAGGTGTTCAGACCAGTTGCTCTCGCTGCCCACGCGGTGGAACCCAGCCTGCTGGGAGAGCCTGCAAAGGAGAGGGAGCCCTCAGGCATGGCTAGGTAAGGCGAAGCCGCAGCTGTTTACTTTGGGGCGTTGTAAAAGTTAATAACATCGGATTGTTTCTGCTTTCGATGCAAGTGATTAAAATGATTGAAATGGAAATGAAAACATGTGCCTTTGATGATTAGGAGATGAAAAAAGAAACAATTAGCATGAAGGCGAATAATGGGAAAAATAATTTTTTTTCCCTCCTCAACTATACGGATGCTCACAAGAGGAAATGTCCTTGAACAACTTCTGGGTTTTCCAATCCTCCACTGGCAGCACCAAAAAAAGCTTCAAGTAGCTAAGGACCAGGGAAATTCTAAAGGAAACTCATGGGAATATTTCAACTGAGGGTTAGAGCCCAAACCCCAGGCTTTCCCCAAGATCTGAGTGGGAGGAAACTGGGTCCTCTTTCCTCATCACTTGAGTGAGATGCCTGGCAGGAAAGCTTTGTCCTTCCGTGTTGGAGATTTCCCGAGATGCTTGGCTATGACAGACCCACCACAGTCTCCATGCAGCGTCTCCAGAGAGGTCATTCAGGGTTCAGGTATTGCCTGTCCCTTCTTAAAAGTACCCAAGTGGCTAACTGCAAAGTTGGGGGGAGTCTCTCTTTCTCTTCCTCTTATTCCCTTCCTTCCTCCCTCTATTTTTTGATGTCTTACTATTAAATCAGCCTACTTGATATATATTTTTATTCACTTCAGAGAGGAAGAGATAAATAGAAACATTAACAGTGAGCGAGAATCATGGATTGGCTGCCTCTTGCGCAGCCCCCACAGGGGATCTAGCCCTCAATATAGGCATGTGCTCTGACCAGGAATTGAACCCTGACTTCCTGGTTCATAGGTCGATGATCAACCACTGAGACACACTGGCCTGGCAGCCTACCTGATATCTTGACCAGAGTGAATGAAAGCACCAAAGGGAAACTAAGAATTCAGTGGTTCCCCTGAGGCTGTCTATCCAGGTGGGGAGCCCATTCTCCCAGCATAAGCATTCCCAAAATTCCCTCTGAACTCTCCACACCTGGACCGCATTTTTCACTCACAGAGGCACACCACCTTAGGAGGCTCTTGGCACTCCTGTTAGAAGGTGCATGGTCAAGGGGGTGGAGAACAAGTTTCTAAGCAGTGAAGACTACGTAACGGCTCCCAAAGCATAGGGAGCACGTAGCCACTCCAGTAAGAGGACTGGTGGCGGCGGGATAGACGAGAAAGTCAGAGACACTGGGTGCTGAGGGTCAGCCTAACACTCATGAGCTGCCTGGTTCTGGAAGGAGCTGAGTAAGGTCCCTAAATCATAGTTACTTCATCCGGACACGGGGCCTGCTGAGGTGGATGCGTTGCGGACTGACCTAATGACTGCCTCCTCCTCCCCCCTGAGAGAACCCTCACTTTACTCAGGTGTCCGTCTGTCCTCTGGGCAGTCCTTTATCAGAGCAAATGCTCACCCCCCACCTCCGGTGCAGGTCTGATTGGACTTTATTTGGTTCAGAACTGGGTTAGTGCTCAAGTTCAAGACAAGGAGACAAGCAGAAGCCCGACTGGGTGCTGCTGTGGATCAGGTCCCCTGTGACCCCCGTCTCTCCCACAGGAAATTGTGGTGCGCGATGTCCAGCACTGACGCTGACACGCAGGAGGGTGGAGCCGTGGGAAATGCAGAGAAATGAAGTTGGGTTAAGCCAGCCCTGAAGTCTACATCATGTCTAGCCTCTAGTTACATGAGCCAAAACCTTTTCTTCTTGTTCACCATAATGTTTTCTGTTACTTGGAAATTAAAGCACATGAAATAATGGAGACACCGATTAGAATTTGGGGGACGATAAATGAAAAATAAAACCAGGGGTGTGCTGTGCGTCATGCAGAATGAGGGACAGCGTGAGCGCTCCAAACACGCTGGCTCCTTTCCCTGGAATGCCTTTCCTTGCTTACGCTGTCTCGTCTCCATTAAGAGATTCTCCCGGAGGATCTATTTCAGTTTCATTCAAGCACAAGGACATCTCTGACATTATAAATGTTGAAAGGCTTTGTTTTATTCATTGGCAGTTTCTAGGAATTCAGGATGCTGGAGGCAGGGAGAAAAATTATACCCAGAAAATCCTTAGTGCCTGTTTCAGGTTGAATTGTGACTGCGCACCCCGCCCTCCCTCCCCCTCCCAACCACCGCCAAAATAGGTTGAAGTCCTAATGCCAGTACCTCAGAATGTGACCCTCCTTGGAAATAAGGTCACTGCAGGTGTAATTAATTAAGATGAGGTCATGCTGCAGCAGGGTGGGCCCCTAATCCAACATGACTGGTTTTCTCATGAGAAGACTGCCTTAGCTGGTTTGGCTCAGTGGATAGAGCATCACCTGAAGGGTCCCGAGTTCAATTCCAGTCAAGGGCACATGCCCCTGTTGTGTGCTCAATCCCCTGCTGGGGGGCGGGGTGTGAGAGGGGGCACAGGAGGCAGCCGATCAATGATTCTCTCTCATCGTTGATGTTTCTATCTCTCTGCCTCTCCCATCCTCTCTGAAATCAATAAAAATATATATTTTTAAAAAGAAGATGGTCATGTGAAGAACAGACACACAGGGAGAACGCCATGTGATGACTGGGTTCTGCAGCGGCTTGTCAGGAATGTTGATGATTGCCAGAAAACCACCCAAATCCGGGAAGAGGAAAGGAAGGTTCCTCCGTAGGTTTCAGGAAATCGCCCTGTTACACCTTGATTTTGGACTTGTTGGCTCCATAACTGTGAGATAATACATTTATGCTTTTTAAAGCCAACTTGTTTGTGGTACTTTGTTATGGCAGCTCTGGGAAATGAATCCAGTGCCTATTCATAGAAAATTAATTGGGAAAATCAGGTGGAAACCAGGCATTTTAAATCATTAGTCTTAAAAAAAAAAATCCAGAAATGTTATCAGGTATCTTCTACCTATGGTACTATTTGCCAGACTGTTGAAAGTCTAAATTTTCCTCTCTAAAAGCACCCAAATATCCATTATTTAAAGATGCAACCATTCTCTACGTCAGCTGTGGGCAAACTACGGCCCGCAGGCCGGATCCAGCCCGTTTGAAATGAATAAAACTAAAAAAAAGAGACCGTACCCTTTTATGTAATGATGTTTACTTTGAATTTATATTAGTTCACACAAACACTCCATCCATGCTTTTGTTCCGGCCCTCCGGTCCAGTTTAAGAACCCATTGTGGCCCTCAAGTCAAAAAGTTTGCCCACCCCTGCTCTAAGTCTTTTTTAAAATATATTTTCATTGATTTCATAGAGGAAGAAAGAGGGAGATAGAAACATCAATGATGAGAGAATCATTGATTGACTGCCTCCTGCACACCCCCCACTGGGGGTCGAGCCCACAACCTAGGCATCGAACCCGGGACCCTTCAATCCACAGGCTGATGCTCTATCCACTGAGCCATACCAGCTAGGGCTCTAAGTCTTTTCTTAAAAAATAAAATTAAATGCAGCCATCAGGTGTATAAAACAGATAAAGGTGCAGCTCCTACAGTTGAAGGAAGCTGGGGGAGAGTGAGCATAGAACGTCCTTCATTCTATGCTAAGCTGCAGCCAACTCTCTCTACTGACACCCCCCTCCATCCATGGAACCACAAGGGATCTATAGCTCTCCCTGTTCTAGGGGATGCAAATGTGGGTGCTCATGGTCACGGTTAGAAGTACAGTAGGAGTTCTCTTCAATGATCGCTGCATACATAACTTGTTAGATTAAGAAATGCTCTCCACCCTTTCTGTAAAATGTAATAACTGGTGCCTAAGCCGACAGTTCAAACTAACAGTCTAGGTGCTGGGATGCCCCTGTGTTTCTCTTTCCACCATATGAGATGTGAGATTTTGGGGTCTCTTTCTACCAGTTATATGTGTTAGTGTAATTATGTGATTTGGTTGTATAATATATACACTGAAAAAATGTGGGTGTGAAAAGAAAATGCTCTAAGTTGCATGCTTTGGGAGGTTGGATTAAAAAAAAAAGAGTTGCTAAAATGAAATCAAACCTGCCATTGAACCAGGTGGGGGTGGGTCAACCACAAAAGCCTGGAAGATTCTGTACTTAGATGGCTTCCTAAATGCCTTCAAGCTCTCATTCTGCTTCAAGAAGACTGAGGCTGGAAATTGCAGATGATGTCTTTCTGGCATGGTTAATGTGAGCATGGTCATTACAAGCTCCAATCAGCAAACCTAAGAAGTGTTTTGGTCTCAAAACATTTGGGTAAATGAATATGCATTTATACATTTTAAATTAGAATATTTAAGGTACACATATACCATGTTATGATCAAGCATAATCATTTTGTGACCTTTTTTGGTAAACGAATCAGCTGCCGGCTCCAGCTGCATGGGGTAGGAGGGTCCCACTGCAGGTGCTTCACTGTGGATGCTCTGCGTGTGAATGGACAAATATGGTACTGAGTTGTCATCAATGGCTACAAAGGGTGTAAGCTCCCTGAATGAGGGAACATTTGTCTTCTTTGTTCAGTGATGTTATTTTTTTAAAGTTGCATTCATTCAAAACATCACAGATATTTTTAATTAAAAAAAGGAACGTACGTTTACCTGAATAATTCTTAAAACTATTTTAAAAAAAAGGAAAATGAGCCATAAATCACCTCCTGTGGATATAATTACACATTTGGCATGAGTCTCAGAAAGGACTTTGTTGATTTCCTGCCCATGTCATATCTAGGTCAAAGGCTGGGCCACTTACCAGAGACAGAGGTCTGAGACCTGCTCCAAGATTTAACCCAATCAGGTAGGGACCCGCACCCACTCGAACAGCTCTCACTGCAGGTTCTGCATGGTTCAGCTTCTGCAAATAAAAGTCTGCAGAGCGTAAACCCACTCCAACTGGGGTTACTATTTTGATTCCATTCACTTACCAAGAACTGTGTTTCTGACCATTTTCAAAGATGAAGTGGAACATAAAACATGTCAGTGACACTGCAGTGGTTCTGGACTGGGCCACATGCATTCAAAGGTCCCCACCCCCACTCTGATGGCAGATAAACCCTCTCCCTTGGGAGCTGCACACACCCTAAGAAATTCAGGCCAAGAAGGAAAGAGCAAAGAGTTCCACAGCCAATGCTCCTGCTTTTAGTGGAGGCTGGGAGTCAGAGGGGACAAGCGGCTGGCCCCTGGCACGCATGGAGTGGCATTTATCCAGAGCGAGAGCTCAAACCTCCTGCTCCTTCCTTCAGCAAACTGTGTGCCCCTCACAAAAGCAAACCAGGAAGACGAGTCAAAATAAATGTGAACGAGCTCCCAGTGCCAGCAGCTTTTTACAGTGACGTGGCCCTATAAATACTGGCTGGCTTGACTTCTTGGCTCCACAGGGGGCAACAGGCTGAAAATCACTGGGTGTGGAATCGCCAGCACTTTCTACTTGAGAAGATTCTGAGGGGGACATGTTGTTGGCATCCTCCTCACCCCATTAGCAGCTGGGCAAGTGGAAAGCAAATAGATGGCCATTTCCCAGTTCTGAGGCCCTTCTCTCGGGAGGGACTTTCTAAAGGAGAATGGTGCCTTAATTGGCACTTGACCCAATGGGAACAGGGCTTACAGCCACAGCGGGGCAAATGTGGTGAAACAACCTCAGACACTACAGGCCACGGAGAGGCTTCCACACTCAGACGGCAGGAGAAGAAGCAATTGGCCGGTGTCCTCCCGAGTCTTTCATTCTGAGGGGCGATCACCTCTACAGGGGGACTTGAGGAGAATGGGGAACCACCAAGGTACCCCTGAGGTTACTCTTCTGGGTTTGGAGGATTGGTGTACTCTTCAGCCCCTGAGAGGGCGATGCTTGGTGATCTGCTGCAGGCTTAGGTAGGAGACACCCAGTTTGGATACAGCCTCTGACACTGGGACAGTTATTTACAATTTCTTAAAACCTCCATTTCTAGATATGTAAACCGAGAGGAAAAGATACCCACCCCAGAGTTATGTTGTAAACATTAAATGAAATAACAACTGCAAAGGGCTGAGCACACAGTAGATATTCAATAAGTGTCAGCTAACAGATAACAGCTAGTTAACTAGAACAATAATAAAGTAGACAAATAATAAAGTCAGTAAACAAGTAAATAGGAGAAACCCTCACCAAGCCCATCATTGGGGTGTCTAGCACGCGCAAGCTCTGTGAGAGGCATCGTGAGCTCTGAGAGGCACGTCCCAGGAGGAGTTTCTTCACCAGCAGGGAGATAAACCATGTACACAATTAGCTCTCGTGTGGCTGGTGAATTATAAATGCACAGAGAGGCACAGGGCCAGTGTGATAAGAGGTTGGGAGAAAGAAAGAACTTGTAGCTGGGGAATTTAGAGCAGCATCATGAGGGAGGGGGCAGGGGCCATCAGCTATGTGTTTGATGAAATATCCATGAACAATGTAAACTGAATTCCAAGTCAGTTTCCAGTTAAACAGTCCTGTCTTGGGATCACCTGCATTGCACTTATCCATGTTGGTTCTAGGACAGTGGTCGGCAAATGGTGGCTCGAGAGCCACATGCGGCTCTTTGGCCCCTTGACTGTGGCTCTTCCACAAAATACCACCTTCTGCGCATGGGCCACGAAGTTTCAATCGCACTGGACGTGTGCGTCCGCACGTGGTATTTTGTGGAAGAGCCACACTCAAGGGGCCAAAGAGCCCCATGTGGCTCGCGAGCTGCAGTTTGCTGACCACTGTTCTAGGAAAACTAAACTGATTTCTGAATGGTCAGCTAACCAGAGACCATGTGGGATGGAACCTGCTCCTCTGGCACCTTCACATCCCCTTGATGTTCAAAATAAGTGGGTTTTAAAAATTTATTTCAGAGAGGTATAGAAACATCAATGATGAGAGAGATCTATTGATTGGCTGCCTCTTGCAGGAAGGAGTAAATCTGGACAAGCGGTATGACTGACTCCTGTTCAGGGACGGGCTTGCTGTGGTGAGCCCACTCTGTTCCAGCTGGAAGGACCTGCAACATGAGCTCATCCGCGGCGCGGCACCTCATGGGAGACTGCCGCCCCAGCCAGGACGTTCTTAGGCCTGTGAAGATGGACACTTGCTGAGAAAAGGGACACACGGTGGAGATGCCCGAGAGTCATTGTACTGACTGATAAGCTGCTCCCAGCAAGGAGGGGAGAGGAAGGCTAAGGAGCCAGGAGATGAAAGGAGGCTGCTACAGACGCCACTGTCAGCTTCCAGTTCTCCAGCAGTGATGAGCCACTGGGACCAGCCACCTAACCACAGTGGCAGCGGCTGGCGTGGCGGGCCAGGGCACTGCGGCAAGGGCTCTGGTCACTTGTGGAACCTGGATCCCCACCCGTGAGTGCTATTCCTTTATTCTCTCTGAGCACCAGCCTCTCAATTTGTACAATACAGACATCGCTGACCACCTGGTTAGAGGACAATGAACATGCAAATAAGAATGAAACAGTCACCAAAGCCCTTCCATTGTACACATTCACGGTCACTTATTTAGTTTGGTGATATAGTTCTGGGGTGGTCAATGATAATTTTTCTTTAATTCTCAAAATCTTTTTCCAAGTGACACTGGTGTTTATGTGAGTTTAACCTTCCCTTTCCCACATCCTCTGTTAAGCTCTGCCTCAGCCCAGGCGCTACACTAGTCCTCACACAGGCCAACCCCTTTCTCTTGCCTGTGATCTCCCGGTTGGTATTCTCCATCATCATTCATGAACAGATCTTTACCCAGCTGCTTGCATCATCCACTTTCATTCACTGAGGTTGCCAATATGATTGGATTTGGGGGGGAGGGGTGAAGCCAGTCCTGTTCTATTTCTATCCCCAACCCAGTGTACAATCACTGCGTAAGAGAGTTTGAATGAAGAATGAACGAATGAATGAATGAGTGAATGAATGATTGGAATACTTATTAACATTTTGAATAAGTGAAATGTAGTTTATGCCTCTAAATAGTTCACTTGCTCCTTCCTAGACAAGCATGCAGATTACTGTGGAATTCAGAGCACTTTGCATTTTTTTCCAATTAATATCATGTTTTCCTAATAACAAAACAGAAACAAAACTTTAACTCCAGCTCCGCGTAACAAAACTCACCCCTCTCTCACGGGCCTGGAAAGCGTTTCCCCGGCTTTGTGCACAAGCTGGCTCTAGTGAGGCCATCTGTCCTAGACAATAGCAGTGCCATCCTGTACGACAATGACAATAATGTGGCTGATTCCACAGTTAATAAAACGATCCAGAAATCCTTCAGAAAAGCACAGGAGAGTGGAAGAATGAGCCGGAGGAAGAGAGCCCCCCAGGCGGGCATCTGCCCTGGGTGCCACCTCAGATGGTCACAGCACGCACTCAACACTTGCCTACCACCCTATTCCGAGCACTTCACACAATTAGTTACTTACTCTCACAGCAGCTCTCCCCATTCTTAAAAGAAGGACATGTAGGCACAGACAGGTTAAGGAATTTAGCAGAGATTGGTCAGTGAGTAAGGGGCTGAGCAGGGATGTGAACTGGGCACCGTGGCTCCAGAGTCCCCCTTGCATTCCACCGCCTCTTGGATGTCACAGTCAGAAGAATTTGATTATTATCATTTACATTTTAAAAACGAAGCGGCCTGGCTGGTGTGCTCAGTTGGTTGAGCATTGTCCTGTGCACCAAGAGGTTGTTGGTTTGATTCCTGATCAGGGCACATGCCTGGGTTGCAGGCTCAATCCCGAGTAGAGGGCGTGCAGGAGGCAGCTGATCAATGTTTCTCGTTGATATTTCCCTCTCTCCTTCAAAAATCAATAAAAATATTTAAAAAAATAAATAAATAAAAATGAAGACACTCAGGTTCAATATCAAGTGGCTGGCCCCTGGTATGCACAGAGTGGCATTCTCCTTTAGAAAGTCCCAGGAAGGCATGCACGGTTCGTCTGCCCGATTACGAGGCTCAGACACTTCCTGCTCTACCCCTGGGCCTCCTGTGTGATGCCATTGTTCTATGCTTCTCACAGGCTCAGTGGAAGGTGACTCATTATTTCTATGCTGAGCATCTTGCTCAGCTACCCTATTGCAATCAAACTGTAATTTTACCCATGAAAAACTTTTCTGATCTCTTCCCCAATCTATATATATAAAAGCCTAAGCAACTGTTATGACCCAACGATCAGCTGGTAGCTATGACATGCACTGACCACCAGGGGGCAGATGCTTAATGCAGGAGCTGCCCCCTGGTGGTCAGTGTGCTCCCACAGCCAACCTCCTGCGGTCCCTCCCCCTGGCGGCCCCAATCGGGACTGGGCGAGACCCTACCCGTGCACGAATTCATGCACTGGGCCTCTAGTATGGAAATAAGATTCCTGACAACTAGAGCTCATGGAGCCATCTGCCCTCCACATATTGCTGCCTGCTGGGTGCCGGGCAGCCTCAGAGGGCCCAGGAAGCAGAAGGCATGGACACAGCGAGAATGTGCGGCATTCAGAGCTCTTATGGAAAACACAGGCCTTCGTGCATGTTGGGGAGAAAAGCCAAAGCCCCCAACCTGATAGCCTAGTACTTCTCCTGAACATGGACTCACAGAAGGCCACCCCGCCCAAAAGCAAAGGAGACTGCGCTGATGGTGGCAGTGGCCTCAGAGCAGGAGTAGAAGTCCTGGACTTGCTCTGTGGACACAAGGCCGAGCACACACCGGCTCCACTTTGCAATGGCTGCAGACTCTCAGCGCTGCTCTCCTCGCCTGGGCCCAGGCCAAAGGAGACACCACAGACGACGTGGCGTTGGGCGCAACACCGTCACCTCTCCATTACTCACTAATACATCCTGCTGTGGTTCTCTGAAACGTATTTCCTCCTAATTTTCTACTACAAATTGTCTAATTGCACACTCTGCCAATATTATTTCTTAATAATAATACCTTCTGTGTAGAAGGACAAAATAATAAACAACATTTTTTCAATTTATTTTTATTGATTTCAGAGAGGAAGGGAGAGAGAAAGAAACATCAATGATGAGAGAGAATCATTGATTGGTGCCTCATGCACACCCCCTAGTGGGGATCAAGCCCACAACCCGGGTGTGTGCCCTTGACTGGAATTGAACCCTTGACTGGAATTGAACCTGGGACCTTTCAGTCCACAGGCTGATGCTCTATGCACTGAGCCAAACCGGCTAGGGCTGCCTGCATAGTCTTCCAGTGGTGGCTCTCTCCAGTCCTGGTGGCTCCCGGGACTGGGTGAGATGGCCGCTGGGCAAGTGTCCCCAGCAAGAAGACCTGCCGATGAGAATGGCTCCCTTCCCCACACATCCCCCTTCAGGTCAGCATCGTCCCGCACACAGCCTCCCAACGTCTGTCCGGGGCGGTGACAGCACTGTTTAGCCAGGCGGCCAGGAATCCAGGCCAGAGTGCCTGCGTGCTCACTGCGCCTGGTTTTCTTGTCAATAGGACCAACTTGACCAGGGGCTGAGAAAGCCCCGTGTCAGACAGATTCCCACTTCGCCTGCAAAACCTGAAGCAGTGACATTTGGGAGAATCCCCTTTGGGATCCTGGAATGAAAGGCACTGGAGGCAGATGATGGAAATGCCTGACCTCCGCCTGTGCCCGCCTAGGAGGACGGGGCAGGGGACAGGCTGCGGCCCAGCAGAGGTGCCGAGCCGACAGCTGTGCTCTTCCGCACCGAGCACCCTGGGAGAAGCAGCGCTCCGGCACCGCCTTGCTACCATCTGCGGAGTTTCTACAGCAGACGCGTTATTTATAGGAACCTGTTTGTGCAAAGCCAATATTTACCTGTCGGGGCTGTCAAAATTTACAGTTCGTCTGTGCCATTAGCCTGCTGTTTCCCCATCAATAATGGAAATTTCCATCCCCAGGAAGAGAGGCGTGGGGTAGCTAGGAGGGTTACACGGCCTCCCAGTTGGTAAGAAAAGGAGTGATACTGACAGTTACAGGGAAAGCGCCTTTGTTGTCCAACTGCCCACTGGACCCTCCCACTATGCGGTGAAGACAAAGGGTTGTCAGGACAAAAAATGTGGAATTCTCACAATCACTTCTTTGTGGTTGAAGCTTCAAAACCACCCCTGGCTAAAACCAGAATGGCATTTTCTGCAACAACCTATGTGTGTGTGTGTGTGTGTGTGTGTGTGTGCGTGCTCCATGCCTTCCATAGGAAGATTGGTATCTACAGCAAGGATGAGGGTAGAGTGGTTTTCCATAAAAATGCACACCTTCCCTCTGAAATCAAGACCCTCTGTTTTCACTGAAAGGAGCCATCTATCTTTCTTCAGCGTCTTGTATTGCGTCTTCAACTGCATGCCCCTTAAATCAGGTGCGCAGACCTGGGCCCTCTTTCTCTTCTCTCTCCATCTTCTTCCTCGGTGATCTCAGCCCCACCCCTCCCACATCAACTCACAGATGGAGGGCAGCAAATTTGTTTATTTCCAGGGAGACTCACATAAGAGCAGGAATATAGGTGGGATCTCCCTCAATGTCCTTGTCTTGTTGCTCTGATGACCAGCTGAAAGTCACGCTTGCCAATGGGGATGGCCACGCCCTCTTCCTGTGCCAGGCCATCAGACCACACTTTCTTATTCTGTTCTCCTCACATGGTCCAACCCAGGGTCCCTCAGCCTCAGCACTGCTGACATTTGGGGCTGGATAACTGTGTTGTCCTGTGAATTGTAGCATGTTTAGCAGCATCCTTTGCCTCTACCTGCCAGATGCCAGTAGCATCCTGTGTCCCCAACTGTGACACTGTCTCAAGACATTGCCAAGTATCCCTGAGGGTAAATCCCTCCCATTTGAGAACTTCTGGTCTCAAATGCCAATTACCTAGACAACGTAAACATGTCAATCACACAGGCCACATAGACATGTCAATCACACAGACAATGTAAATGTCTTTCCAAAGGCAAATCCCCAGAGCCCTCCTGGTTCAGGTGATTCTGGTGGATCAATTTCTCACCTTCTTAGGTCACGGCCCTTTGTGTTCGAATTCACAGACATTTTTCCCATGCTCCTTTGCATCCATCTCTATCGATCTTAGCACCTTTTTCAGGGTTTAAATCTAGATGATGATCTACCCACGTATCCCAAATAGACACAGGAAGTGAGGGACGAAGCACCCTGCACAGCACACACACCATAACGCCCATGTGACTGACCCCTGATGGGCTGGCGTGATTGACACATTCACTATTCACCCGTGTGAGAGAAGAGGTGACATGTCCTTTAGCCTCATGAGCAAGACTCAGGGATTGAGCAGCCCACAAGCACTTTTTATGTCACCAGCCCACCTTCTCCACAGGACTGTGCAGAGTTTAAAAATCTGTTTGCTTCCTATTCCCGCCTGCGGTTCACTCTTCACGGTGGGTGACTGGGCAGAGGCTCACTCGCTACTGAGCCACAGCTTCCTCCACTGTCCTCCCGGCCTCTGGCCACTCCTCCCTTCAACCCCACTAGGTTCTAGGGCTGTCTGTGCTTCCTGGCTCCAGGCAATGTCTCCCTATTCTCTCTACTCTCTTTTCCTCCCTAAGGTGAACATGGCAAGCATGCACCTCTAAGCCAGGCTGGGGACTGACTCAACCCTTTTCCAACAGGAACATGGTTCTGCATACAGACGTGGTCATTGAGGTCTTCCTCAGACCTTCACGCACATAAGCCACTGTGCTTCAGGGACAGAGCCCACATGGGGGCAGTCCTGTGGCTCCTCTCGGGGGTCTGGGTTGAACTGAGGATGTAGCCCATGAGTCAAGCTTAGGACAGGCTCTGTGAAGTTGTTTACTGTGAGATGCCTGCCCAGATGTGTTAGGGAGAATCTGCATTAAAGGCCAAGAAGGCATGTCCACCCTGTTGCCTCTCAGGGAGTCAATGACACCTCCATCCACCCAGTTACCCAAGGCAGAAATAGGGAGTCAATTAGTCATCTCCCCCGCCATAACCGCATTCCACTGCAGACCGTCAGCAGTAGAGAGTCTTTCTGACCTTCTCTCTAAAACATATCTCTGAATTACTTCCCTACCTCCATCTCTACTGATACCACCTTAGTCCAGGCCACCACCATCCACTGCTTGGACCATTGCATCGTTCTCCTAACTGGTATCCCCACGCCCACTCTTAAGATGCTCCAATCTGTTCAGGGTTCAGCAATGGAGATCATCTTAAAGGAATCTATACCCATGCATGGTACTGTGTAAAATGCTTCAACAGTTTCTCACTTTAGCTGAAATCCAAACCTGTCACCCTGGTCTACAAGAGCCTGTGTGACTTAATCCCTGCCCACATCACCAACATCTTCAGCCACTCTCCTGTCACTTCGTTTCCACCAAAGCGGTCTTAGTTTTACTTCCTTGAACAAGCTACGCTCTTTCCTGTCTGGGTCTTCAGTCCCTCTGTCTGGAATGTACTTTCCTCCACACTTTCTCACAGTTACTTCCTTCCCACCATGTAGTTGCAGCCGAAATCATTGGTTCTCACATGAATGGACATCAGAATGACCTGGAGGACCCGCCCCAGAGCCTCTGACTCAGACACCTGGGATTTGGGCCTAGAATCTGCCTTTCTTAGAGGTTCCCAGGTGATGCTGTTGGGACCACGGCTTCTCCCACCACGATGTTTAATACCAGGTTTGCCCACCCCTAGTAGGTTCTGTCTCTGCCCCTTTTTTGTTCACAGCACTTCTTATACTTTGGACCATTTGGCCTTGCTTACACTTTTGTTTACTTTTTCTCGTCTCCCCTGCTAGAATGTAAACTCCATGGGCCAGAACCAACGTGTCCCCAGTGACTGGTGCAGGGCCTGGCACATAGTAGGTACTCAATAAATAAAATGGGAATGGAAGGCCAGAGCAAGAGACTCTGAACTCAAAGACCTCTATCTAGGGGTTAGGAAGTGGACTGGAGAAGGAGTTGGTGGGGCACCAGGGAGGAGGGTCTGGGCACCAGCAGGGTGTCCCTGGGTGAGGTGTAGTCAACAGGTGTGTCACACTGGCAAACCGTCAGCACACAGATGCCCAGTCTCATGCGGAGGCCCATCTCTACTCCTGGGGGCTGTCACTGGGCTCAGTGCAGATCACAGGGCCCGAGAAGAAGCTCCCAGGGGATCCTGGCAGATTAGAAAGGAAATCAATCACAGAGGCCATCGGAGGCCCTTTAATTAAATGTTCAGCTTCGTAACCATTGTTTCCCGGCCCCCGGGAGTCAAACACAGCACCTGGCCACGGGAGGCGAGAGAGAGAGATAACGCCGCCCCCGAAGCATCGGTGGCATTTTAATGAATGCCACGGAGAGCGAGCAGGGTGGGAGCAGTGAGAGAGGACAGGAAGGAAACTCACCCAGCCGTGCAGGTTTATGTGATTAATGCCAGCGCAGCGCCAGCGCTTGATGGACAGGACAGCACCCGCATGTCATCACTCTCACCTTCGAGCGCCAGGTGAAGGGGCTGGGGCACTTTCAAGCAAGGTTCAAAGAAAAAGCAATCGCTGTAGACACGGTTATGAAAATGAATGGGGAGGGGGAAGTGGTGGTTGTAATGGTGCTTTCAAAGAAAGAAAAGAAAGACTCAAAGCATTCTATCCCATCACAGGGTCTCAAGAGAGGTCCCTTTACATGAGAAATTCAATTGGTGCACGAATAGACGGGGAGGGAAAAATACACAGACGGTGCAGGAGGACGGGAGTCCTTTCTGCTCTTGGAAGAGACAAGCCGCTTCATTACCCACAAGGCATTGCTTAGGGGACCCACAGGAAGATGACACTGCAATATACTGAGGTCAGAGTGCCAGACACCACCAGATGAATTATTTAGATTCATTTTTAAAAAGCTCCAATTCCATATTATTCCAGCACAATAATTTGATTTCTGAATGTCTCTAAGTAACAAATAAAAATGAGTGTTCTCCGTATGTGTTGAAAACATATATACATCTTTTTATTCTCCCTAAACCTGGGACCTCAATCAGAGCCTTTTACATCTGGAAGAACCCAGTCCACCACTGGACACCTTCCCCCGCTTGCTGCCTCCCCAGGGTCCCAAAGGCCACCCTATCCATGCCTCCCATCCTTCACTCTGGCTCTTGAACTCCTCTTTGAACTCCCTCTCTGATGACTTCACCCAACTCCTACTCAAAATGTATGTTTTTATTGACTTTATAGAGAGAGGAAAAGAGAGGGAGGGAGGGAGAGTGGGTAAGAGAGGGAGAGAGAGAGAGAAACATCCATCAGATGCTTCCTGCACACCCACTACTGGGGATTGAGCTGGCAACCTGGATATGTGCCCTGACAGGGAATCGAACCAGCGACCTTTTGGTGCACGGGATGACACCCAACCAACCTAACCACACTCACAGGGAGACGCTCTTAATCATCTTTCAAAGTCCAATTCAAGTATCTCTGCTCCTTGTAGGTTTACAGCTCCCCTCTCGTCTCTTTCCTCCCCAAGAGGATAAATGGTCCCACATCCTCTACTTGAGTCTAATGGAATGAACAAGGTTGTTGGTGGATATGTCTGTCTCCACTGCTAGACCCTATTTTATTTTAATTTCCTGATTAAAATTTATCTTAATATTTGCTCCCTTTCTAAAAGCCTGCCCTTCTAGACTGTCCTGAAGGCCACAAACATTTTTATTTAGGAACCAGTCAGAACAAAAATCTGCGATTCTCCTCAAATTCTGAATTTGTCTTTTTCTCTTTTTTTGAAAGAAAATAATTAAGTCGGAAACTTTCAAAACAAGCCCTTGTTCTCTTCTATGTGTAAGAAGTAATTTGAGGCCCAAATGCCGTCAGCTCAATCAATGTATTGTACATTTATAAAGGATGCTTCTGAAACTGTCTAGATTGCATATAGGCAAAAAGGTCACTTTACCCACCAAGTTTTATTTTATAGCTCAAAACGCGCCCAGGCGTACAAGAAAACTAATTAGACTTTAAGACTACCGAGTGAGGCCATGGTGTAGCAGCTGGTAGTGACAAAGCTTTACAGCAGCTGTTGGAAAGACTATCATCAAAAATATGTCTTACTGACATAAAAGTCATCAGTTGGGCAATTTGTCAATGACTACTTTGAAATGGGAAAAGCAAGAAAGCTGACTTCATAATAAGTAAATAATGAGTGGCCTATAGGTTTGATGATAATGCAGGAAAAAATGGCAATAAATCATTAGCAGAAGCAAAACCCATTGCCATTACACATTAATGACTTTTTGGGTCTGAGTTTCCCAAGTCCAACAAGTCTACTGCTGAGCAAAGAAAAATACCCTTTCCAAGCTCTGTTCCATGCTAGTGTTGCTGATTTTCTACCAACTGTGATCTCCCCAAGACCGAGCCAAATCTACTGACGGGCTGTCAGCCTTGTTTCTGTGGGGAGGATGGCACCAGCTCGCTTCCAATGCAGATTTGAAGTGCTCTCCGTGAAAACAGTATTTGTTGAAGCATTGAACCAGCCTAGTAATTATGAAATACATTCGGGCAGACACCCCAATCACTGGATGATGATTTTCCAATCTAGCGAAGGTCATGAATAATTGAAGGAGTCTGGAAACCTTGAGGTTGCCCTTGAGAGGAGTGAGGCAATATTCCTAGCCCCTGCCAGACCAGTCTCCTTGACCTCCAAGGAGTCCTCAGAGTGCCCCAGGCTTCAGGTGCCATTTCCACTCCCCCTCCTCTAACCCTTCCCATCTCATCACAAGAATCACTTAAGGGATCAGTCCCAACAAGTAGCCACATTTAGTACCGAATATCCCACTCTCCCAAAGACCTTACCACATCCCAACCCCGAGCCCCCAGCCCATCATGCCTCTCATTCCTGTGTATTAGTCACCAGAACTCCAGCTCATCCCCCACCACCCGGACGCTCACGGATCTTCATTCCCAAAGGCTCCGCTTATTCCTTAAACTGCTTGAAGCTCTGAACACCCTCCTCCCCTCTCCCAACCTTCCCAGTGTGCCCTCCGGAGCCCGGCGTCTGTCATTGTCCTGTGTCTTGTCCAAGCATTTGTCTTTCTCTTTCTCACCCTGATGGGAAGCTGGCTGACTTCTAGGAGACTGTTCTCTTGTGGCCTCCAGTTTCCCTCCCGCCCTCTGGAACTACTGATCTTGGAGGTTGGACAGGTTCTTTCCTGCTCCTCCTTCCTTGCAACTTCCCGACCATGATCCTCTGACTCCCTAGCCCACACCCAGGTCCTTGAGGGGCCTACCATCAGACTACAACCCACATTCTGCCTCATGGTATTTACTCTCCTTCCGGTGGTGCCCACCATTTATTGAAGATTTCCCCCCTTCTTTCTCTTTGCCACCATTCTATCATCATTCTTAGTAATTTCAATATCCTCATAGATGATCCATGTAACATCTAGCTGCTCGGTTTCATGGCCTCCTTAATCCAACGATCTTATCCATTATACTTCCCTAAGACACTGTTTGCTGTGACTATATCCTAAACATTGTCATTGTTGATACAGAACCACTACCATAGTTTCAAGTTCACAACTACTATTTCATCCTTCCAACTTACTCTCCCTAGTATCCTCATCCCCCAAATTCTTAGAACCTACTGTGACTCTTGGCATTTTCCTTGTCCATCACCCTCATTCTTGTCTTTGCTCTCACCCTTACCTAACTTCTATTCCATTATCATTATAATCACTCCCTTACACTCATTCCCAAATCCCCAGCAGATCTTCCTTCCATCACAATTTGCTTAGCAAAACACCCATCTTCCTTATATCCTATTCTTTGCCTCCATCTATACAGTTGAAAGTGGCTAGAGAAAAGCATACAGTGATGTTATTTGGCCCCATTTTTAAAAGCTATGACCTTAACTAACAAGTAAGTTCCTAGCTCTTTTTCGCAAGCCTACTGTATTTCCCTGGTTGCTTCACTCTTCAAAACTTCTCCTCAATGGTCTCCTCGAGCCTCCAGGGTCCCACCCCTTCTTCCTCAGTTTTTATCAATTCACTGAGAAACTAAAACCAATCACAAGAGAACTTCTCTAATCAGGCAGTGAATTCGAGCTGAAATTGCTCTAATCATGGGCGCCAGAGACCTCCATCAGGCCCACTCTGATCATTCACAATCTTCCTCTGACACTAGCATTTCAAAGAGATGATTGCTGCCTCTTCCTAAAGGAGCCTTTCTTCTCCTGGCATGCATCCCACATTTGTTGTTGTTACTCGCATACTTCCTACCCCCCAGTTTCTCCTTCTTTGTCTCTTTTGCTGCGTTTTTTCTCATCTTCCTCATCTCTAACTGTTGGGAGTGCCCTGGGTTTGGTCCTTGGACTTCTTTTCTACCTTCACGTGCTCCCTTGATGATGTAATATAGTACCATCTATGGGCAACTGCCAAGTTACACCTCTAGTTCTACCACCTTCTTCCTCAGACTCAGATGCATCTATTGGCTGCTCCCTCCACGTCTGCTCGTGGACATCCACCAGTCATGTGCCATCCAACAGGTCCAAACTCAACTCTTTCTTCCTCTCCTGTTGCCTAAATCTACTCTTCCCCAGTGCTCCTCACCTCCTTTAAACACTGCCATCAAAACCCAGAGTCATCATCGACTTCACTCATTCTCTCCCACCCTATACCCATTCCATCACAACCAGGCAGCATATCCTATTGGCTCTGCCTTTAAGGCAAAATCAGAACGTGACCACTCCTTACCATCTCCAGCCTTCCACCTTAGTCTAAGCCAGTGATGGCGAACCTTTTGAGCTCGGCATGTCAGCATTTTGAAAAACCCTAACTTAAATCTGGTGCCATGTCACATATAGAAATTTTTTGATATTTGCAACCATAGTAAAACAAAGATTTATATTTTTGATATTTATATATTTAAATGCCATTTAACAAAGAAAAATCAACCAAAAAAATGAGTTCGCGTGTCACTTCTGACAAGTGTGTCATAGGTTTGCCATCACTGGTCTAAGCCATCGCTCACCCTTCCCTGATCTGCACAACAGCCTCTTCATCTGCCTCATTTCACCGTTACTTTCCCGCAGTCGGTGGGCCTCTAAAACCTACCAGCTCATGTCAGTCCTATGTTCACAAACCTCCAAGAGTTCCCTGTCTCACTCAGAACTACAGCCAAAGTCCTCACTGTGGTCTTCAAGGCCCTGCAGAACCTGGACCTTGCTGGCTCTTGACTTACTCCCCACACCCACCTCCTTGATCACTACCCTCTGGGCGCCTGACTACCTGGCTGTGTTTCATACACACCAAGCTCGCGCCCA
The DNA here is from genome assembly GCF_028538775.1 of Myotis yumanensis. Classification (NCBI taxonomy): domain Eukaryota; kingdom Metazoa; phylum Chordata; class Mammalia; order Chiroptera; family Vespertilionidae; genus Myotis; species Myotis yumanensis. The sequence goes on from NW_027223760.1 coordinate 79,859,919, forward strand.
CATCAAGCCCCTTGAGCCTACTCTCCTAGGAACCTAACGTTTAACTGTCTTCATTGGGAAAAAAGTTAACATAGCGCTTTAATAAGATTTAAACAAAAATAGCCTCTCACCCCTCTGTCCCACAAAACGAGACTTGATACTCAAACTTCGCTGCAGCCAAGCGTAGAGCAGTCTCTCATTTCAACTACCTGGTTGGCATTAGCCAAGAAGCACAAAGTCCTGACTCGGCAGGAAAGGCTTTCATAGCTTAAAATTTGTGTCACTTAATTACATTCCACTTCCTAAATAGAAATGCTTTTCTAATCTAAACTTGCAAACCCGCTGCTCTTTGGCGGAATGCTTTTGACATCTTTTCCTGAAGTAATCACCTCGTGCTGGATGATGTACGCCATGGAGAGGGAAGTTCCTGCTGCAGTGGCCTCCTCTCTAGCACCGGTTCCGAGTGGATCAGCACTTCTTAGTGTTCACCTTGGACCGAGATCACAGGAGAGGCTCAGAACACACAGGTTCTCCGGACCCAGCCCAGGTGCCTCCATCCAGAAACAGAGGCCTGTGTGCCAAGCTGTGGCATTTGAGTTTTATCTAGAAAGCAACATGGAGCCATTGCAAACTCTGAGGCAGGGTATGGCATCATAAGATTTACAATAATATAAAGTGTGGAGGATGGATTAGAGGGTGAGCCACGCCCATGAGGAGGGGAGCATTTAGGAAATTCTACAGGGATCCAGGACCAGTGGTCAGGGCCAGGTGAACTAAGGGGAGGACGGTTTCCTTGGATTCAGCACATTTTTTGGGAGGCGGAACTTAAAGAACTTGGGGACTAATTGGATGTGAGTAAACAGAAGGAGCTGAAGGGTCTCCCAAGATCTGGCTTGGATTACTGAACTGAGGGAGTTAGTGGGCTTGGATGGGAAGAAAGGAAAAGCAATTGAGAGTCTAAAACTCAGGAGCTCATCAGTGCTGGGGACCCCCTTCCTTCCTTCTGTGAAAGTGCAGCTCAGCATCGTCTGCAGTAGAGGCCAGGAGCAAAGGTCTTAGGCAAAAGCTCTGGTATGTGTGCAACTCAGAACCAGGAGAATTACCGAAAACCACAGTTCCTTCCACTTCTGGAAGTATTAGCGAAAAGCTGGAAAAGTGTAAAAGGTGTGTTTTAAAGAATGTTGGTCCCAGCACTGATTCTAATGGTGAAAACTTGGGAACAACGCTAGAAGACTGGTTAAGGCAATTGGAATACAATTACAAATGCCATGTAGCAATTAGTGATGATAGCATGGAACTGCGTGTCTCGATGTGGAAAGAGGTGAGAAAAGGGGACAGTTTAGATGGCATGATTCTCTTCTATGAGTGTACACAGAAACATGTCTGAGGGTGCGCAACCACAATATTAAGAGGGGCTGTCTTTGGATGGATGAATTATAGGCATTTTTCCTTTTGTAATGCCTGCATTTTCTATTTTCACTCCTAAACTTGAATGGGTTCAATTATTCAATTATTACACATTGTTTTAACTAGAGGCCCGGTGCATGTAAATTTGTGCACTCAGGGGCGTCCCACAGCCCGACCTGGGCCCTCTTGCAGTCCAGGACCACTTGGGGGATGTCCACCTGCCAACTTAGGGCTGCTCTCCCGGGTATCAGGCCTAAGCTGGTAGTCAGACATCCCTCTGGCAGACCGGGAGCCCTCAGGGTATGTCCAACTGATGACTTAGGCTGCTCTTCATGGGGAACGGGCCTGAGCCGCAGTTGGGACATCCTTAGCACTGCTGAGGAGGCAGGAGAGGCTCCGCCAACACCGCTGCGTTCACAGCCATCAGCCCAGCTTGTGGCTGAGTGTAGCTCCCCCTGTGGAAGTGCACTGACCACCAGGGGGGCAGCTCCTGTATTGAGCGTCTGCCCCCTGGTGGTCAGTGTGCATCATAGCAACCGGTTGTTCTGGTCGTTCGGCCACTGGGATCAATTTGCATATTACCCTTTTATTATATAGGATAGAAAAAATACTCAATGTCAATTTGCCACCTGCACATCTGATATCCAAAGTACATGTCTCTAAATCAGCAAAAGAATACTATCTCTAGTTAGTATTGAAAATTGGCAGTGAGAGGCTATAAGGGCCATAAGAAATTCTAATCCCTATCACTAAACACTACAGTGTAAAGATAGCAGTGGAGAGGTTCAAATGCTACTAAAACCCACTCAACCCCCTCTCCTCTGCAGTACCCAGCAGATCACAAGTCTCTGCGAACATGCCATTGGCATACGTGATGCACCCTTCACTGGGACCAGGCATGTCCCCCACATGAGGAGTGTGGGCTACCATCTATATACCGTTGGATGGAACATTTATTTTTCACGTATTGATCCCCCATTCCCCATTCCGGCTGGATCAGTATTTCATTATTTTCCTTACAGAATGTCTTCAAAGCAGGGCTCAGAAGGAAAAAATGAAGGCAGTTCATTTATTTTTAAACTCCACCAAATCATCTGAGGCAGGAAAGAGAATGGAAAAGAGCAAAGTTCGTGCTGTGATGAGCCCCCATGAATCCTCAAGACCTCTGGCTGCCTTGATTTCAGATGGTGACGCATTCAAATCCCACCTCACCTCGCCAGCGCTCAGCCATTCATCGTGGCGGGAGAGGGGCGCACGGGCATTCTGCCAGCATGAGTGCCCATGTCCCTTTTGGGTGACCACTTGGGAAATAGGGACACACCGAAATCTGCGGGTCAGCCCGAAGGTCACTTACATTTGGAATCCTTCCTCTGGCACTATTAGGAGCACAGTTTTTCACGTGGGACCCTGAAAAGTTGGCCCAGATAGACTGTTCCCCGAGTAATTCTCCCTTCCCAAAGCAGAAGCAGTGAGGGAAATCAAAGTCACGACCCCAGCCCAAGGCTCTCTCCTCTCAAGCAGGTACGATGACGTAGCTGCTCTCTAAGACATCCCATGTGGCCAATCCATGATTGTTATGCTGATATTAACAGGACAGCTCCTCTCCCTGCGCATATGGTTAACATTAATGACTTGAATGAATGTGTGATTGGATGGTGTTGAACAAAGAAGTAGTGAAAATAGATCACCAAAGACTACAGAAAAAAATAATGAAAAGAAACGTGGGCCATGAAACAAATGATTTTAAAAAGGGACCAGAATAGAATCACCAGATAGCATTAGCAGCGGTTTTATTTGAGAGGCCCATTAACCATCTGGAGAACATGATAGGCAGCACGCTGATCCAATCAGCAGGCTGTTCCTGATGGGCTGGTGTCCAGAAACTGGGGGGAATCTAAGGTATGAAGCATGTATAGAGATATACATGGAGAATAATAAAGCAACAATGCCCAGATATAACTTACTTTAAAAAAATATATTTTTATTGATTTCAGAGAGGAAGGGAGGGGGAGAGAGAGAGAGAAACATCAATGATGAGAATCAGTGATTGGCTGCCTGCTGCACACCCACCATTGGGGACTGAGCCCCCAACCCAGGTTTGTGCCCTGACCGGGAATCGAACTGTGACCTGCTGGTTCATAGGTCGTTGCTCAACAACTGAGCCATGCCGACTCGGCTATAACTCACTTTTAAAATTAAATGTATTGGGTAACATTGGTTAAGAACATTACCTAAAGAGTCTCATGTATCTGCAGGTAGCAAAGGGAATAAAAGGAGCAGCCAGCACTCTCAATGGTGTTCATTGTGGGAAGTTAATGCCAACAGCTGTGGCCTCTATTCATTTTGAAATTAATACTAAGTTAGTATACCGGAATTTCTTCTCACATTGCCTCTCTTTCCTACAACATTCAGGGATATATAATCTAGGTCAACAGATCCCACACTTGAATGTCTTAACCACCTGGGCTCCTTGTTCAAAAAGGAACACATCCATATATCCGAGCCACACTCCTGAGGTGGAGCCAGCAATATGTCTCATTAACTAGTGCTCATTTATTCCAGGCTGGCCACCAGATTTTAGCTGGGGCTCTTGGGTGAGTCATAATAGGAGATGTGTTGTGTTGCCACTAGGGGGAGTGTTGGCCAAATTTTGTGCTTCTGGTAAAGGGAGGGAGGGTGCTGATTGCTTTTAGGAGCTCAGACATAGAAAGGAAGGATAGAGAGACAAAAGGAAGAAAGGAAGTCCATGTCCCTGGGTGGGTAAGAGGTGGTTGTGAAGTGGATACATCTGACTTCCTAGGGATCGATGATAAAAGGCTCATGATGGAAGTACAGGGCGCCAAAGACCTCAGGTTTAGGAAAGAGAGCAAGCATGCCTTAGCTAGTACCTTCTCCCTCCACCTCTCATCTGTACCCCCTCCAAGGAAATGAAACGTGTAAAACTATCCAATGAACATTAAGGGTTTGTGCCATCCTCAGTCTTGATAATGTTATGCACACATGCTTGTGTATGTGCTTTTCCTCTTAAATACTTTTCTATTATTTTATATCAAAATGTCTCCTTTCACTTTAGTAACTTGGTCTAATTACAAAATACTGCAATCTCATTGAAGAATATTTGGAAGATACACAAAAATAGCTGGCAGAAGATAAAGGTCACTTGTATCCCTACATTCAAATAGTGAGTGTTAACGTTGTGGTAGAGTCTTCAAGAATTATTTCAGTTCAGAATTGCATGGTTTTTCTAAGTAAAATCATTCTACTTTTTGCAAAAAAAACAACAACCCCAAAACCAAAAAAAACACCCAACAACAAAACATTAAAATCTCCCTCACAAACATTAAAATCATCAACACTTCCTTGACATTAGTCTTCCTAATCTCCATCATCTATCAAAGAATATTTTTCCATATTTCTGATTTCCTTATGATAAACTAATTGATAAATTAGAAGATCAAGGATCATAGAATTTTTTGGGGGAGGGGGAACAACTTTTTACCAAAAGCAACATGGATCATATAAATTTTTAAGCTCTTGATATATTGCCACTTTCAGAAAGACTGTACAAATACTTATTTCAGCCAACAAAGTAAGAGAATTTGCTTTGCTACATGTCCCAAATATATACAAATTTATATTAGAGCTATAAATGACAACGCTTGTCCTACTATCTTCTTGATCATTTTCTCTTGTCAAATGCATATGCAGAATTCTGTCTAATAAACTCATATTATCATAATTCCTTAGACAGATGCCACTTGTGAATCAGGCATGAGAAGTTGGTTTGGGAAAGTCTGTACAAGTGCTCTTCACAATGGACTATTTCTGCAAATGTACAGAATGGGGGCCCAGGGCTGAGTCCACTGGAGGCTTCAATTCCCTGACTAACTAGATAATCCTGTTACACATGGTTTACTATCTTGCAAGCTTTTCACTGTTTTCTAAGATCCCTGAGGGCAAAGTCTAGATTGTATTCTTTCCGGAGTCTTCCCATTTGCCCAGCACAGTGCTAGGTACTTCCTGATGGGCTAGAAGTATTCATTTGATAGATATTTGGTTGAATGAATGAAAATTGATTACCACACTGTTACTGCTCTTCGGAAACAGGAGCTGAAGGATTTCCTGCTGTCCCCAATGCGAGAACAACACCCCAAACCCAGTGACTTAGGTGTGTGGCTGTGCAATGTCAGAGCTGCTCATGGAGTCTGGAATCCCTTCTTTTGCAGAACTCTGCCCTGTGGGATCAGGGACAGACTCCACCCCGAGGGATCAGGGACAGAGTCCACCCCGAGGGATCACGGACAGACTCCGCCCGGTGGGATCAGGGACAGACTTCACCCCGAGGGATCAGGGACAGACTCTGCCCTGTGGGATCAGGGACAGACTCCGCCCCGAGGGATCAGGAACAGACTCTGCCCTGTGGGATCAGGAACAGACTCCGCCCCGAGGGATCAGGAACAGACTCCGCCCCGAGGGATCAGGGACAGACTCCGCCCCGAGGGATCAGGGACAGACTCTGCCCCGTGGGATCAGGGACAGACTCCGCCCCGAGGGATCAGGAACAGACTCCGCCCCGAGGGATCAGGAACAGACTCCGCCCCGTGGGATCAGGGACAGACTCTGCCCTGTGGGATCAGGAACAGACTCCGCCCCGAGGGATCAGGAACAGACTCCGCCCTGTGGGATCAGGAACAGACTCTGCCCTGTGGGATCAGGGACAGACTCTGCCCTGTGGGATTAGGAACAGACTCTGCCCTGTGGGATCAGGAACAGACTCCGCCCCGAGGGATCAGGAACAGACTCCGCCCTGTGGGATCAGGAACAGACTCTGCCCTGTGGGATCAGGGACAGACTCTGCCCTGTGGGATCAGGGACAGACTCTGCCCTGTGGGATCAGGGACAGACTCCGCCCCGAGGGATCAGGGACAGATTCCGCCCCGAGGGATCAGGGACAGACTCTGCCCTGTGGGATCAGGGACAGACTCTGCCCCGTGGGATCAGGAAGAAGCAGCTGTCACTGCGCACAGGGCAAGGCTGCCTGAGCGGAGACATGGGGGCAGAGGTTGGAAGCCTGCCCAGTAGAGCTGGACACCAGGATGGGCACACCATTCCAGCTGCCCCTGCCAAGGGGATGGTCCCTCCCCAGGGAGATGATCATCCTGCAACTAGCCAGGACTCACCGGTGAGACTGTGAGAGGCTCCGTGGGAGAGAAACTGCACTGAGAGAGCTTGATGAGGACAACCTGGGCAGATCTTTAGCGAAAAATGAAAGGCCCCCAAAATACTGAGTTTTATCAAACCCTGTCTCAGAGGATGTGATGATTATCTAGGAGTACCTCACAGGCCTTGGGCTGCGGTGAGGCATGCACTGTTAAAGGTGCTCTACGGAGGTGTGACAAAGTCTTGACAGGCGGTGGTCATTAAATGAAATGGAGAAAAATTACATTTCACAGGGGATCGTCCGTTACACAAGGGTCCCAAAAGATACCCTTAAGTCATCTGAAGTCGATGGGGCTAGTTATTTGAAAACAGAAGAGAAGGAATCATTTTAGATGGGGCTGGGGGCTCGGAAGGGAGGAGATGGCTGCGTTTAGTTAGTCCTATCGTCTGAAGGGCGGTAAACCCCTCACGGCCAACTCTAGCTGGGAAGGAAGGACCGCCCAGAGCCCAGGGACTCAGGAAAGCAATGCTGCAGAGCTAAGCTTGGCGTTATTTACCCATCAGATTTGCTCTCTGAGGCATGCCTGGTCCGTTGTGCATGGCTTCTGTGACTAGCTGTGTATATCCAAAGTCTAATTAGTTCGAAGGGTAAAAAGATCAGTGGTTTATCCATGGTCTCGAGTGACGGATGAAATCTGACTGACCCCCTGGCACCGGAGCGGATGCTTTTTATTTTTTTTTAAGGATTAGTAAGGATGCTAGCTATTCTCAAATATTAGCCTTTCCAAGAACAAGACAGAATAAAGAAAGAGAAAAGACAATCAGACACTTTTAACCTCCTCCCCCTTCTAACATGTACGTGGTCATTTCGTAAATCACATTTCCGGGACTCTCGGGGAGCACTTGCCAGGCAACCTGTGGGTCAGGGGTGGTCCTGGGCAGAGGTCCATACAGTGAGCTCTTCTCACTGTTGAGCACCTGATAAGTGCAAGCACAAGGGCTTACATGTGAACTCAGATGGTCCTCACGTTAACCTAACAAGGCAGGTACAGCCATTCTTCCATGGAACAAGTGAGGCCACTCAGGCCCCGCGATCACACAGCTAGTGGGTTTCAACCCAGAGCTCTGACTCCAGCGCTTTTGATCGTCACTGCTCTGCTGAACCCCTCTAAGAGGAAGGAGGGGGGCCAAGGGCCAGGACCCAGCCTCCCGGTTCCATCCTCTGTCTTTAGATGCACCTATCATACCTGTCCTCTGACGGGCCATGCCGTACAGTCACTTCAGAACATGGCTGTCGTAAACACCAAGCCACTGGGCTTTGGACAGTGCTTAAAGGGACCCGCGTGTGTGACTGCACTGAGCTAGTTTGCTAGGCTGCCCTAACACAGTGCCACATTCCGTGGCTTCCACCACAGAATGTACTGTCTCATGGAGGTGGGGGTCAGAAATCTGAAATCGCGGTGCCAGCAGGGTTGGCTCTTCCTGGGGGCTGTGAGGGAAGGGTCTGTCCCAGCCTCCCTCCTCGGCTTGTGGATGGCTGACTTCTTCCTGTGTCTCCTCACATCGCATTAGTGCATGTCTAGCTCTGTGTTCAATGGATACCAGTTCAGACGGGATTAGGGCCCATTCTGACCACCTCACTTTAAGCTGATTGCCTCTGTAAAGGTGCTGTCTCCTACTGATGGCTAAGACCAGCATATCTCTTTCTGGGGCAGACATAATTCGACCCACACCAGGCATCGTGGTGATGTGGCAGGGGTACCCCTCCATTTGTGCGGTGCACCTGGTTGGTGCAGCGGGAGCACCGCGCAGGCTCCATCCATCCACAGCACATCCTGAGAAGCCCTGCTGTTCCTCCGACCTCCCAGCTGGCTGAGGGTGGAAGGGCCAATGTAGCGACGCATGAGGGCTTTCTGATCTGTAGACAGAACCAGACATGTAGGAAACCACTCTTTGACAAGGTCCTGGGAAGAGTCCCACGTTCCCATCAGCTGCCCCACGAGGTTGTGGGAGAAGAGCTTGAGTGAGGGCTGAAGAACTCACATGGGGCTCGATGGACTCCCTGAGGAAGAAGCTCCTGTCCATCACATGATGCCCTTGAACTATGGAGGCCACATCCCTGATCCTGTCTTCCAGGGCTGTGGGCTCCAAACTCGCTATTTGTTTAAAAAAAAATCTATGTACTCCTCACACATTTTTAAGTCAACTGTTGAAAATTTTTTATCAGAGTTAAAACAGTTGCAAATCATATAATGTTCAATGTATTATAATACTCATATTTTAGAAAAAAAGCTGTGACATTACTTTTAAATGTATGCTTAGCTATGCATACAATAGTGATTGGATATCCATAATTGCTCATTTTATGAATATATGAATAAGCTCTTCTTAAATAGTTGGAAATTTTATATCATCATTTTTAGTCAGCAGACTTTTTATGTAAAGATGAAATGTTATGTTAGGCTTTCCAAGCAGTCTCTGTCCTAGCTACCCAACAAGGCCATTGTAGCAGGAAAGCAGTCATAGAGAATGCACAGGCAAGTGGGCGTGGCCGTGTTCCAGGAAGATTTTATTTACGAGAATAGGCAGTGGGCTGGATTTGACGTGTGGGCCACTGTTTGCCAACTCCTGTCCTGGACCTAGATTCCCATTCTACTTCCCATGTTCCCCACTCTATCCAGATTCTACTCATACAGATTCTATGTTTAACAGTCAATTAGTAATCATACTGTTCTACTTCTCTGAATATATATATATATATATATATATATATATATATATACTAAAATCTAATTTAAAATACATTTCCTGTGAACAGAAGGCTGAAACAAAAACATTCTTCTCGATTGAGTTTAACAGTACAATTAAAACAAATACCGTACAAGTGCCGATGACTGTTAAACCCCAGAGGAAAATTCATTGGGAATGCGCCTCTTAATGAGATGGGGACCCATTTGTGGGTCCTCGGTTAAGGGATCTGTCACACATCCCATTGTCTGACTCCCAAAGAGAGTTTATACACTTTGGGCAACATGACACTGAAGAGCTGATGGAGGTGAGAAGGCTGTGGGAGGGTCACCAGTGGCCTCACAGCTGCTCAGTTTTAACATGCACGCAGGAACTGAGACCGTGGAAATGGGTTCCCTGAAAGCTGCCCAGGCCTGCCTTTCCCTTGAAGCGTCTTCACACCCTTCAGGAGAGCGAGCACCCCGGCTGAAGGCTGGGGTTCTAATGCATTCGCTATAAATCAACATGCAGACTGCGAGGCTGACAGGGAGGCACCTGGGCTTGGGAATCAGACCTGGATTTGAACTTCACGCGGTCACTTACTACATGGATAACAAGTTTCCTCCTTACGTCTCTGTTTACTTCTCTGTAAAAGGGAACATAAAGCCTTTTAACATTGCCCCGAACGCTCTCCTGAGACTGTGCTGAAACAAAGGATGGAGGCAAAAAATGGATGACGAAGGCACCGCAATTCCCACCCTCCATCCCTGGAGTATCTTCAATAAAAACCTAAACCCCGACGGACCACTGCATGCGGCGATTTTAAAGTAACAGCTATACTAAAGACGAAAAACAAAGGTTTGGCAAATTCCATTAAAAGTACCCAGCACATAGAGGCCATAACGTTTCTAAACACCGTTCCATGTTTCTGACCTTGCTCTGACCTTGAAGCCGGTGACGGGGAGTGAGTCTGTGAAGGACGGTGATGTGAGGGATGGGAGCCACGGACCTGCACATGCGATTGGTGTGATCTTCGCACTTACCACAGTGCTCAGGTCTGGGCTGAGAGACCGCCCCCTCAATGCTATTCATACCTCTTCCTGGAGACATAGTTAGAACAGCTCTCACAGCACAGTTGTGACTTCTCCCTCCCTGGACAGTTCTAACAGCTTGGAAACCTTTGGTAAAGTGGGAATTCTGCGCATCTAGGTTCCATCTCGGGGGCTGCTCTGCAGAACGAGAATGGTGCAGGGCTCTGGAGTTTGCTCTGACGGTTCCGTTTTCCTTCGCGTTCATTCTCGACTCCGGGCCAGCGGAGCAGCGAGGGAGGGAAGGCAGAGGCAAGGGCAGTCCTTGGCCAGTTTGTTTTCAGCAATTCCGTTCAAGCTGTTTTCAGGGAGCGCTTGCGAGAGCCCCACTTTGGAGAGTGGTTGTTTATGCTCTACGCAGTGGGCATGAGAATGAGTGCGAAGGTGGATGCACACATAAATTAGTGAGAAATAAATAACTGGCTCATTCGAAATTTCTTTTTAGTGTAGTCTCTATTCTGAGTGATTCCAACTTTTAGGCTAATGATTGTCTGAAAAATAAACCTCTGTAAAGGGGAATCCTAGGTGTTCACAGAGTATCTGTGCTCCTAGCCAATCCCGAGGCCTAGCACTACTGCACACAGGCATGCGGCCAATGTTGGCTGTGGAATACATTGAGAGAGCGAGGAAAGGTGAGTGTGGCTCCTGCTAACAGAGACACAGCAAGCCAGTCCCTTTCTCTCAGTCCCACTGTCCCCACCTCTAATAAGGTAACTAGTCCCTTCCTTCCCTGCCCATGAGCCACCGAGACCAGAGGGGGGTCCCACAGACGCCGCCACCAGGGACCCAAGCTGCCACCACATGGAATCAATTTGCCACCCCAGGACTTGGGTTTCTTCAAGATCTAGGATGCAAGGGGTTTTCAGTAAATAGATAACCAGACGTCATAAAGGAATAAATCAGACTCCTCTCTTGATGGAATACGTAATTCAGGGGCGTGAAGTGCATGGCGTAGGGGACAGGCCAGGGAAGAAAGCTACCAACCAGTAGCTGGGAATCTGCCTATGGAAGAACCAAAAATATGAATGTTTTCCAAAGCAAAGAAGAAAAAAGACCAATCTGGGGCAGGACGGGAAGGCGTGGCCATCCGGAGAGATTTACGGGACATCTGCAGGACCATTACTTATGGCCGGTCACACAGCCTTTCAAAGACAGTGAGGCATCTGTTTTCCTAGAAGCACAATATTGTTGCTCTTAACCTGCTTCCAAAACCAGGAGAGTGAACATCGCCATCCTGGAGCTGCTGCCATTCTGGCTTCAGAAACATGTTTCCAATTATTCTTCCTTGATAAGCAAGGCTGGGTTGTTGGGAGATATTCAATTTTTAAAATATAATTTTATTCATTTCAGAGAGAAAGGGAGAAGAAGAGAGAGACAAAAACATTAAGGATAAGAGAGACGTATTGACTGGCTGCCTCCTGCATGCCCTCTGCTGGAGACCAAGCCTGAAACCTGAGCATGTGTCCTGACTGGGAATCGAACCATGATCTCCTGGTTCATAGGTCAATGCTCAACCACTGAACCATACCAGCTGGGCAGGAGATATTAGATTTAAAATAACAATAGTAATAGCTTATGTTATTATCCAAAAAGCACATGGGGTATATGAATTCATTTGTTCTCTAAACATTTCTATGTGCTAGATGGAACAGATAGTATTTACATTTTATCCATGAGAAAAAGTACTTAAATTGAAGGAGTAATATGGCAAGTCCTAAATCGGAGCTAAGCTGGGACTCTGGCCCAGGCTCTTGGTTCTGGGTGCAGGGCTCCCTCTCCCTGGGTGCTCACAGGCTGCGCAGTCTCTGAGGATGGAGGAGAGTGATCTGGGAGCAGACAGCATGTGCCCTCTGGGCACTCTGGTTGTCCCAGGAGAGAACCATCCACAGCCGAAGAGCCGAGCTAGACCTGTGAGATACGAAAAGTAAATGGCTTCCGCCCAAGGAATGTAGTCCTACTATTTTCTCCTTGCGCAGCACATGGTGTACTAATCGCTCACCCAGGCATCACTCTAATTTAATTTTCACTCGTCAACAGCCCTGTGAGAAATACACCATTTCTTCCATTTCCGCCGATGAAGAAAGTAAGGTTCAGAGAGGTTAAGTAGGCATCTACTTAGTGCTCGGGAGATTTTAGGGAGGACAGAGGGGTTGCCCATATGTGGCCTTTGCAAACTTTCTTTTCTTGGACCTGCTTTGCAAGGATGGTTAAGCCTGGCTCCTGGAATCTAGAATAGGGAGGGGCCCCCACCACCTTCTAAAGCTAGAAGGGTAACGCCTGCAGAGCCCGAGCCTTGACCTTAACTAGTCTAGGTCTGGGGGCAGCACAAGGGCCGGTGGCTCTCAGACCAGTTCCTGGTTTGGTCAAGTTCCTGAGATACAGGTTTCACACTCCTGGCCATTGGGCGTCTGTGGGCTCCATCTCACCTGCGGGGCCTGGGGCCTGGCTGGCTCTAGTTAGAAATGACTTGTCCCCAGGGGCCCTGACTTGGACTGCCAGTCTGAGGGTCCGAGCTCCATTAGCGGGGAGCAGGGGGCGGGGTGCCTCCTTCCAGCCAGGCAAGTGGAAGGTGTCAGAGCTGGCCCAGGTGCTATCTCAGATGCTCAGCCATAAACCCAAGGAAGCCGGAATGAAGCGTCACTTCATTATGCTTCCAGGGCTGGGAGCAGGGCCAGGGAGCTGCTCTCCTTGACGGGCCTCTCATCACTTGCAGCTCAAAGGAAAAGAGAAGTGAGCTCCCAAGTGCCAGGCTGCAGCCGCCTTGTCAGATGGCAACACCTCCACGGAGCAGCTGAGCAAGAGGTGAGTCAAGAGCTTTCGCTCCCTTCTCCTGAAACCCTGCAGACTGACGACATTCCCTCTGTGTGCCTTTCAACGCCTGGCACAAGGCATGCAGCTAGGAAAGGACACAGGGCAGGGATGAAAATCAGTGTCAGCGGCAAGCTGGTTCTGATAGCCTGGTAGTGGCTGACTTGCTGCTGTTTTAAGAAGGATTCCAAGGCTCTTTCTGGGTACAGGATGAAAGGTGGTTGTGATCATTGGAACACAGGCCCTGGAGAATAGGTTGCTGGGAAGCTTGACACAGATATGACCTTGCAAGTCACCGAGTCTAAACTGCTCTTTACCCGCGTGGAGATGCCAAGGAACATCAAGGTTGGTGACTTGCAAAACTGAGTTGCTAAACAAGAGATAACAACCCAAGGCCTTCGACTCCAGCCTCCTGTTCTGTTGACTACGAATGCTTTCCTCGTCCTTCATTTCTAGAGCACAGATTGTTTCAAATCAGCTAGCAAATGAGAGGACTTCAAAATCCAGTGATGATGCAAAAACAATCATTGCGATGATCACTTCACTTATGGAAGGCACAGCTATTCCTCCGTACTCTCTGGAATCCCACAGTGCTTCAGACCACCCATGTCTGCATGTATGAGTCCTTGGCTTGGCCAAATATCAGCAGGTTCACAAAGTCAGTCTCACTCTTCCAATGCTACCCTATGGTTTAATTTCTTTGGTCTGCCAGTGCTGCCCCAGGAAAGCAGATTAAGTCATGCCAGGAAAAGAAAGAAGTTGCAAGATTAGAAAAGAAGTTGTAAGGACCCACCCAATGTAATCCATCAAAAGCTGCTTAGGTGCACAAGGCTTAAGTCCTTGGGAATTCTGTCCATCATGCCGGAAATGAGTAGGGTTGGACCAGAAGCCATACCTGATGTTAGAGATGGCATTGAACTGATATTTTTTTTCCTTTCTCAAGGTTCTGTGGAGTTTCTAAAAGAGCTCTTTATTAACAGAAGGTTTACAAGGATCAAGCTTTTAAAGCGAGCTTTATTCATCTACTTACAAATTAGGCTGAAATTATTTGTGTTAGGACTCCTCTAAGGGCTGTGACCGGAAGCCTCTAAGAAGACTTTGCAGTATGATTTTGATCTAGTTTTTGGAGGGGTTGATTACATTTTCATGGTTGGCTTTATTTAAAAAATAAACATTTGGGGAAGTGGATAAGTAGGATGATATCTGATACTGAAGGTAAGAATTTTAAGACCAAATTAACTGGAAGAACTACTTAGTAAACACAAGTTGCAGAATTGAATAAGGAGGCAGCAATTAAATCATCCCTTAGCCTCAATTTATACCTGTCTTCATAAAGAATCACCTGTTTGCAGCAGTCCTATTCTTTTCAGCCATGGTTTGCTTAGCTTGGTGTTAAAATTGAGCCCACGTTCCCTGAACATACTGAGTTGAGACAGGTGGACGCAAAGTGCAGGGAGCGGCAGGGCCAAGACTTCTGGGGATTAAAAAATGCCACAGGTGGCGACTACTGCCTTTCTGTTATAGGAAATGGCCCACCTCTTCATCTCCCCAGGCCAAGCAGTGTAATGGAGAAACAAGACTGTCCTCCATGCTGTGTCTGCCGGATACAATGGTTCAAGGCAAAGAAAAGCATGTGTGCAAGGACAGATGTTCTGTTCTCTCTCTTCCTGGAGAAAGTCTTCCCGGCACCTCCCGGAGGCGAAGGCGATGCAGGCACCTGGTGTGGCATGAAGGGACGGGAGCTCCTGGCCTGGTGCGCGAGGAGAGTTCTTTGAGAGTCCAGCACAGCACTGCAGAGGCAGCCCTGACCACGTGTGGCCACGGAAACTGTGACACGTGTGGCCAGTGGAATGGAGCCATTCAAGTTTAAACTTCATTTAACTTTAGATCATTTAAATTTAAAGCCTGTTACCCACTTGAGTTACTGGACAATTTTTAAGTATATTCCGGACAACTCGCGTGCATGAGTCTACTTTGTTAACAGTACGTTTTATGAAATCTAAATACAGATTTCCTGTGAAACTTCAGGATCCAAATGGAGTTGTGCATGTCAGAACTCAAAGGCTCAACATGAGAAATTGAATATCAATATTTTGCTAATAATTTTGTAGTTGAGAATTGAAATACTATCTTAGACATACATGGTTAAATAATACATATTATTAAAATTAACTGACCTGTTTCTTTTTTAACTTCTTTAATGTGACTGCTAAAAACACTGGAATTGCATACATCACTTGTGTTCTATTTCCAGACAGTGCTGGTGTAGAAAGACATCTGCCATATTGTCCCTGTAGGACAGTATCCTTCAAATAGTTATTGAAATTGTCTTCTACACACACCCAGAATAATAGTAGGAAGGATGTAAATTAGGCACGCACAGCAAGTGAGCTGTTTCTAAAATCTGCCCCACTAGCCTCCACTGTCCTGTTTCCATCTAGCAATGGGATCTTCCTGTAGGCTCTGGTCTTCCCTTCCTTTATTATGTGAAATTGGACTTTTTTAATCCTCACCTGAGGATATTTTTTCCATTGATTTTTTAGAAAGTGAGAAAGGGAGGGAGGAGAGAGAAAGAAAGAGAGAGAGAGAGAGAGAGAGAGAGAGAGAGAGAGAGAGAGAGACATTGATGTGAGAGAGACACATTGATTGGTTGCCTCCTGCACACACCCTGAGCAGGGCCAGGAATCAAGCCTGCAACCGAGGTACATGCCCTTGACTGGGAATCTAACCTGTGAGCCTTCAGTCTTCAGGCCAATGCTCTAAGACTGAGCAAACAGGCCAGGACCAATTTGAGGAGACAGATCAATAATCTCTCCTTTCAGTAATCTAACCACTTCTCTTTCATTTTTCATTAATAAGATGTCGGTGGGAATGCTGGTTGATAGAACAGATGCCAGTGGAGATGCTCAAGTTGAATTGGGGGTGGAGGACTCACATGCCCCCCACTCCTGGTCACCCCAATTCGGAGGGGCACTCAGTGATTTGCAGGCCTAACCTCTGGGCCTTCAGTGGCTCCATCAACATCTGGTCACTGTCACTACCTGGAACCTCTTTCTGAGCTGGGCTCGTCACTCCTGTTCACAAGTCCAGAAAGCATGGTAGCCCTGGCGATTCCCACAGCCACCATAGGTCATGCAATCCCCAAACCAGCTGCCCTGCTGCTCCTGGCCCTTCACGACCCTCACCATTGCTATGGAAACTGCAAACCATTCCTGGAAAATGCAAGCAAAGGGCAGCCCTGGAACTGGTGACCTTCCACCTCTCACAGATGGCCTGGGAGGCGCTGGTCTTGTGCACACACTGACCAGTTCATACCAGTCAAATGAATGCTCTGCAGAATGAGACGGCGCACCGCACAGGAACACGGATGAACACGGGCGCATTCCGGCGAGTTTTTACTTGGTTCACACTTCTCTTCCTAAGTGGCGTTATTAATAATTCACCCAACCCGCCCACCATTCCTTTGTAATTTGACTTGTTGCAATGACTGTTGAATTCATCTCCCTGTGGCCCGACTCCATCAGCCAGACTGAGAGCCGAGGAGACCTCCTTCCCCCACTCACATCCCCTCGCCCACGGTCAGCAAATAAGGACGTCAACGTGTGCAAACAGCAAGTGCGCCCGTTCCCAGCTGGATAAACACAGGCAAGCTCCTTGCTATCTTGGTGACTCAATGTCCTCATCTAGAAACTAGGCAGACAAAGAGTCCTGTGGGGCTGCCGTAGAGATTCAGTGAGTTATTACCGCTACCTAAAGTGCATAGATGGTGCCTGGGACACAGTAAAAGCTCACGGCAGTTAGCTATCCCTGTAGTGACTGGTTTTATTCCAACTGCTGGGGGACCGGAGGAATTCTATCTTTCTAACTCGCAGTGCTGAATTTCAGGGACTGGATCCAACTTACTGATCTCTGCTTTGCCTTATAGTGGTCAATCTGATGGCCACTGAAAACCTAAGGGAATTCATTTCTCTTTAGCTTTACATTTACTTTCCATGTCCCACATCCTACAAATGCCAGGAGGAGGCTGTGGGGAGAAGCCCTCTCTCCGAACAAACAGATCAGTAGTTAACTCTGGTTCCTGGAATAAATTCCCTTTTATTTTTATTGAATTTACTGGGGTGACGCTGGTTAATAAAATTATATTGTTTTCAGGTGCAATTCAGTAACGCATCATCTGTATATTGTACTTTGTGTTCCCTACCCCAAGTTAATCCTCCTTCCAACACCACTTATCCCTCTTCCCCCTCTTCTACCTGCCCCACCTCCTTCCCCTCTGGCAATCACCATGCTGTGGTCTGTGTCTATGAGTTTTTTTTTCATTTTCTTCTTCTTTTTTAAAAAATATATATTTTATTGATTTTTTTACAGAGAGGAAGGGAGAGGGATAGAGAGTTAGAAATATCAATGAGAGAGAAGCATCTATCAGCTGCCTCCTGCACACCCCCTACTGGGGATGTGCCTGCAACCAAGGTACATGCCCTTGACCGGAATCGAACCTGGAACCTTTCAGTCCCCAGCCCAACGCTCTATCCAGTGAGCCAAACCGGCTAGGGCTCTTCTTTTTTCTTAATCCCTTCACCTATCTCACCCAGCCCCACAACTCCCCTCCTCTCTGACAGCTGTCAGTCTGTTCTCTGTATCGATGAGTCTGTTTCTATTTTGTTTGTTAGTTTATCTTGTTCATTAGATTCCACCTTTAAGTGAGATCATATGGTACCTGTCTTTCTCTGTCTGGCTTATTTCACTGAGCATTATACTCTCCAGGCTCATCTATGCTGCTGCAAAAGGCAAGATTTCCTTTTTTTTATTTTTTCTTAAGGCCCAGTAGTATTCCATCATGCACATGTACCACATTATGAACCCATCTACTGGGGGGCACTTGGGCTGCTTCCCTATCTTGGCTATTGGAAATAAGGCTGCAATGAACATAGGGGTGCTAATCATCAGAGAGATGCAAATTAAAACCTCAATGAGGTATCACCTCACACCTGTCAGAATGGCTATCATCAACAAATCAACAAACAGCAAGTGCTGGCAGGGATGCAGAGAAAAGGGAACCCTCCCACATGGCTGGTGGGAATGCAGACTGGTGCAGCCCCTGTGGAAAACAGTATGAAGTTTCCTCAAAAAACTAAAGATGAAAGATCATTTTCAAGTCCCATAACTCCAGTTTCACCAACACTCTCAGCTCAGGAGTGAGAAACCAGCAGGCGCTAGTCATTTCCAAGTTACCTTTATTCCAGCCCCGGTGAGAATGCCCGGGCCTGGCTCAGGTAGGAAGCTGCTGCCGGGGCGGTGCGTGGAGATGGGGCTGTGGCAGAATTCGGGGGACCCCCAGGCAAGAGGAAATGATGAACTGGAGGGCGTAACAAACTCTTGGCTGCTCTCCCGGGACAGAGGTCCCACTTGACCCTGCGATGGGCTGTCCTCAGTGTCATGTGATTCTGCGTAACTGTATTTGCTTAGGCCGGGGGAGAGTTTCCTACCTTTCAAATTCGTGGACTGCCACGATCCAAAATAGGTTAATAATCACTCTCAATTTTTATTTACATTTTTACTGCTTCCATAAAAGGCTGTTTCTTGTCTCCTTCTTGCCAACAGGTGCCAGTAAAGTGACACCACTGGGAGAGGAGAGAGCACAGAGGGATGGAGGTACTTTCTGATGAGATGACTGTCCCTGAAGGCACATCCAGGAGAGCCAGGCCTCCTCCACCTGCGCCCACCCGAGGGGCGCTGAGGGTGAAGCGCGCCAGGAGAGCTCGCCTGCACACCCTCGCCGGCAGGCGTGTGGGGTTCTCTCTTAGCACAGCATCCCGAGCCCCTGGGCATCAGAGGACGGCCCACTCTCAAGACAGGCCCCCAGCTGACAGTCGGGTCCCTGCCTGGTCCAGGCGCAGGTTCCCCCTGTGCTGGGTGCTGTCACCCACAGACGGGAAACGCTCTCCCTCTCCTGTGACACCAGCCCACTCCTCGCTGGTCACAGCCTAGAGTCTCTCCCAGGCGCCTCTTCTGTCTCTGCCCACTCCTCCGGTCCTCCTGAGGGCCCAGCAGTTCCACCCCGAGCCACACGAAGACCCGTCACTCTCTTCTGTCCAAAGGACGTTGTTTTAAAGGACATGCCAATACGATGCCCTGTACAACTATTTCACAGGCATTTATTTATAAACCAGACGAAAATGTTTCTTTCTCTTTTCCTCTCTGTTATTTGAACCCAAGCGGACTGTAAATAGAAGACACAGAGTCCCGGCACAGAAGATGGGAAACCACATTAAAAAAAAAAGCCACAGGGACGACGCCTGGGAATGGTCAGGTGGACCCTGGAAGAGGCTCCTGGGCAGAAGGGATTCTAGGCTCAGCCCCCACTCCCTGGACCCGAACGGAAGGTGATGCCTCCCTCTCTCCGGCTGTGCGAGGGCTCGTGGCTCCTCCGGAATCCCAGGCTGCGCTCGGCTTCGGTCTGGACACATCTTTTTCTAAGTTTGCGGCCAGAAGGGTCCCTGAAGGCAGAGTTTCTCCCTCCACACGCTGCCCCTCCATTGCCTGTTTACAACACGATGTCTGATGCTTCCTGCTTCCACCCAACAAAATTAAAGATTTCATCACCACTGTCAGAAAAGGAACCCCCAGGGAGCAGAGCCTCTCAGAGCATCCCTCCCCCTGGCAGAGAGCCAGTCGCCAAATATAACTTTGCAAAGCCTCTCTGGTTTTCAGAGGTTTAAAAGGATACAAAACAGAGTCATCTCAAAGTGTGATTTTTTACAGCTAAAATTTGTCTGAATGCACAACTCATCTTTGCAATCCTTTTTTTTAAAGAGAGAGAACATATTTCAGTCTGAGACTGGCTCCGTGAAGAAAGAAAGGGGCACCACCTCGCTCAGCTCACACTCCGGAGCCCGAGCAGCAGCGCACACAGGAGAGCTGCGGGCTGCAGCTGGGGGCGAGGAGAGAGTGCCAGGCCATTGTAACAGCAGCTCCCTTCGCAATGCAAACACCAGCCCCACAGCAGCAGCTCCGGCTCGGCTCCGTGCCGCCTCTCCCTCTCCCTTCCCCGCAATGACTCCTATTATCCCAGTTCTAAAGCATCTTCTATGCAATGGATCAATGCCCAGGGAGATAAAGCAACGCTCCACTCCTCACACTGACCCTAACAAGACAACCAATGTCTGAGTGTAATGCACGGTCAACTGCAAATTCAGCGCCCCCCACCCCCACCCCGCCCAATGCATGCAGCCTGTGCAACACAGGCGCGCCCACACCCCGGGACCCCAGCACGCCTGCTCTCCTGCGGGCTTGCTCTGGTTTGCCGTCTTCTCAGCAGACAATAGGACAAAGCTACACTGGAGCTCTGGCTGCGGACGCCAGTGGGCAGATGTGAAGGCAGCGGTGTACTCACCAAGCTCCCGTAAGTGCATCTTTCCCAACTACAACCACTGCTGCTAAGCGGCTGCCACTGGCCAGTGACTCAGAGCCGCCCCCCGGAAGAGCGCTGCGCCGGACCGCCAGCTGGTTCCCGAGTCGGCTTGCTCGTGGAACAGGTTTCCAGTTGAGCCATGTGAATGGGGACTCGCCGCACACCTTCGGGTGGCACACACTCCAAGTCCAGGAGGACGAGCATGGGGCTTTGCTTATGTTTATGGAGCTGGAGCCCGGGGGTGCTCTGATTGGCAGGAATGGCGGAGAGATCGGCCAATCAAAGGCAGCCTCCATTTCAGGGAAACTCCTGCTCATTTATTTAACATCTTCAGAGATCATCGTCTTTTCGACGAGGAAGGGCTTTTATAGTATCACAAGAGAAAAATATAACTTCACTTCAACGTTCATGCCTAATGCCTTTCATTAATAAACATATAGACCCTCCTCTTGTATGCCTCCATACCCTCACTTTTCTTAATAAAGAACTAAAAGAAGAGAAAAGAGGAAGAAGAAAAAGAAAGAAAGCTGGCGATGGGCTGGCGATAGTTCATATTCATCAGCCTCCACCTTGCTGGGAAAAAGGAGGGGAGAGCGCTGGGGCTCAATAATTACTGATTCCGTTGCCATGGAAACAGACTGGCTGCAGCGAGTTGGATTCGTGTAGAGCATCTGCTGCCAGACCCATAATCAACTGCAATCTCATCTCTCCCCGTCTCCCTACTTTCGTTTGATTGTGAGTTTGCTTTTTCCCTCCTTCTCTTTATGTGCAGTTTTTGTCCAAAAATATCACGTAACTGCCTAGCTGTGTACACACAGCACATGCACCCCGGGTGTGCCCACGTGCCCAGAAATGCGTGCACGCAAGAGTGCCTCCCAGCAGGGTGCCCCCGGAGGATCCACACTCTGATTCCTCCTCAGGATGTAAATAAACACCCTTCCCATGCCTCCACTCCTGCTGAAAACTCATTGCAAGTTCACCTAAAAAGGGGTGGGGTACCTTTTCATATATTTGTCATCTAACAGCCCTGAAAGCCCCCAAATAAAAGTTTGCGATGGCATTTCTCAGAGGGCGCTGCCGTGGTTCCTAGCAAATCTTTGGAATGAAGCAATTACACCAGGAAGTTTGTGGAGGATTTGCAAGCACAGTCTTCAGGCGCATCTTCTTCTCTGCATGAGCATCTCACCAAGGCGCCCGGAACCCTGGGGTCTCCCGGGGACTTTCCTCAGATAACAGGCAGCCCTCAGACTCCTCCCTGCTGCTTCCAATTCTCCTGGTTGCATGACCAGAGTTAATGTCACCTAAGGCTCTGGATGAGCTGCTACTCTCTCTTCCACAGCAGGGGGCACCACTGAGCAATGAATGGCCGCCTGGCCTGGCCAGACCCAGGAGGGGCTCAGAGGGTGGTAAACTCACAGCTGGGCCTGCCGGAAGCCCTCAATTCTGCAGGGATTGAGAATGGCAAGTGGCAAAGAAGGCTGAGCCACCTCCTCATCTGTTCAAAAGCTTGCTTGTCACAGTGGAAGTTCTGACAAACAAGCAGCTTCATCTGCGTTTGCAGATGGGTCACGTTATACCAAAGAGCTCTGGGCTTTTGAGAATCTTCCCGGAATGCCCCGTGGAACCCTGGCTAGTGGTGTTGGTACTGAGGTCACAGACTGGGTATGCTTTCCCTCCTAGACTGTGCAGTGAAAAGAGCCCGCACAAGCTTAGAGAGCTGCCGATGAGCCTCAGCCAAAGGGAAGCCTGCCCCGTCTTGGTGAAGGCCTGACCTACTGTTGGTCAAGCCATGAAGCTAAGTGGGCCTGCCCTCCAGACGCTCAAAACATATGATGGGTGCGAATCCTCAAGCTTCTGACCACGTTCAGATTAAAGACGTGCCATCTACATGTAAGGAAACCACAGCATCGGCTACCTGGAAACCCCAGGAGAAATCATGACCCCAGGCATCGGAATAAAAACCGGGAGAAATCTCTTTCCATTCCGTCCCACACGGAGCCTGCACTCTCGGCTCTCTTCTGGGCAGGCCCTGCTGCTACCATTGATCCTGCATTTTCTCGGGTCAGATTCAAGTTAATTAAATTCTCCTCCTTTCCATAAACATGATTTATTAAATGTATCATTACCAAATCAGAGGTAATTCATATACTTTTGTAATACTTCTTAAATAAATTCACAAACCAAAAAAGAATTCTGTTAGATGATTTGTGGTTTAGGATCAAAAAATATAACCACTGTTGCAGAATGATTTCTGAACTAGTGTCTAAATTCTCCTTCTTGTACCTACAGGCCTAACCTAAAATGAAGAGCATTTATCCTGAGCATCTGAAAGGGGCTGGTTGGGGTTCTATTTCCTGTGTTACAGAGAGGTGGTACTAAGAGAAAATCCATCCATTTGCCAACCCTGGTCCCAAACAGATCACTTCCAGTCTCTGGGAAACCTTTCATCAGGAGGCCTGCTCGGCGCTGGCAAGAACGTGATGGTGACGACCCCCTTAGTGTATGACATGACTACATGGAGCCTCATCTTTTTGGTTGTTTCATTCTTAAAAGGGAGATGACTGGCCATGAGAAAAGCCCAAACACGTGGGGTGTGTATGGCAGATGGCTCACCTCCAGCTACATCTTAACCTTCTCAAGGCACGCCGCCCCCTCATCCCAGCCATATGTGCCAAGGTGGTTAGACGAGCAGACCTCACTTCTGCCCGTCTAACACAAACAGGCCATATCTCCCAGGGGTGTGAGAGCAGAAGCAGGAACTCCGTCCTAATAGGTCAGAAGTGTGGGGACTACAGGCTCAGTCCAATGGCTTCATTTATTCAAGAGACATTGGAGAGATATTTTCTAGTCAGTGGGGCTGAACAGGATATAGTTATTTTTTAAAATAAATTTTTATTGATTTCAGAGAAGAAGGGAGAGGGAGAGATAGGAACATCAATGATGAGACAGAATCATTGATTGGTTGCCTCCTGCACGCCCCCTACTGGGGATGGAGCCGGCAACCCAGGCATGTGCCCTGACCAGGAATTGAACCGAGCCTTCCTAGTTCATGGGTTGATGCTCAATCACTGAGCCACACTGACTGGGCTATATTATTTTTTTTACATGGTGCATTTTAAAACCAGAACATGTGCAAAACCTCAACTAAATATGGTAGAGATAATTTTACATACCTTTTTATCTCCAAGGGGAGGTCATCATTATAATACTCCGTAGAAAAATCCCCATACACACATAGCTGCTTCTCTTTTTCTCACCCTCATGAGATGATCAGAAGCAGAACTTACAAAGCCTGTTATAACATCACTTTACCTGTAGGTTCCAGGACGCTAGGCGCTGTGTATATAGCCCTGGCATTAGAGGGAGAGGGTGAGAAATAACCGCAAATGCATATGCAGTACTCACAGTAGGTCAATACCATAAAAGTGCCCATTTTCCTAAAAGGGAACGTAAGACCCGTGACACTAAGTAGTATGACTACAGTCACCATCCAGTGAGTGGTAGACACTGGGTTCAAACTCAGCTATCCCACACCAGGGCCTCAGAGCCCTCACAGGCAAGGAGTCCAGGGCAGGTGATACCATCCCCATAGCTGAGCTATAGTTTGTAACTCATATTTACGAGGTATTACTATGAAGAAGTTTATCTCCCTCAACAAAACCTATAAACAATGAAATAAAGCCAGTTCGACGAAACGCAGAGCCATCTATAAACAGATGTCCAGCCCATGTGTGTCTTCTTCCCTCTCCCAGAGCATGACCTCTGACAGGGGACCATCGTTTGCATTCCTAGGCTGGGAGAGTCAAGGTCGGCAGTCCTTGAGGACTAATGGACTTGACCAAGTGGAACGGGCTGGCCCGAGAAGATCACAGAGGACAGAGCCAGGCTTGCTGCGAGGTCCTCCTGGTTCTGAGCTCCTTTGGAGGAATCAGCAGTGAGACTTGGAAAGCTTATCATCTTGCCAGCTCGGATTTTCCAAATATACCATGGCAATGCATTCCAGGATGGCGGGCTGAGGAAAACTCATGCCAAAGGAAATATGAAAATGCCCAAGCTCTCAGCTCTGCCAAGCATGTCCTCTGGCGATGGTGGCAAAACAACTCAGGGCCAATGGTTGTAGAGTCTTGGGTGGTGCCAGTGGGACAGAGGTTCTTCACCGTTAGGGAAAGGGGCAGGTCTGGGCCACCTCACATTCTTCTTGGTTTTCAGACATGATATGCGTCATAAACCTCTCCGAATTCTGCAACACACATCTACTTCACATGCAAACGGTTCTACCTTTTGAGAAAAAAAATATAGTTTCTGATATTCTCATTCAGAGAACCAATTTCATTGCAGTTGGTAGAGATGAAATCTGTTTCATCAAATGATTGACTCTTGATGCCTTTACTTTCTCTACTCTTTCTGCTCACAGATTCACAGAGAGCTCGCGTGTGCTGGTCTCCTCTGACGGCAGGGCATGCCCTGCGCCAGGACAGGGGGTGCCAGGATGAGGGAGGAGAGTGGAGGGTTTCTGAGCAAGAGGGAAGCCATGAAGGTCAAAAAGGTGAGTAGATACAGTTTGCCCAGGTCAGGAGGGAGGAAGAGGAACGTTCTAGAGATGTAGGCAGTCAGCTCCAAGGAGGCCATGTTCTGGGATGTGAAAGGGGGTGGGTAAGGCAGAAGTTGTTTGAGGGCTTAGAAGGGGGTCCAAGAGGTCTGTACACAGCCGGATATGGAACCTCAAGGTGCAGCCACACAGTGGACCAAGGGGTTACCACAGGGAATTCTAGGGCGAGCTGTGGAAAGCTGGCTTTGTTGGAAGTCAGTCACATCACAACTACGTGCCCAGAGTTTCAGTGACCCTCAGCAACAACCAGAGCCTCTCCGGGAAAACCAACTCAGAGCACGCCCAGTCCTGGCGCCCCAGCGCTGCCCCACGGGGCGGGCGTTCTCAGACTCAGTCCTCCAGTGTCACCAGCTTGTCCCAGCCAGACCACTCCCAGCTGGTCTACATTCTGCCTCCAATTAAAAGGAGCTTTGAGAGGGGATCCTGGCCCCCAGGCAAATGATATTGACAGGTTATTCCTGACTCTCACAAAGAACCAGTGTTGCAACCTAATTTGTGCAGCAATTACATTAAGACAAAATATAATTGTATTTTATTGCTCACCACTTGCCTGCATCATTAAGTCAGTGCTGGAGGAAGGAGTTAATTTGATTCTATACATAAAAATTGGCCCCCAAAGGGCAATAACCAATTCATTGACATGCAAAATGCTCCCTCTCAGAGTCATCCCAAGGCCATCCTGACCCTGATGTCCACAGGGCACCCTACAATCCTCTCAACCCAGTGACAAGCATGAGCACCCAAAGCAAATATTTCAAACAACCCTGACCACACAGGGTTGCTTACATTTGTGGAAATCTACTGTCTGTTAAGACATCTTAGCTGTTCTGCACATACACTGAAAAGAACATATTTCACCATAAAAGTCCAGTTTGGAAGTAAAGAATTGGCTCCATTCATTCAACCAACGTCTAGGAACATCACAATCCCAAGATTCTTTCAAGTCTTGGGAACCCAGGCATATAGCCTTAATATCTTGAAAGTAACAAAGCTCCACATACGAAGTTTTCTCTCCCTGAGGTCATTACATTGCATGTCTTTTCCTGTCAACTCTGTCTGCTCACCTGAGCCTCATACATGAAACCCTCCTAAGCGGGGTCCTTCCTCTGTGTGGTTCCTCCTTTGAAATATCCCACACCGTTTGCGCTGCACGTGTCACGTTCTTTCATAATGATCTTTCCGAGGCATCCCCGATACCGCACTCCTCGGTCAGAGTTACTAACACGGTCCAGGAACACCGTCTCCAGTGCCTCTGACACCTTAGCCAAGAACAGGCCATCTTCTTGCCAGCTCTTACACCTAGGGAAGTCACAGAAGCCTCCTGAGTACCTCCCGCCTTTCTACTCGACATCATGGATGGGGGATCAGCGGGGCTATCTCTGAGAACATCTCAGTGACTCACTTCGTGTTTCCTCCCATGCCTTCCTCCTCCACTCTTGCCACCCAGGCAGGGACAGAAGATGCGGAGCTGGAAGCACTCTTGAAAGCTCCCCTCGGAAACCCACTCTACAGGCTGTGCAGTGCGGGGCCACCTGGCTCTTCTCTGTAAGAATGTCACATCTGCTCAGAACTTCTTCCAGTTCATGAGTCTTCCTCAAATGGAGCCTCGGGGGCTTTTGATCTTAGTGCCAATCAAGTGCAGGCTGAAGATGCAGGGTCTGGTTGGGCTAGCGAGGCTGGCTGAGACCCAGGCTTTATTTCATGGAAAAAGGAACCAACCAACCAGGGACATATATAACACGAGGTGTTGAGGTCAAAGAATTCCCTCTAAACCAGGGCTGCCGATCAGTTCTCATCTGGAGCCAGCTGACAGTTCTGCACCCCCTTATTTTAAAGTTGTTGTTTTTTAAAATATGACTGTAAGAACACACATGTTCAGTGGAGAGAATGTGTAACATTAAAAAATAATAAAAGATGCCCGGCTAGTGTGGCTTAGTGGTTGAGCATCAACCTATGAACCAGGAGGACACAGTTAGATTCCCTGTCAGGGCACATGCCCAGGTTGCTGGCTTGATCCCCAGTAGGGGCGTGCAGGAGGCAGCAAACCAGTGATTCTCTCTCATCACTGATGTTTCTATCTCTCTCTCTCCCTCTCCATTCCTTTTTAAAATCAATAAGAATATATATTTTAAAAACAATAATAAAAGAGAAAAAAACTAATTAATCACACCATGCAGAAGAAATCCTTGTTAAAATCATTCAAATTTAAGATCAAAACCTTCTCAGTTTGCATTTCTTACTTAGTTAAGATATGATTTTGCATCCTCCATCCTCACATTTAACATAATATAAAACTGTTTTCTTACATTTAGATACTATTCACAAATGCCACTTTGAATAGCTGAAAAAAATGTAACATATAAATAAATGTGCCCAGATGTTAATTTATCATATCCTTATTGCTGAATTATGGGGTTATTTTCCATTTTCCTGCAGCTATAAATAACAGTAAAAGGAACATCTATATGCAAACCTTTCTTCTTCTTCCTGGACTGTCTGTGATTCTAAATAGCTGCGGTGGAGCTCCAGGCTTTGTAAATGAGGTCATCAATTGCAGGTGAACTTCCCAACAGGAACTCTGTCCCCCCAAATTTCTCTAAATTCTACTGAAATGTCAATGTTTCTTCCAGCAAAGTGGTGGCCAGGGGCCCTTTAATGTCACCGTGAATGACAACTCTGCCTCTTGTCTCTGCAGGAGCAGGGCCAGGGCTGCAGCCCCATGTGAACACGGGCCGGTGAGGGAGCAGGGAGGGCTCCTGCCACCGGGAGGCTGGTCTCCCAGGCTCCTTGCAGCCGGGGTGGGACGTGAATGTGTCTGAGAGCATCTCAGCCTCTGGTCTGTGCCAGAGCCACACATCAGCATGAAACACCAACAGGCCTCTGTCAGGCAGCGAACACCACCAGAACCTATATGCAAAGGTGTTTTTAGGGCACAGACACACATTCCTTTTCTTCTTCTCCTGGGAACGTCTGAAAAAGTTTTTTTTTCCTGGTCCTAAAAGAAATTGTCACGCTGAAGAATCACTCCTACTCCTGTTACATCTTAGCTACACAATGTTCTTCACTTAGGCACTCAATTCATCCTATAGCTTGCAAAATTTGTTCTAGAATTGCCTTTTCCTTTTAAAGCATTGGAGAAAAAGGCACATTATCATATCTTTCTCCCCCATGAATGGCTGGATGAAAATGCAATCCAGGTAACATTTGTTGAGCACCTAAACAATTTCTTTGGTGGGTGCCCTGGGTCGAAAGGTGAAGATTTGTCTTTGTTCTCAGGAGTTGAGCCAAGAGAGTGAGTGCAGGTCCGTGACTACGTGACGACGGCTAAGACCTGGCTGCACGGCGCCTGCCAGGACTCGGCAGCGTTGCTGGGACAGCCTTGAGGGCTACAAGGACTGCCAAGGCGATGGTGAGACCAACCCCCCACGGACTGATGGCTTAGAACCAGCAGACCAGTTCCATCCACATGGTGACTGATTTCACCGCACAGCAACCCCAGCCTCATCAGACTCACTGTGATACATTCGCATACTGACGGCACACCCCGCACCTCCGCACCACCATCCCAAACAGAAAGCCCATATACAGACATGACACAGCCCAGGAGGCTGTTCCCAGAAATCTCCATCCCTTTCCCAGACAAATCCTGAGAATTCCTCCCCCTCACTGAATGCCCTGCCCCTGGTTCAATAAACCTCCATATCGGAAGCCAAGCTCGCTGACGGGGCTGCTCTGTCCGTGGAGCGGCCCGCTCTCCGCCTCACTAATAAACCCACCCTCGCTTTGACCTGTCCGCTGGCTCCGATCTGAATCCTTTCCTGTGCGAAGCCAAGAACCAACAGTGGGTCTCAGACTTTGGGTACGGGAACCCGGGGAACGGCTACGTCACTGTCTCAAGGCAGGAGGTGCCAGAGAGCTGTGTGGAGTCAGCTAATTGGCTAAAAGAAGTTTCCAAACCCAATACACGCCTGATTATGTGAAATGCTACAGGAGAGGGAAAAGGTGTACCCAGGGGAAATAATTAAATCTGCACTTCTGCATGGGCTCCACAGGGCCTTGAGCTGGGCCTTAAAGGAGGGGCAGGATTTCAACAGAAAAGGCAGAGGGTCTTCCCTGCTGGGGGACCGTGAGGAAGAAGGAGACTTGGCTGCACAAAGCACACTCGGGCGCCATCACTGTGATGAATTACAGGTTGGTGGTGGGAGGTGGGGGAGGGTGCAGGATGCCATAGGCATTTGTTTGGAATGGTAGTTGGCAACAGGATGTGGAACTTCTGTTATCATGCTGCGAAGAGGAAGCCAGGGATTCTCGAGTACAAATGTGTTCTTAGAATGGCATTTCGGCAGCGAGGGGAAGACAACTTCGAGGTGCATCCAATCCACATTCAGGGAGAACAATGCAAAGACAAACACAGTCTACATAAGAGACGGAGGCGGCAGGAGACAGGGTCATAGCAATCAAAGCCAGATGACCCTTCTCCTACTTGGTGGGCACATAGGAGCTGGGACCTGCCTGGAGCAGAGGCGGGGGGTGGGGGGCAAGGATCACTCCCGAGTTCCCAGGCTAGGAGATGAGGTGGGCTGTCCTGTCACTCCCAGCACTGAAGGATGACTGACAGGGAGTGAGTGTGAGGGGCAGGAGGAGGTGTAGGAGAGAAGCAAAGAGATGTTCTCGGGAAATACCTAAGCTGGAGGGGTCGGTGAAGGCGGTGTAGTGTAGTGTCTCCGAGTCAGGACATGGAGAGGATCCCAGGAAGCACGGGCGGGGCAGGAGCCGCTCCAGGCGGATGAAGCAGGATGAGCCCTGGGAAGAGCCTCAGACTCCGCCCTCAGGAGGTGAGCGCGGATAAATAAAGCAGGTCAGTGGGTGGATGTGGCGATGATGGCAGCCCACAGTGTGAGCGAGGTGGGTGTGTGGAGATGGCGTTCTGTCCTAGAGTCTTTGGCACAGCAGGGACGGAAAGGCATTGAATAATAAATTGAAAGAGAAACAAGTGGTGAAAAAAAGCACTTTTACAGATAGGCGAGATTTGGGTAACTTTCTCAGCCTGAAGAGAAGAAACTGAGTGAGGAGGAGGGAGGATGTCAATAGCATAAAGATGTGAGGAATAAAAGATTTGTTTTTATAAATTTTGAGATGTCTATCTTTTCCCTCAGAGCAGAGATTTATAACAATGGGACTTTTTTCTACTCTTCAATTAGAATAACTTAACAATCCCTCCCCATTTCCACTTGCCTCTTAGAAATCATGTCTTTTGTGGCGAGAGAGGTTTTCAAGTATTCAAAATAGGTATCAGTGCATGTTGGAGTCTTGTTTCTCTTCTTGAGTTTGGTTATATTTGTAGTTATCTTTTGAAATTTTATTCTAAAATCTAGAGGCCCGGTGCATGAAAATTTGTGCACTTGGGGGGGGGGGGAAGTCCCTCAGCCTTGCCTGCACCCTCTCATGGGCCTAAGGCATCAGTCAGACATCCTTAGTGCTGCCGCGGAAGTGGGAGAGGCTCATGCCACTGCTGCTATGCTCGTAGCCATCAGCCTGGCTTGTGGCCGAGTGGAGCTCCCGTTGTGGGAGCACACTGACCACCAGGGGGCAGCTCCTGCATTGAGCGTCTGCCCCCTGGTGGTCAGTGTGCATCATAGTGACCAGTCGTTCTGGTCATTCTGCCGTTAGGGTCTATTTGCATATTACCGTTTTATTATATAGGATAGCACTAGTAACTGGAACAAGGACAATTATTTTATTTCTTCCTTTAATATACATATAGCATATCATGTATGTATCTACGTGTGTGTTCATTTCCAAAGCCACGGTAAGATTGTTTTTTAAGAGAGTGGCTAATGGGGTCAAGTCTTGCCAAGAGGGAAAATAAGGTAGCGATTAAAACATGTCCACCCAAGGTCATTCTTGACTTTGTCAAAATCAGTGGCTTTTGTGGCTAAAGTGGTTTTCAAGTATTGACAATGTAATTTAGTGCGATTTAGAGTAATATTTATGACTTTGCTATATTTACATTGAGGGCAGAAGACGGGTCATAATAGATTAATAAGCTAATGGGAAGTGAGAAGAGGTGAGGAGCAGAGGCAACTGTTTGAGAAAAGCTGGCTGGGAGGGGATGGGTAGAGGACTGAGAAGCAGTTATTTATGTGTTTTTTAAAATGCAGGAGATTTGTCCAGCTGGCGTGGCTCAGTGGTTGAGCATCGACCTATGAACCAGGAGGTCACTGTTGGATTCCAGGTTGGGGCACATGCCAATCCCAGTGTGGGGTGCGCAGGAAGCAACCAGTGATTCTCTCTCATCATTGATGTTTCTATCTTTTTCTTACTCTCCCTTCCTCTCTGAAATCAATACAAATATATTTAAAGTGCAGGGGATTTGTGTACATTTACATGCTGGTGAGAAGGACAGCACCCAAGGGGATGAGACTGATGCTGTAAAGATTAGGAGGGGTAACTGGTTGAATCTCAGAGCAGATGAGAAGGCAGAGAATACAGAGCGCAGAAGGAGGAATCTGCTTCAGGTACACCGGGGACACCTCTGTCTAAAAAGGAGGGTGATGAGTGCACAGGTAGGAGAGCCACCCAGGGTCATGTGGTCAGCTGGGGCGGAGCCTCCCACGCCTGGTCAGAAGTGCTGAACCCTCCTGACCCTTCCCTCAGGGAAACGGCCCAAGTGCTTTACATATGTTAGGATAAACCCAAAGAATCTTAAAATTTTGCAATTCAGAAATGGTCAGATATTGGCCATTTCATATGATCAGTCTAATATTGGCTCACTTAACCCTCACAACTACTACATCAAGTGCCACATCTCACCAAGGAAGACACTGAGAAACAGGGCAAGGACATTCATCTACCCAAGGTCACCAGCAAGGAAAGCAGGGAGCTGGGGTTCGGACCCCATGCTGTGGGTCCAGGGTCGATGCTCTTGACTCGTTGAACTTATTAACTGAACTTATTTTTCCTTTGCAAATTTCCAAACCCTCCTCTTGATTCCTCAGCCATGGGAGGGGGTGGAGAGTGAGGAGGTGGGTGGAGTGAGGGAGCAGGGGTGGGGGGTTAGGGGGTGAGGTTGAGGGGTGAGTGGGTGGGACCCAGGCTGGTATGTCCAGCAGCTTCAGGTGGGTCTCTGTCATTACCCAACTCTGTTCTAAAGGGTTTTATTACCTGCAAATTTAATGAATACAATATTCTGGTAAATTGCGTTGAAAAACCGTCAATGCTAGTACTTTTATTCACAGCCATATTTTTCTGATACCTGAATATTATCTGTCCAAAACATTTCAAAATCAACTCTCCATCCCTGACCGGCCAGCGTCTGCTTAGCTGAGGTCTGGAGCAACATCCAGCGGGCCCGGTGGCCCGACCACAATGAGATAAGCCAAGCAGCCGTTTCCAACACGCTTGAGGCCACCGGCATCTCCATTTCATACGGACCTTTTACTGCAATCGGAGCATTTTATTAGAAACAGCATCTGTGAGGCATGGTTCTTACCCTTTTCTGCTGCTGCTTGAAAAACACATACTGGCCTGGAGCTCTCGGACAGAATCCCATGCCCTGTGATTCACAGAATGGAAATCTGCCATCATGTGCCAATGACATTTACTTCTGTGGCAGCTCAAGCAGCAAAATGCCATCTGCCAGACCCTCGGATGCAGCCCAGCCATGCAAGCGGATATGAGAAGGAGAAATAAGGAAGCAGGACTGCATTCAGGGGGTGGGTGGCCACCGGCACCTAAAACATAAGGTGGCTGGGAATCAAGTCTTCTTACTCTGAGGACCTTCTTGGGGAAAGCAATATAGTTTTTCTAGCTTAAGAGAACTTTGGGAGGTGAAGGTAAAATGCAAGAGATTTTGGTGAACTGGGAGGAGATGGCGTCACCTAAATGGGATGGGCTTCGGGAAGGACGTGTGTCCTCTGCACGGGAAGGTCCCTCGACAGCCATCCACGAAGGGACAAGCCCATTAGTGGCATTAGTTCCCCACTGGCCTGGAGATAGAAAGCACGACTAGTGGGGACACAGAGGACTCCCCACGTGGCCGGGGAAGTGGGTTAAGCAGGCCTCAGAGAGATATACCAAATGAGAGTGAAAAACTGAAACGGAGGGATTTTTCTTTTTTAAACTCAGGGCTCCAAGCATGCTCCTCCTCAGTTTATTGTGCAAATGTTCAATGTCTTTGAGGCTTTCCATTCACTTTATATAAAGCTGCACATGTGAAAAAATAATTACTACTGTCATTTTTATTCAGAAATGAATGGCAAAATCATCTTGTAGCTCCCTCAAAGTTTTGACATCTGAAGAAGAGATGTGGAATGAAGGGTCTAGAAGTGCTTCTCAATAAGGTCTCTTGGCATCTGGGCAAGAACATGCTCTGTTCTATGGAACTGCAGAACACTTAGTACCCACGGTCTCCGGCAACTGACCAGCGGTGACCATCCACACTAGAATGGTGCAAATTAACTCAGTTTATTGGCTGGGGACCATTTTAATTCTCCCATTAAAAAATGGGAGAATTAAACATTTATGGCCATTCAACCCAAAGTAATTGGGCAAGTAACTACCAAAAAAACCCCACCACAAAACAAACAAACAAAAAAACAACAACACCTGGAGGATATTAAGATTTAAAGCTATGGTTCTTGCTTCCAATGATATGTTAAGTTAATTTGGAGAGACAGACTGGTAAATAAACTACTACTAAACTAGAAGATATTTCCCAAATGAAAATTTGAATTCCATGCTGCAAGGGGCAGAGGTATAGAATTTCATGTTGAGTGAAAGATGGTCACCAGCTCACTGAGGTGGCATTTGTGCAAAATCCTAAAGTCGAATTTCAACAGGGAAGTGACTTCTGGCAGAGGGAATGAGGATGAGCAAAAGCCTAAGATATGAAAGTATTATGGCTTACACAAGGAATGATGGGCAGGTGAATCTAGGCAGAGCTCAGGGCTGGGGAGGGCAAAGATGTGGAGATGAAGCGGAGAAAGCATGTTAGGCAAATCAAAGAGAAATCTGAACATCTTGGTGTAAGACCATGAAACTTTATGAGGCAGACAGTGGACATAGCTAGATTAAAAGCAAGAATAATAGATATGGTCAGACCTGTGCTGAAGGACATTTGAAAAGTGGGAGGGTTTCAAAGCTGGGAGATACTAGTATGTTACATCATAGTTGATGTCTTAGTCAGCTATTGCCACACTAGTGCTGTGTAACAAATAATCCCCAAAGCCAAGAAATTCTTCTCATACTCCCAGGTCTATAGGTCAGCTGAGGTGGCTGTTTTAAGTTGCAATTCTGTGGGGAGACAGGGGACACTGTACTCTGTACGTCTCCTTCTGGGAGCTCAGCGGGCAGAAGGAACATCTATTTGACAGCTCCTTTATCTTCTATTCTATCTTAAGAAACACATCCCTTCAGAGATGTGCATTTTCAACTCCCTTTTACGGTAATTTATTTTGCAATTACAAGGTAAATATTTCCTTTTAAATCAAGGAGGATTTGTATTTCATGAGATCCCATCTAATCTTACTCTTCGTGACTATCCAACTCTGATTCCAATCTGCTCTTTAATTTAAAATGCCCACCTCATTGTACCTTACTTAAATGTAGGTGATTTTCTTTTAATTGGAAGAATACTATTAAAATGGGTTCTGTGCTATTATTAAATTCCTCATATAATCCACAATGGAATACAGAATTCAGGCCCGAGCAACCAGTTAACAATTCATAGATTCATAGAGTGCCCCAAAGTGTAGTTAATAAAAGGGTAAGAAGTTTCAGAAGTCACTGATGACAGTTATGTGAGCAGTTAATTCCAAGAGACGTCATTATTCTCACGTTTCGGGAGGCTCTGCGATTGAACCGAGGGACTGACGCATCTCACTCTGCCTTTTTGTCAGGAGCACCTCCTCCTCATTGAGGAACTGGGCCCCACTGTGCTCAAGATCTCCTTTGCAGCCAAACCCAAGTTCAGTGGGTCCCCCTTCAGATGTATAGAGAAATCTGTATTTATAGATATTGGAATGAACCATCTTGGGAAATCAAAGGAGCTCAATGATATCGCAAGGTCAAAAGTTAATTTAGGTTTATCTGTTAAGTGAAGCACCTCTCATTTGTGGGAGGCAATTTGCCAAGCTACCCTTTGAGGGCCTAATCCTCATAGTGACTCTAGGACCTACTGCCATTATTATTACTCTTTTTGTTGTTGTTATTATTACTGTTACTAGTGGACAGATGAGAAGGAACTTAACAGCTAACGGACATGCTCAAGGTCACACTGCTGGAAGGGGCCACAGTGGGACTGTGCCCAGACTCCCTGGGCTACAGCTTGGGCTCTTCCCTCCCTGCCTTGCATGCTCTATGGGGGAGGCGGACAGTGCCCCCAGGTGGTGAAAACTGGTTCTTGGAGGAGGAAAAAAACCCCAACTCACTCTTGTCCACGTGTAAAGCACACTGTATGTACATTACATAAACAGGTAACCAGATATCTGCGTTGTTAACATTTCAGGGGAAAACATCTGGCACAGCTCGTGCGTGGGGGCAGTGGTGACGCAGAGTCTGAGTGATGGGCTCCACCCCTCTCGGCCTCCTGTGTGGTCAGGCAGCAGGTACCTGTGGTTCGTACGTTTCTTTTCCGAAAGCGCACGCACTGGGTGTGTGAGGAAAGATGCCAATCGGAAGAATAAGCTGGTGAAGCATAGTTGATATTGACAAGGACCAGAGAAGGGCGGCTTTGACTACTGTCCAACTGAAAGAGGCCAATCCCATGAAAAATGGTGGCACTCCGTTCACTGAGGAGTTTAAAAGCACACACACACACACACACACACTCACTCACACACACAAAACCATCTGCTAACTCTCCCACAGACACATCAAAGGGAAAATAAATCTATTCAGATGATGCATTTGCTCCAGGAGGAGGTTCGATTTTCTTTGTGCCAAACTAAAGACCTCTGCGCAACACAACACGCCTGCTGAACGGCTCCTCATCCACAGCTCGGCAGCTCAGAAATGGACAGCACCTCGCATGCCATTAGGGCCCCTGAACAGACTTCTCCTCTTCTTAAATATTAATGTTTCAATTACGACGTACACCTACTTTATTAGCCACGCCAGGCTCCGTTCAGATCAATAACAGCAGCGCTCGGTGGAATTCTAATGAAGAGAAGCCACGCCGAGTCCTCCCGGCATCCCCTGGGCGACCGTGCACAAAGCCTCCTTTCACAACTGGCTCTGAGATATTTTACAGTCACCTGCCTCATGCAAATGGGGTTCATGTTTATTCATGTGGAGGGTTACAGACCACCTTTCATTCCCTGAGCCAGCTCGGCTAACCAACAGTGTGTGCATCGCATGAAGCTGAGCGGGCCCAGCCTAGGAAGGGGGCTCCTGAATATGTAATTGCCCCTGAAATCCACGCACAGACAGTCAGGAAGCTGGAGGCAGTCTGGCAGCAAATATATTCCCTTTTTCACTCATGCGATCGCTACCTTTAAGGTTTCAAATAATTCCTTTTCCTTTTTTCTTAAATATATTTTTATTGATTTCAGAAAGGAAGGAAGAGGGAGAGAGAGACAGAAACATCAATGATGAGAGAAATATGGATCAGCTGCTTCCTGCACACCCCATAATGAGGATCAACCCCACAACCCGGGCATGTGTCTTGACCAGGAATTGAACCCTGACCTCCTGGTTCATAGGTCGGCGCTCAACCACTGAGCCACACCGGCTGGGCCAAACAATCCCTTTTCTACTCTGACCCATCAACACTAGATGTGACTAGATAGTGGCTCTGCTCCATGGACAATCTCCCCGGGACTTCTCGGGATGCCTCCTCCGTGCTGCTCCCTCGTCCTTCCTGACAGAGGATTTCTCTGCTGACTCCACGAAGCCCGCAGCCTCCCAGGGCAGCCGCGGCTTTGTCTGGGGCCAGGGGCCTCCGGTGCCCAGGTTCTCCTACTGGAAGGAGTGGTTTCTTATCTGCGCGCCTGAGCGTCTAATCTCCATCAGGCTGTGCTTTGCTTACTGTGTTGCTGGGTGACGGTTTAAAATTGTGCTTTTGTGCCAGAGTGACTACGTTTTTCAAATCATTGGTTTCTTCCACTTTGGTCCTTGGAAAGCAGAGCAAACTCATTGGATCTTGGCTTTTGATGCCGATTTTGCTAGCATCTACACCAGGGGTGGGGAATATCTGTCTTGAGGGCCGTATAAGGCCCTTGAAATCATTTGGTCTGGCCCTGCCAAGGCATTAGGGGTCAGTTAATTAAATGTGTGACCAAATATAGCAGCTAATGTTTAAGCTGATAATTTTGTATGGCCCTCCAATGATGTTATAAATATCTAAATGGCCCGTGGCAGAAACAAGGTTTCCCCTCCCCTAATCTAAAGTAATACCAATGCCATGAACAAATGTTTTGACGGCCCCTGGAAGGCTCAGCCATCCCGGGAGAAGTCTGGGCAACGAGGTAACTGCTGAAGAGTGTTAACTGCCACCAGCCCTCAGGAGAGCGAGAGGGTGGAACCGCTGATCAGTTACCCACCCATGCTGGTCGCCTGGAAAACCAAGGGCCTAATGGAGTTGTGGTGGATGACGACACCACCAGAATCCGTGGAATTTCCAGCTTCAGCACGATTTCCGCTGAAGTTAAATGAGCTACCTTATTCAGTTAAGAACTTCATTTGGGGTACACAGACAGCTTTCCTTTTTTTAAAAAAAACATAATGGCCAAAAAATGTCTTATTTTGAAAAATGCAATTTAAAAAAAGCTCACAGACACAGACAACAGTATATGATGACCAGAGGGAAAGCGGGGTGGGGCAGGTGGGAGAGGGTAAAGGGGGGGTAAATGCCAGGAGACTTGACTTGGGGAGGTGAACACACAATACTGTATACAGATGGCTGTTACAGATTCATACTCCTGAAACCTACACAACCTATTAACCAATGCCACCCCAATAAACTCAATAAACAAGTGTTAAAGAAAAAGAGCAATTTACTCCTTTTTCAGACAGAATAGATCTTATCACATACAAAAATAACACTTCATAAATGCATTTTACTTCCTCAAAGAATTTTTACACTTATTACTTCAACTTACTACCATGCCACCATAAAAGAGGGCGGTGGGAGACTGGGATCCACTATATATATTATATATAATTCGACTTTTTATTATAGGCAGACTCCTGAGTTGCTACTCAGAGAGCCAGGATTTTTACATGGGCCTTGCAGACCTATGAGCATCTTACTTCATCAATGCCCGCAATCCCTACCAGTTGGTGGTAACATGTTATGTGTATCAACTGATGGTGACCCTACGGACACAATGCACCATTAGTGACCAAATCTACCTTTACAACAATCTTCAATGATCGTTTTGGCCCCACCCAGAGATGTAACTGGTATGTGGAGTGAGTGGGCACTGGGCTACCAGGCTTTCACCTCCCCCTTCCCTGGTGGTTCCAATGCTCAGGCAAGATTGAGAAACTGCTACGCACAGATATAGAGTTTGACGTGTAGACTCTTGTTAGATTTTTTAAAGGGAGCAGAATCAGGGACAGACTCTGCCAGTGAGATTCCTGTACCTAAAATACCCACATCACTGCATGCCCCTCCTGCCCTGCTCAAAAAACAGGGCCTCCATCCAGGATTACGGGGCCGCGTGTGCGCCAGGGGTCCAGCTGCAGTTCAGCTCCTCTATGATGCCAAGAACAGTGACTAATGTGTGCTCTCAAATATCAGAAACAAAAGGCAAAAAACGTAGAATACAAACCCAATGGCCCAAATCAATGGATTATTCTACAGAGAACGCTCTACTGAGAATTGAAAGAAAGGACTTTCAAAGCATAAATACTTGAATCCCTCTCTAATTCTACTTCTCTTATATAAATTTTTAAAAAATCCCACCTGGTGCTTCCCAAGTCCTAGGACAGAAAGACAGCTGCTTCTCCACACCCCACTTCTCGCTGTAGCACTGACTACCAAGCGCTTGAAACCTACGAACTCCTGTCCCCTTCCAGGGGGGCTGTTGAAGAGATTCCTGCATCTGCTGGGATCTCGTCTTGTTTGTTGGGAAAATGAAACTTTGGATTGAGGGCTGCTGCTTCTCCAGACACGCGCTAAAGAAGGCAGCCCCAGGTTTCAGGTGGACGCTGAAAGCTGCCATCCATGCTTCCTGACAAAGTGGCCAGAGCCTGAGATGCTGCCCGAGAAAGTTCAGAAGGAATGCTGTCTAACCTTGAGCTTCTTCCCGATATTTCTCAGCTCAGATTTGGACAATCTTAGGAAACAAGAAAAACATTCCATCGAACCAGTAACACTAAGCCCACATGTGTTCCTACATTTGATCAGTTCTGACCAGGCCAGTGGTGCAGGGCCACAGTAAGAAACTGTACCTGAAACCTGGCCCTGCAGCTGCTGAAGGAAGCCTCTGGTCATGTGTGAATCCTGAAAGAAGTGTCGGAGCAACGGCAGGGTTTGCTGTCGCCTTACCCTGAGCAGCAGGATGTCACTGCCACCAACCAGAGCACATGGCTGCAGGGAACCACACGGACCCGGGAGCCCTGCTCAGCTCCCAGGTCTGGCCTCTCACCTCTTCCAGACCAATGCCTCGGTTTCCTTTGCTAACAGTGCGTTCCTGTCAAAAACCTCAAGTTCTATAGGAGTTAGGTGTCAAGAGCTCAACCCTTGCGCCATTCCTCTGCAGGAATTTGGTAATGTTTTCTGTACACCTTATCTGTGCATAGATCAGCAACAATAAGGTCTGTATTGTTATCACTTACAAAAATGCAGACTTCTGTAATTCCAGGGAATCTCAGAAGGCAGATGGACCCATGGTGCTGGAACATGGCAGTGCTGAGATCCCCTTCTCCTGGGGGAGAGGGTGGTTCTGGCACAGAAGAGCTAAAGACCGGATGGTTTCCAGCAACACCGCAGTACATGAAGAGTTGAACTGATCCAGGGCGAAGTGGCCCCAGCAATTTCAAAGACCATTGCTTTAACTCTCCTTATTTCTTTGGCTTAATTGAACTTACTGTCAGACCACCTTGCCTCTCCCTCCTTCCTTCCCTCCCTCCCTCCCAGGGATGATTTGCACCTGAATTGCAAAATCTCTCATGATCAAGTGAGGTACCTTTGGGAGGCTGCAGTTATAATCACAAAGGAAATCCTGGGCTTCCCTCCACGTCCCTTCCTGATGTGCCTGTCTGTGGGCACAGCTGCTCACACCCCTGGCGGCTCTAAGCTGCAGCTTCCAGATCAGTGCTCGCCACAGAGGGGCACCACTGGGGCCCCTGTCAGTGAACTAAACCAATGGCCCAGAATGACTGAGATGGACCTCAGGCGTCTGCTGTAGCCGCAGGTAAGATCATTGTGCTGATGGAGACAGGCTGGAGCCTGACTGCGGCTTAGGGAAGGGTGTCTTTTTCCTTTTCCCGGTTTCTTTTTTTTTTCTTTTCCACCTATATCAGTTCCAGATGCCACAAACCAGAACTGTGGTGGAAGAGAGGAGATGATGGGGAGGCAGAGGCCAACAAGAGATCAAGTAGAGCTGCAATGCAGACCTTAGGTTGTGCCCCAAGCACAAGCCCACGAGGCCCCAGGATGCTGATGAGATCAGACCCTTACTTTTAGAGAGAGTTATGCCCCAGGACCAGGTGAGTAGACATGGGCTATGATGACACAGTAGCAAATTAGAATAATTCAAGGCTGAAATACACCTGCACCCAACATCATTTATGAGCCATGTTATCATTGTTATAAGGCCTTTATCTCAGGATAAAGATTTTGTTTATCTTGAAAAGTACACACAATGCTTCTGTTCCTCTAAGTTGTTCAACATTCTTCTCTCCACCCAACAGAAAAAAACATGAAATTCACACTCTTACAGAAAACCAAAGGACTCCTCCATTCAGTGAACC
Source organism: Myotis yumanensis (assembly GCF_028538775.1). NCBI lineage: Eukaryota > Metazoa > Chordata > Mammalia > Chiroptera > Vespertilionidae > Myotis > Myotis yumanensis. The sequence continues at coordinate 79,901,029 of NW_027223760.1, forward strand.
AAATGCTCTCTCTAAACCAAAAGATGTTCCATATAGACTTACGCAACTCTTTGAAAGAGATCTTGCAATTTAACAGTCAAGGGCAAATTGTCTCAACACATCCACAATCCACAATGAAACCCAGTGCCCTGGCCAAGCAGCCTTCCTGACCTCATCATCTCCAGGTCCGCCACCTGCACAGGTGGAAGGGAGGCGTTTTCCCAATAGACCCGCAATAACAAGGCATTCCAGAGTCATGTCATGGAAGAGACGTAAGATCATCTCAACGTTATTTTTCACAAAAGCGCCTCTGCTGCTGGCTTCAGCTTAGTAAGCCCAAAGGAACACAGCTGCTCGAAGCTCATCCCCAGAGAGGACAGCATCACCAAGAGCCTCATGACTTCCTTCCTCCTTTCTCAAAGCGACCTGAAATCCAGTCGTCCCCATTCTCCCAACTGGCCCACTGCCTTCCACACATGGCCCAGGGGCCCTGCAAAGTGCGGCTCTTTGGGGGACGAGGTGCTGCCTCTGCTTCCGGTCCCCCTTACCTTGTTGAAGTCTTCGGAAGTCGCCCTCATCTCCTTCCAGGTCTTGTTCAGGAGCTGGATGCAGATGCAGAAGAACTCCTCGAAGGATCTGTCGTGGGTGAAGAACATCGGGTGGAAGTCGTTGCAGGTCTCACTGGCTGGAGGAGAGAGAAGGGAGAGGAGGGAAATGATGGGACAGCCACGTGGGGGTGCTCCAAGGAGAGATGACGGGAGGCATAGCTCGCTCAAGCCATAGCGGGTAAAAGGAATGCTGAGAAGCAACCTAAGAATAGATCCTGTGCAACTTCGAAGTTCAAGGTCGGATTGTCAGACCTACCCGTAGGCACAATTTTTGACAGAAGTCAGGTCCTAAGCCACAGCATGACATGAGCCTTAGGGCTGCTCCCGGCCCGGATCTCTGGTGTTGAGTATAAGCTCTATATCTGCCTTCAATAACCTTATGGAGACTGTGCAGAACTCCCTCTCCATCACAGCTCCTCCTCCTCCCTTAATTTCTCCTTTCTCTACAGAACCACTGGCGGAGGATGAGCTTCCCTGCATACACAATTAATTGCAACTTGGAAAGCAGTTTCCTTGATTATTTCTCCAGGGGGCTTTTTTACCCCGTTAGGCAGTGGGTAGGGGACATTTGAGATCATTAACCATCTGGTGCCATTAACCACTTGCTTTACATTCCCAGACACAGGTGGCTGGAGGTTAAAGCAATCCAAGTGGCTTTCAAGGTCACAACTGGTCAGATCCTGGACCAAAACATGAGGCCAGTCAACCTGCCTGTGAGCCCCTATTGTCAAGCTTCCTGGGGTCAGACTCCATGCTCTGAGCTCCAGGTGCAGCCACCTCTTCTTCCCTGACCCAGCCTCGCCCCAACCTTCTTCTCAGCTGTCTGTCCAGGTTACACTCATAGCCCTTTCCCATGCATCACATTTGATTGTACCAGGCCTCTTAGCGCTCATGTCTATGGACAACGATACTAGAGCCCAAGGAACTTGTCTTTGTGACCCCCAACACAGAACCCTACATTTTTAAAAAATATAAGCTGTTAAGTATAGTAAAAGAATTCTTATGCTAATTGGAACCTCTTAAAGACCAATCAGTCTTCAAGGCTCTAAATCAGTGGTTCTCAACCTTGGCTGCACATTAGAATCACCTGGGAATCTTTTTAAAATCCTGATTTCTGGGCCTCATCCTCCGGAAATTCTGTTTCTTCGTTATGGGGTGGGGACACAACATTAGTAACAAAGAAACAATTTCTGGAGGATGAGGCCCAGAAATCAGGCTTTTAAAAAGATTCCCAGGTGATTCTAATGTGCAGCCAAGGTTGAGAACCACTGCTCTAAATGGTGGAATTTCAAGCCCCAAAAGCCCAGCAGAGGAGGGTGGGTGGGTTACAGCAGAGACTTCTGCCCTTGGGGGGAGCCCTGCTACAGCCACTTGGTTGAACCTCAAGTTCACTTAGAATCCTCTCATGCAGGTGAAGGATCCCTGACCAGACCTAAAGGGACACACCCTGCTCTGGCAGGACCACAAGCTCTTATACACTGACTTCTTCTGTCGCCATCCTTTACAAATACAGTGAATTCCCAACCTCTGAACAATTTAAAGCAACAGTGTCCAGTGTTTGTACAGCTCACCCCTCTGGAGGGTGGAACCCCATGTGAAGACAGGTGAAAGCGGTTTTCTTCTAGACGAGGTAAGGGCATGGACCAGCAGCAGCGTGAGCCATGTGGAAAGGGTTAGGGCTGGGGCTGAAGCCGGGTTCAAGTCCAGGGCCTGCCAAGCAGGAGCACGTCATTTCATCTCTCTGAGCCTGATTCTTTTTTTTTTTTTTAATGTTTTCATTGATTGTTTTAAAGAGAGAGGAGGAGAGATGGAAAGAGAGGAACATCGATGTGAGAGAGAAACAGCAAGTGGTTGCCTCCCACACACACCCTGACCAAGGGTAGAACCTGGGTGTGTGCCCTGACTGGGAATTGAACCGGCAACCTTTCGGTGCACAGGATGACAATCAACTGAGCCACATCAGCCAGGGCGAGCCTTGGTTTTCCTAACAAAAAAAGTGCAAGTGAATCTCCTCCGGCTTTTCCAAAGGCCTCGGAGAGGATCACATGACGAGATTCTTGGAAAAGTGCTTGGAATGGATAAAAGTTGATGCAAATATGGAGATAGGTGGTGGGTGATAATGCTCTGCCCATGTATCCTTTCAGGAACACTGATTATTCTTTGCTTCCCCCAATTCCTAGCCGAGCCTGTTCACATCTCGGAAATTACAGGCAAGAACATGTACGTCACCCCATCCCCAGCCTGAGTGACCAGCAGAGGGACAGCAAGAGTGAAGGTCAGACCTGAGACAAAGCTGCTTAAGGAACCTGGAACTAAACACGGGCGGATTGTGTTTGCTGCCCCAGGCAATGAGCTGCCAGTCTCACTTTCATAAGCACTGAAGCAATGAAATTTACCAGTCCACAGAAGCACTTTAAAGCACCACTGCCATCCAAAAACTCATCATTAATCACATTATCACACTCGCTCTTCCCGGCCCAGTGTGATTATGTGTGTGCTTTATGCCCTAGTTAACGTTTTTATGGGATTGCTAGAGCTGAAATAGCCAGGCACACTTGAGACCACCAAGCCCTGCTCCGCTTGGGTGAAGAGAGAGGGAGGCAACACGCTAATAATAGGGCCTATTTGTTGGGTCATGTCACAGACCAAGGGCTCTGCAAGCGTTATTCTCCGCATACCCCTGGAGGTCGGCATTGTGCTTATCTTCACTGTACAATCCTGAAGAAGTTAAACCTTCTGTCAGGAGCTTCGTTCAGGTGGCCCCAAATGAGCGTTTGTAGCCCAGTGAAGCTGGCCCGGCAGCAGGCTTCCTGCCTCGGTTGACGTGAAGAGCTCAGGGCAGCTCCTTGTGATGGCTGCTTTGAAGATTAACCGCTCCACCCACAGCTCTTGCTTAGGCAGGAACAGTGACTGCAAGAGGCAGGCTCACCGCAGCTGTGAGCCAACAGGATCACGATGCTCACCCAGTCCAGGGCCCCTGGCCCAGGCCTCGCCACTGGGAAATGTGAACAGGCCTCAGCCTAAGGGGACGGCCTCGGTCCGAGAAGAAGGTCCTTAAGGCAGAGGTTTGAACAAGCAAAGAAAAACAGGGAGGCGGGGCTTACAGGTGCTTTAGAAAAATAAAAACACCTATTGAGGAAAAAATGTTAAAGTAGTGTGCAATGATTTTACAAATAAAATCCAGAGGGAAATTTTCAATGAGACAAAAATAGTAACACCTTTTAAAAAACAAAATGGTTGTTAAGCATACTATTTTTAACACAATGAGATTCTACTTTGTAAAAATCAACTGAATGGTCTTTTAAGAGTGGAATATTTAGGTGTCCTCAGAGCTGATGGTAAAAAGGGTTCTTATTATTTTACTGACACCCAACTCGTTTATAAATAGGCCAGCGTTGCAGGCAGTTACAATCCATGCACCTATGTTTTAACAATAAAAGTAAGAAGGCTGCACTCTCAGGTGGCACATTGCCTTTCAAAGTAGGTTTCTTCCTATTTCCATTGGATGATGTGAGCTGAGCTAGACATCCTTGCTAGTGCCTCAGAGAACAATGTCTACTGCACGGAATACAGAGAACAGGTTCCGGTGCTGCCTGTGACCTTGTGAAGGTCACCTCAGCTCCCTGGGTCCCAGGGTTCTTACCTGTAAGATGGACTAGTAAAGTTCCTGCCACTTTTAAAATTCTAATACTACACACATGCACAGTCACTCACACACTCATACACACACACACACACACACAGACACACACACATGTTCACTCACCAGATAATGAACTTTCAGCTCCCAGGTGCCCATCAATAATCACAGGGCTCGGGGGCTGCATCTGCCCTCAACTTTATTTCCTAAATTAGCATCTCCCTGAATGACAGGATGGCTCCACATTTCAATCCGGGTGTTAAGGCATCAAAGAAGCATTGGGTAGGCTTAGAAGATGTTTGATGACCTAGTATTTACTCTTCCTTTTACCAGAAAATTGTTAGTTGCTTTTATACCCTCCTGAACTATTAATATCACCTAATGCAGACCATTACTGTTGAGTAAAGATAGAATGACAAGATGACAGGTGAATGCATATAATTTCTGCTTTTCCATGGGAATTTCCTAAGACAAAGGCAATGTTTCTGATGCTGAAAAGCTCTCTTCCGTGTGTTCCATGACCCCTGTTATGCTCAGAGACACTGGGAGCCCATTGACCAGTGCCTGGAGGTCTGCAGGTGTGGGGGGCACGAGCAAATTCTGATGTTTTTACTGAATGTGCCAGACATAAAGGGCATTTTGCTTTAACATACTGAGTTACAGTTAGAAGGGGATCCATTACATGCCCACGAAAGCAGTCCATACGTGAGAACTGCTGGAGTGACTAAAAACTGGTTAGTTATCTGCAGCATGGAAACTCCAGTTAGCGCTGCTTGTGGCTCTGGGGTCAGTCTGAACAGTGCCTGGATGAGTTATCAGATGCAAACGTGAGTGTGTACCTTACACCTTTGCAGAAAATCTTCCCCGTGACCTTGGTGCTTTCTATTTTTGGACACAGTACTCGTTAATGGCTTGGTTTTGAAGGCTGGGTACTGAGTGGGAAGATGTGAAAAGTTCAGACCTTCGGTAGGTGGGAGAGGTGGAAAGAGGAGAGTGAGGGCAACGAACTTGAGGTCCCCCCACTGCTGCGAGTCCACCAACACAGACGCTCCCACCCTGCTACTTCAGGGCCGGGGATCAGAAGCGAGACACCCGCTCAGCTCTGCCCAGCCCGGAAGCCTGGTTTAATAGAACTGCATATTCCTTTCTATCCTCTATCAGGCCTAAAAATAGTATGAAATTGACATTGAAAAGACACACAGCAGCTAATCCAGGGCTTCTTTGTTCGCCTTCCCACGAGCATTTTTAGAAGGACACTGAGAGAGGTAAAGAAAATACTGACTGTAATACTTTCAACGATGAGGATTTTTAAAAAATGATTTTTAAAAATTAAAAAAACACATGAAACACCTGACTGGTGTGAGGGCTGAAAATCAGACTGCAGCACCGGAAGAGAGACAATTCCGTGAGAATGACCTGCGGCCACGTCCCAGGCGAGCGGCGTAGGTGAGAGAGCAGGGGTTCTGGAGCAGGCTGGCCTGGGCGCAAATCTCGGTGTCACTATTTAATAGCAATGTGACCTTGATCACATTATATTTCTTCTGGACCTCAATGTCCTCTTTAAAAAAAATAGAAAAAGACAATGTCTCCCAGCTCATCAGATTGCTGCTGGGATTAAATGTAAAGCCATACATCAGTGGTTCTCAACCTTAATGCCGCGACCCTTTAATACAGTTCCTCATGTTGTGGTGACCCCCAACCATAAAATTATTTTCGTTGCTACTTCAGAACTGTAATTTTGCTACTGTTATGAATCGTCATGTAAATATCTGATATGCAGGATGTATTTTCATTGTTACAAATTGAACATAATTAAAGCATAGTGATTAATCACAAAAACAATATGTAATTATGTATGTGTTTTCCGATGGTCTTAGGCGACCCCTGTGGAAGGGTCGTTCGACCCCCAAAGGGGTCGCGACCCACAGGTTGAGAACCGCTGCCATACATGGTTCATATATTCACTGAGATAAAATAAGCACCCATAAGTGCTAGTGGTTACCAGTTTTACTAGCAAAATAATAATTATTTACTTAGCTTAAATGATAAACCTGGAGGAATTACACTTCTGGATAGAAGACAGTATGCAACTCCAGTAATGAAGACATCTTGCTATTGGTCCCCGGATGGAAAAGCAGAACAATGGACTAGAACAAGAAGTCTAGAGCAGATCTGTATATTCAGTCACCAGGTTTATGACAAAGGTAACACAGCGGTGGAAGAGGTTTCAATAACTTATGCAGGGCTAACTATATATGCATTGGAAAATATGAGCTAGGAGTCCCTGCCTCACACCACTTACAAAAATCAACTCCAGGTGGCTTCTAGATCTCAGTGTGAAAGAACCAAGAAGCTTCCATATATCAGGAGAATCTACCCATGACATCCAGCTGGGCAAAGGTTTCTTAAACAGGGCAGAACAATCATTACCCCTAAGGAAAAGTGCTCGTCGAATTATATTAGATCTTCATTAAAAGATACGATAAGGATGGCAACCCCAGAGTCAGAGAAACAGTGGCAACATTACCTGATAGTGAGCTGACAATGGCAATCTATAAATAAAATACCCTTATAACTCAGTAAGAACAGGACACAACCCAACAGAGAAATGGCCACCATGTGAAGAGGCATTTCCCCAAATAGAATATCTAAGTGGCCAATAAACACATAAAAAAGCGTCGGCTTTTTCAGTCACTAGGGAAATAGAAATTTAAACAACAATTCAAACACCCACCAGAATGGCTACAGTAAAAGCATGACACATTCTAAACGTTGGTAAGAATGTGGAACAAACAACATTCTCATACACTGTTGATGGGTGTGTAAATAGTTTACCCGCTTTGAAAAGCAGGTTGGTAGAATTTATTTAAGCTAAAACAGTGATACCCTATGACACAGCAATTCTACCCAAAGATAGAAACCAACAGGGATGCATACATACAGTACATGCTGCATGAGAAACGTATGAGCATGTTCGCAGCAGCACTATCTTGTTAGAGCCCCAAACTCAAAGCAACCAAACTGTCCATGCAAGAGTTATTAGATAAGTAAATCTCAGTTTATTCATACAGAAGCACACTTATTACAAAGAAATGATTTTTAAAGCTATACTATACACAATAATGTGAACGGATTGAAAACATGCTGAAAGAAAGGAGTCCATACAAAAGAGACCATACTATATAATGCTATGGATCTAAAGTTCAAAACAGGCAAAATTCATGGAAGAAATTGGCGGGGAGGGTCCCTGACAGTTGTGTAACATTCTCTATCTTGATGTGGGTGGTAACTAAATGAATAGTCGTTGGCTGGAAAATTCACTGAGCTGTGTTGTATTCTTAGGATTGGAACACTTACATGCATTCAAGTCACACTTACATTAAAAAGCAACTTTACTCATTGAATCCTATATCATTGTTCCCAGACAGAATCAATGACCACTGTTCCTGTGCTCCATTTAGCACTTATTTCATCTTTCTGGTATTGTGCTTGGTTTTTGCACTCCTCTCGTCCTCCGGGGATAAGCTCTTTTATGGCACAATTGTGTCTTACTTATCCATGTCTCTCCTCAACAACTTACACTTAGGAGGTGTCCATGAATCTTAAATAAACAAACAAATAAAGAGTTACCTTAGAAAGTAGAATATGGCTTTCCTGATGAGTAAGAAGGGACAAAGGCTTGTCAGACAGGTCAAAGTCATTTCAGGTGATTCAGGTGGGCTTCTTAGGAGCGGCACTGGTCCGCCCTGCCCAGCGCCTCTGGGACCAGGGACTGGCATGGTATGCAGCCCAGGTGACTGGACAGAAAAGCACCCCACCTGTCTAGGCTGGCATCCTGAGCTAACTGGAATCAGCTCCTAGAGTTGGTCAGGGGCCCTCTCTACACCTGGGCTAGAGTTTCATTTCACCTGCTGGATGGATAAGAGCACATGTATGCACTTTCTTTAGTGAATGGGGATCCTGACCTCACTGAGGAGTCTTACAGCTGCTAATGTGATGGGTTGTGTGCACTCTAAGAAGAATCACACGTTTCTTTTAAATGAGTTTTCTCCCTCCCTCCCTTCCTCTTCCCTTCCATCCATCCAAGTATGTGCATGTCCACCTGTCTGTCCATCCATATATCCATCCATCCATCCAACTGCAAGGTGGTTAAGAGCATGGCCTTGGAGCCAGGTTGCCTGAGTTTGGATCCTGGTTCTGCCACTCCTTATCTATATGACCTTCAACTCCTGAGCAGGGAGAGATGAGTAAAAGATGAGGCCGAAGAAGTAGGCTGGCATCAGATCAGCTGATTCTTTGTAGACCACACTAGGGAATGTGGACTTTATTCCACCTACAATGGGAAGCCATTAATGGGGTTTAAATAGGAGCAGGATAAAGACTTCTCATCTATGTTCTTACTCTACATTTGTCTCTTTTAATGGAATTAAAATTCAAGTAACTTAAAGATTCTTATTATTCTGGAATCCATGTACTTGGTACTTGGGCATATTAAGGAGGAGTGGTGAGCCAGATAAAAACCTTAGTGCTAAGTGGTTAGGAGTGTCAGTTCTGGAGTTAGGGCTGGGGCTGGATTTTTTCCGAGGCGCCTTTACTGTGATCCCAGCCAAGTCCTGTAATGTCTCCAAGCCTCTCTTATTATGATGACAATAACAGTAACTTATAGCTTGCCGAACTGAGTAAAGACATAGTGAGAAGATTTCCATAAAACGCTTAGCAAAGCATTTGGCATATAATAAGCACTCAATAAATGTGGTCATAAAATGTTATGCAGAATACAAATGTGGTGTGTACATCACCCCCCTTCCAATCTTGAATTATAATATAAGATCTAGATTGCAGTAAAATCTTATTTACTTTCACCTCCCTTCGTGAAGGTCCCCAGATCCCCTGGAAAATTATATAACAGCATTCCCATCATCATCTTGTGAGATGCTTAACCAAAAGACAGAATTTGCAGAAATTCCAGTAAATTAGGATTGCTGATAAGTGCGAGCTCCGTGACCCCTGGGAGTTTGCTTAGAATTGAAAAATGGTCTTGCTGATTCGCCCTGTTTTTGCTCTTTCTTTGTCCTCTGGCGGAAACTACCGAAATGTGCAGGAAAATGGAGCCTGGAACCTTGGAACCTTGTCAGTTGGCAAAATAATTGTTTCTGGATCCACTTACAGGCCTACAACAGGGCTCTTTCTTGGCCCAAAGAGAACGGAAGAACAGCAAGGGAAAAGTGAAGTCTCTGGAAAGGGGTATCAAACTTGAGGTGTGAGTTAGCAATGCAAAAGCAGGAAGGGAGCCCCCCCGACCTTGCTAAATAGAGCCCGCCTATCTTTTGGGGTGGCATGGCTGGAGCAATGGGAGGGTGGAGTGGAAGATGTGGAAAGAGGAACATTCTGGTTGGGTCTGAGAACAGTCAAGCGAGGCAGAGCAGAGGAGAGCATATTCCAGAAGCAGTTTCTGTTCGCCCTTGTTGAAACTCCCTTGTAGGGAAAATTATTCTGAGAAGTGGCACATTAAGAGGCTGTCACACAGCACATGTAGCACGATATAAATAACTGCCCGTCCAACTGCATGCAGACGGCACCTGGGGGTAATGCTGACCGGGAGGCAGACTAAAGAGCAACGGGGATGTGCTTCGTTGAAGACCCAGCAAGTACGGGGCACGCCATCCCATGACCATGATTATACCTTGGTCCGGGGCACAGAGCCTGAGCCAGGGCTGTGGAGCTGGTGAAAGGGGCTAAAAATAAGTGATCTTGAATCTGAAAAATGCAAAATTAAGCAAAGAGGACATGCCAAGGCTTGCTCATCACATTCTTTCTTGTCTTCAATGCTCAGTCAATGACTCCCCTTGAAAACTCAGTGACTGCCCGGGGCTGTTAGGATAAAACGCAAATACTTCAGCAAGACATTCCACCCTCTTGTCCGACCTCCTGCTCTCCTTCTAACTGACCTCTCACACGACCGAACCCTGAAGTCAATCCCAGCTTCCCCTCGTTTCCAAGGAAACCACCCTGCTTGCATTTGTACATGGTAAGCTGCTGGGTCCCCCTTCATGCAACCCAGGGAGACATCCCCCAAAGCTCAGCCCTTTACTCAAGACACTTCCCTCCAGCCTCGCCCACCTGCCTCTCCCTCTGCGCACCCACAGACCTTGACTTTCTCCACCTGGCGGGGCTCTCCTCCTGACTATGAGCCTACAAAGCCCAGGGACTTCCATGTAGTAATCTCATTCATGGTTCTCCCAGGCTGCCCGCAGCACACCCTGCACTGCCTTCCAGCGCATGGTGCCTCCAATTTCTCTTCTCCAGTCTCCACGGTGCCCGATTCGCGCATGCTTACGGAACAGGATAAGGGGTGCCCCCCAACTTTGGTACCACACAGTCTTCACCACCCCTCTCCCACCTCCGTGACCACACACCTGCGTGGAGCAGGGCCCTGCTCGGACTCTGTGACAAGGAACAGATGGCCTCACGGACGGCAGCACAGGGCTGGCCGAGGGTGCACCGCGGGCAGTGACATTAAAGGAGATAAGGAGAGATTAAGGGAATAATCCACTGACAAGCGTGCCTTTGCCAATGTGGGATTTGAGAAGATGGCGATCTCTATCTGCGAACAAGAAGGGAGTTAAGTCCCTAATCCTCGGCCTGCCGAGCTGTAGTCTGTTCAGTCCTCTTACCCAGGACAGCTTGATAAGGAGCCTGCTCCCCGCTTCAGACCACGTGGGCAGGTCCTGCCAGAGCAGAGCTCCGGGCCCCAGAGCAGGTCCTCAGGCCTGGAGACAAGGACCCAGGAAGAGGCCTAGCTCAGTGATGGCGAACCTATGACACACTTGTCAGAGGTGACACGCAAACTCATTTTTTTGGTTGATTTTTCTTTGCTAAATGGCATTTAAATATATAAAATAAATATCAAAAATATAAGTCTTTGTTTTACTATGGTTGCAAATATCAAAATATTTCTATATGTGACACGGTGCCAGAGTTAAGTTAGGGTTTTTCAAAATGCTGACACGTGAAGCTCAAAAGGTTCGCCATCACTGGCCTAGCTGCACACAGGCACTGGATGGAGGTTGCCAAAATGAGAAGAAACATAACAAGTCATTAACTGTCACACCAGGGACAGCGGGCTGGGAAACTGGAAAAGCACGTAATCTAGACACTTGGCAAATCTGCTTCAGCCAATTGGCAGGTGAGCAGCCTAGAAAGGGGAGGGCTTTACTTTACTGCAATGACCTGAACCAGGCACTCCCCGAGGGAGGCGGGTGCAGCTGTTATCGTCCTCACTTCACAGATGGCAGCACTGAGGCACAGAGGATGGACGGGCAGACAGACAGACGGAGCTGGACTGCCAGCGCTCACTGGAGGCAGAGCCCAGGTCTGGTCCGAGTCCCTATTTTCCTGCCGCTGGCCAGAGAGTCATTTCCCTCCATGGAGGATTTTAAAGCAGAAAGTTAGTACTTCCTATAATGTCTATGGACTGTGATTTAAGAATAAATTTAATTCCATTTCTTACTTGTCTGACCCACTATTTTAATGAAGACTTGATCTTGCTAACGAAGGTAATTTGGGGATATGCAATTCTTACAGTTGGTCAGACAGCTCTGTGGCAGACATATATTCCCATAGAAATGTACTCAGTGCTTTACAACTAAATGATTTAATTGTCACATGGCAATTAAATATGAGACAGGTTTGATTCTTACCTCCAGTTCACAGATGAGGAAACCAAGGCACAGAGAGGCTCAGTGACTTGTCTGAGGTTACACAGCCAGAGAGCGGCAGAGCCAATGTCAGTGTGGGAGGCAAGCAGCCTGCAGAGGCTGTGCCCTGACCAAATATGTGCATAACCAGTGCACTTGGAGGTCTTCTTGCCCCACCAGCTTTTTAAAAAAAATATATATATATTTTATTGTTTTCAGAGAGGAAGGAAGAGGGAGAGGGAAAGAGAAACATCACTGATGAGAATCATTGATCAACTGCCTCCTGCACGCCCCACACTGGGGATCGAGCCCGCAACCCAGGCATGTGCCCTTGACTGGAATCGAACCTGGGACCCTTCAGTCTGCAGGCCGATGCTCTATCCACTGAACAAACCGGCCAGGGCAACCCCACAAGCTTTTTAACCACACAGCTGATGCTGCTCATGTCTTGCCATTATGCTGTGAGATTAAGAACTTGCCACCCAGCCAGTGTGGCTCAGTGGTTGAGCATGGACCCAGGAACCAAGATATGGTTTTGATTCCTGGTCAGGGCACATGCCCTGGTTTTGGGCTCAATCCCCAGTAGGTGGCGTGCAGGAGGCAGCAGATCAATGATGCTCTTCTCATTGATGTTTCTCTCTCTCTATCCCTCTCCCTTCCTCTCTCTCTAAAAATCAGTAAAAACATGTAAAAAACAGAACTTGCACAGAGCTCACAAAATAAGGCCACCGGGATCTCCTGACCCTGACTGAACACACACATATCCATGACTACCCCAGGTATCTTGTATTTTACAATCTCTCACCAATACAGTTAGTCCTCACTTATCATTGTCGATAGCTTCTGTAACCTTCCTCAAAACGATGTATAACGAAACCAATTTCACCAAAGGCTAACTGACTTAAACAAGAGTCAAGTTTCTGTGACATCTCAATCATATTATAGTAAAACCATGTTGATCGAAGTGACATTATTTGAGGACCAGCTGTAAGTAGCCAAACTGAATCACTTCCATTCATGAAAAGCAATCCAACGTACTCTGATTATCATTTTTTTAAGACTATGTTAGGATTCGAACTCTGTTTGTCACAGACACAACCTCAAAAAAACCCCAAAACCCACATGTCCCTGCTTTGGTGGCATTTTGAAAAATTAAGTTTGAGCAGAATGTGGCATATTCCAGGGTGTGTCTCCAGAATGTATCTTGTTGCTTTGAACATACAGAAATCCTAGAAGTGCATCTGATAAAAATGACTTTCACTAGCAGAGAACACTAATAAAATTAGGTTTTAGCTCTTGTGACTGCTTTGGTGAGACTGTTTTTTTCATCCCACCCAACATGTGGGTACTGATGGAATGCCAACAAACGAAACACTGGTCTCTTGTTCCTGGACCACTGGGTTGGAAGCCTGTGTCGATTCTGCCTTAGAAATGTGTGTTGGTGAAGAATTCAGTTTTAAATGAATGGGTAAAGGTATATTTTAACCCTTCATTATCTAAGCTCTTATACTGTCTGTGACTCACCCCCATGGCTTCAATGACATATAATGATAACTAACCCCTGATGTTTCTATAATATCCTGTGTTTCCAGGAGGTTGTTAACCAGTCAATGCATTTCCTCTAGAATTTACCCTACCCCAATTCAGCAAAGGTTATTTTGGCCTCTTTCTTCCTAAACCCTCATCAAGAAGAGGTCGTTTTAGATAAAAACACATCTTCATGAAATAAAACTAAGGAGGAAACCAAAAATAAGGTGCTTTTAACCTCAGGAGGAAGATTCTGGTGAAAATTCTCAGCCTTCCTTCCCTGTGAAACAGAAGTTAATGCTGGCAGGCACTCTCATGCCCACTCTTTGCACAATTATTTTACATTATGGTCATTCAATTCTGTTCTTGGTATTTTGAAACCATTTTCTCCCTCTTTCCCCACAGATGCATTTAGGAAGTTTCATTTCACAAAAAGACCCAATTCTCTAAACACAGAGGGTGTTTCTGTTATTACCACTATTCTCACATTTACAAGTGATGAGGGCATCTCATATAGTCACTAGAAGGCACCCGAAGAGTCCCAACATGGCCCCACATTTCCTGGTAAGAAAGACTTTCTGTCTGGTGCGCGCACGAGTGTGAGCGTGTGTGTGTGTGTGTGTGTGTGTGTGTGTGTGTGTGTGTGTGTCAGCCATTAGGATTTCAGAGGGAAGGATGATGGCAGCCCGCTGATCCTGGGTCACTGTTCTTCCCAATCCCACACTTCTCTTGTCTCCTTCATAGGCTTGCTTATTGTTTTGGGTTCTTTCATTTTCCTGCCCAAGTCTGCTCTCATCTCTTTTTTTCCTCCTGTCTCCACTCTTTCCAGAGGAGAACTCATCTCGACCTGCTTATAGCTGCCAGATCTCTAATTTGAGCCCAGATCTTTCCCTGAGCTCCAGACAATCAACTCCTCGTTGGACATGTCCACCTGGGTGTCCCTTAGTCACCTCAAATGCAAGCTGACCCAGCTGAACTCACTACCTCTCTCCAGCTGACTGGGAGCCCATCCCGGCTATCTCACCCACAGAGTTGCCAGGTTGGGCTTGACTTCTCTCTCAGTTACCTTAATATCCTAAATACTTCTCTTCCTTTCCTTTCCCACGGCCAGTGGTCTTGGTTCAGGTGCTCATCACTGCTCTCGCGGATTAGGACAGAAGGCTCCAAACGTGTCTCCCACCCTCAAGACGGGTTCTCCTCACTGCCCTCCGTGAGGAGCGCGTTCCATCTAACTAGAGGCACAGAGACAGAGACAGCAATAACAAGAGCGTGCATCTGGTGTATGGATGCTTTCTCATTGTGAACATCATTAAGCCACACTGCTTAACACCCCTCAGAGAAAGTCCAAACTCATCAACTCTCCACAATGGGGACCCTGCTGCTCCTCAGAGAGCCAATTTCAGCAATTTTTTTAAAACATAAAACTTCCAGAATGCATTTATCGGGCCAGAGGGAGGAAACAATTTCAAAAACAAAATGGAATGACTGAAAGATCAATTAAACTGTTTCCCAGGCTTCTAGGCCTTAACATATGCTTTTCCCTCCACTTTAAACACCCTTCCTCATCTCATCCTCCTTCTCAGGCCTCCCAAGATCCCCTGCAGTGTTGCCACCGCCACAGCTTTATTTCCATCATCTGTGGGCTGACACTTTTAACGTCTCCATCTCACTACCAGGCAATTTCCCAATTCTCTGTCTGCTTTAGGGTCTCCTCTTAGGAATCCTTAGGCCCTGGAGACTCTGGACGAGGCCTTCTCTGTGTGTGTGTAATCAAAATGTGTGTGGAATGCAAGCTGAACTGGTCCCAGGCGGATGGAACGATGTTATTATAGTCACAACTTGAAAAAATTCTTCCTCTCCTTACAGGGAAATACGGCATCAAGATACTCTTGCCAGTTAATCACTGGGCATCCCTCCCCACTGACCAAACACACCGTGGCCACAGGAGAGGGCTCCGCGGAGGCCAGGCCCACGCATGGCAGTGCCTGAGCTAAAATAAGCAGGAGAGTGCGGGACTCATCCCCATTCCGAGCTGGGAAACTCACCCTCCTGCCCTCCTGAACTTAAAGGTACACTTGCTTGGCTGGGTCCGGGCTGCACCAAATTCTGGGCCCAGGGGAGTCGCTCAGGAGCACCCCATGAGAGGGCACCCCATGGACTCGATTCCTTTGTATGTTCAAGGTGACTCAGGAGACAGCCTCGCCATCCACTCCCCTACGAAGAACTCGCTCTCCTTCCTTTTCGACATCCATGCTCTGGGGGCTTCCTTGGCACCTTTAGAAACACCCCTGGGAGCAGGGGCAGGCAAGCTTGGGGCAGCGTGAGAACTGGCCTTGTTTGTTTCTAAGGAGCTACCCCATGTGCAGCGCCCTTCACCTGAGCAGCATGGATCCTCTGGAGGCCGAGACCGCTGAGGCTCACATCACTCCTGGGAGACCATCCTAGGCTGCAGTTGCTCTTTGGTCATCGATGGGGAGCGGGCGGGTGGGCTCGATGGAGGAGAGACACTGCAATGTGCCCTGAGGGGCTGGCACCTGAAGCTGGTCTCCCTGAGCCCCATTGATAAACGGCTGGTTGGACATTCTTGGTTATAAAACTCAAAGGTCTGCCTGGCCGGTGTGGCTCAGTGGTTGAGCATTGACCTATGAACCAGGAGGTCACAGTTCCATTACTGGTCAGGGCACATGCCGGGGATGTGGGCTCAATCCCCAGTGGGGGGTGAGCAGGGGGCAGCTGATTAATGACTCTCTCTCATCATTGATGTTTCTCTCTCCCTCTCCCTCTCCCTTCTCTGAAATCAATAAAAAAATTTTTTTTAAATAAAATAAAACCCACAGGCCTGGCCAAGGAGAAAGAGAGCCTGCAGCGCCATCGGGGACCAAGCAGTGGACGTGAGCCAGGCGAGAGGACAATTAAAGGGCTGCAATCTTGTAAGGCCTCCCAGGCCATACAAGGCGCCAGGAACCTGCCAGAGGGAGGAATCTCAGGCAGTGCCGCTCGCTCATTCCAGAACAGGGTCTGAGTGGCGACCCAGAGAAGTGGGTGCAGGCTGCCCCGAGAGCAGTGGAATGAGGACTGTGAGGAAGGACCACCGAGGAGGACCATGCCAGGTGATGGGCAGCTCAGGGCAAGGGCAGGTCTGTGCTCCGAAAGGGACTGGCATTAGAAGTGGACGCCTTGAATTCCTGGTCCTAAATGTGTTTTCCTTTCAGAACAATTTCCCAGTGGGGCCCACTTCAAATCCCATGCCTACTCAGTCTCCAAATGCCATAAGCACCGTCTCTTGGGAGCCATGTGAGCGTGTGCAGGTGAGTCTGCCTGCAAAGGCACTGCTTCTGTGTGTGGCTCCATCAGAGGGAGGTCCAGGGCGGCCAGAAAAGGAAACCGAGCCAAGCCCACGGGCCACCACGCTCGGCTTTCCAGGGCTCCTGGTGCAGTGGATTCTGCCTTCACTCAAATAGAAGGCGATAAAAATACGCGCCACCCACTCACCACACAGGCGCACGGCAGGGCTGGATCGTGTTCAAAGCACTTTGAATTTTGATGAAAAAGTGCTCTGTGGAAGCTAAGCTCTGTTCTCAGGAGTGTTGGGCGAGAATGAAGCAAAAACAATGTCTAGAACATGTGCTTAGGAGCCAACCTCCCCGCCACGAGATCCTGGCTTTGGAGCAAGTCAGCATCCTGGAGTCAAGGCCTGAGCATCCCTTCCCCAGAGGCAGGGCTACAGGACAGGGAACGGGATGGGGAAGAGCTGAAGAAATGAGGCTGGGTAGTATCTCTGATGGAAGGTTTCTGATGTGAATACAGAATCTGATAAGATAATCGCCAGGCAGTTTGTCCCAGAGGAGGGATTGGGGACAGGATGTTGGAGGCCAAGATAATCAGAGTGGATTCTTAAAAAGCCAGGAAGGAAACACAAAGAAGACCCTGAAAGAGCCACGATTTCTGCTCAGGGCAGGAAGGGGTGGGTGGGGCGTCCAGAATCCTCAGCAGTGCCGAAAAAAGACAACAGAAGATAAAGGAACTGTGCAAACAGTAACGCCGACTTTGACCGCAACACTCGGCAGAAGAAATTAGACTGTCGGGAAGCTTAAGGAACAGTCCACTCCCTGGTACAAAAGAGACACATGCTTCCTGGGCAAATTATTTCTTTTCTCACAATCTCACACATCTGAGAGACTCAAAGGAAAAGATGTATAAAAAAATATCTGCAAAGATGTTCCAGTTTCATACAAATGTCAGGGATGAGGATAATGAAGCTGAGCTCAGGGGTGATGAAATACCAGAGGGAAGTCCACAAAAGAGAGATGAGCATTTTTGGCTGTGAAATTCTTTCTTCTTTTTATAATAGATGCAAGAGCCCAGCTGGTGTGGCTCAGTGGCTGAGCATCATCCCATGCACCAGTAGGTCATGGTTCGCTTCCCGGTCAGGGCACATGTCTGGGTTACAGGCTCGATCCCCAGTAGGGGGCATGCAGGAGGCAGGTGATCAATGATTCTCTCTCATCGTTGATGTTTCTCTCTCTCTTCCCTTCTCCCTTCCTCCCTCTGAAATCAATAAAAAGATATTTTAAAAGTAAAACTAAAAATAAAATAGATACAAGATACCGGAGTTGGAGGGAAGCTTCGGGAAAGGACCTAGTAACCAGAAGTGATATAATCAGGGGGTTGGACTTCCACGATGGGGAAATAGTGGAAGCAGATTTTCAACAAATTGAATGTGGACGAGAAGGTGAGAGAAACAGAGATCACTGGAGAGTCTGGGTTTGCAGAAATCGCAGGAGAATAAAGTAGCGATGCAAATGGGGAGCCAGGTGGAGGGAGGGAGGTGGTAAAGGGTGAGGGGTTAGGGCCTGGCTGGTGAGAAGGTGAGTTATTACAGGGGTATTACAGAGTAGAAGGTCTGCTCCTGGTAAGAAGATACAAGAAGGGCTGAGAATTTATTTGTAGAATTTTCTGCATCCACCAGTTAACCTCACTGCAAATCAAAAGGCAGCTCTCAGACGGGAAAGAGAAGAACATGCCCTTCCCTGCTTTTCCAGAAGGACGTTTGCAGTGAAGAGGGTCCGCAAGGGAATCGGTTCGAGGCAACGTGTGGGAGAGTTACACGTGTTTTTCTGTTATTTCCCACAACCTTCAACGTTTTTGTTTCTACCCCAGGTTGATATTTATGTTTGTATTTTCTTCCCCAAATCAGCCCAAAAATCCAATCAGCCATTCTTTCATCGGTCCCGGCCAACTCTGTCTGCTAACCCTACGGCCAAGGAGATTGAAAGGTAATTGGGCTGCTTGCTCCTGGGAAGACACGGTGCTTCCTGTGGGAGGACGTGGTAAGCGGTGCCAGGAACCAGGCCACCAGCAGCCTGGACACAGGTTGGCAGCCCCGGCAGAGGGCCTGCTGACAAAGACAAGCCAGGCCGACTCCATCCTTGAGAAAACCCAACAGGGGGAGAAGGTGGAGCAGTCAGTGGGAATAACAGGCTGGACAGCAGCCACAGAAATGGGTCATTTGCCTGGCACCCCACCAACCTGAGTCCTAGGCGCAGAAGAAGGCGAAGTTGGGCCACTTTCTAGACATGAAAATAGACAGATGACAGGGTGTCAGTGGGAGCAACATTTCACTCCTATATCTGCACACATTTCTCCCTTTTTCTCACCCTCTCTCCAACCCTAATGCGTTCCAAATGCCTCCCTATTTTTCATATAGAATACAGAAACTCTTACAAACTAGTCAGGTCATGTTCAAAGGGTTTTTATTGGTATGCTTATTTGCTTTTGCTTTAAGAGATCACCATGTTTGGACAGAATGGATGATGCTAAAACACACACTCATATGCATTCATCCATGGCTCAGGATCTGGTGAATGTGGGCAGCTGACACCCTAAAAGTATTCATGTTGGAAAAAAGAACTGTGGGAATCATGGAAAAGTTAGCCTACTTGAAAGAAACTGAGTAGAGACTGTAACAAAGCATATAACCATGTTTCCAGATGATGATGGTCCTGATTCAACAGGCATAGTGCTTGGCGGGCCATCAGCTCTGCCCCCCACCCCACACCCCCCAAAGATATATTCCTCCACTGTCCTCTATGGCCTGTGCCTTTCTTTCTTCTTATTTTTTTATTCTAGAAGGGATTTCTTTCATTTTTTTAAATTTTACATTCTCAATTATAGCTGACCTTCAATATGATATTAGTTTCAAGTGTACAGCAGGGGTTAGACATTTATAGAATTTACAGTGTTTCCCCAATATTCCCAGCACTCACCTGGCACCATACATAGTTATCACAATACTAGAGGCCTGGTGTACAAAATTTGTGCATGGGCAGGGCCCTTAGGCCTAGCCAGCGATCGGGGCCAATCAGGGCCTTCCTTCCCTGGCTGCTGGCTGGGGCCTTCCTTTATTCTGTGCCTGGTGGTCAGCGCATGTCATAACGAGCGGTCAAACTCCCGAGGGGACAATTTGCATATCAGCCTTTTATTTTATAGGAATCTATAGGATTGTTGACTAGTTTCCCTGTGCTGGACCTTACATCCTGTCACTCTTCTGTAACCACCAATCTTAAGTCTCAACCCCTTCTCCTTTTTCATCCAGCCCCCCATCCCCACTCCCCTCTGGCAACCATGGATCTATTCTCTGTATTTATGAATCTGTTTCTGTTTTGTTTGTTCGTTTATTTTGTGTTTTAGACTCCACACATAAGTGAAACCAGGTCCTATGCTTTTCAATCAGGAAACTGCATAGAGACCATCCCAATGGAAGCAGAAGAAAGTGAGCATGAAGCCTATGGCCCTGGGACTCTACCCAGACGGTGCCCTGCTTTCTCAGAGCAACTTCTTTCTCTCTCTGTCTTTTTTTTTAATCCTCACCCAAGGATATGTTTCCCATTTATTTATTTATTTGAGAAAATGGAAGGGAGGGAGAGAGGGGAAGGGAGTGGGAGAGAAAAAGAAAGAGGGAGACATTGATCTAAGAGAGATACATGGACTGGTTGCCTCCTGCACAAACCCAAAACCAGGGCCAGGGATCAAACCCGAAGCCCAGACATGTGACCTTGACTGGGAATCGAACCTGAGCCCCTTCAGTGTGCAGGCCAATGCTCTAACTACTGAACTATACTGGCCAGGGCAATTTCTCTTAGTTTAATAGAAACCTGTGAAGATAATGAATTAGCAAGTCCATACCAGTGACCCAAAAGACGCTCATGATATTTTGGGATGGACTTTCTGATCTCCCTGAATTCTTCCCATTAATGTTGGTACTTTTTCTGAATATTCTAATTATCACCTTTCCTTTGAATTCTTAGCAACAGATGCTGGAAATGAAAATGTATGACAAGTTTCTCCTCACTTAGATGTTTTCCTTCTAATATTACCAGATTCAGGAAACTCTGAGATTCATTTTTTATTTCTTCAAAGGATTAGAGAAAGCTCTGTGCAAGGCATAGTGAAACATTCACTGCTAAATAAATAAAATTAGTTTCAAGTGTACAGCAGGGGTTAGACACTTACAGAATTTACAGTGTTCCCCCGATATTCCCAGCACTCACCTGGCACCATACATAGTTATCACAATACTAGAGGTCCTAGGGACCCTACCCATGCACAAATTTCGTGCACCAGGCCTCTAGTATTGTGATAACTATGTATGGTGCCAGGTGAGTGCTGGGAATATTGGGGGAACACTATAAATGTCTAACCCCAAAAAACATCTAAATAAATATGATGACTTTACAGGGACACTCACACGGACACTCAGGTGGCCCTGATACCATATTCATCAAGGGCGAAGAGGTAGAGATGATGACATGCCAGAGTCTGAGGTAAAATGGTTTGTTTTGCTTCAAACTCCTTTGCCCTCTGTCCCTGGGTCATGGGAAAGAGCAGGGGCAGCGCAGCTCCCCCCCTCGCTGGGTTCCCACCACGAGTCCTTGCTCAGGGTCCAGGAAGGCACTTAACAAAATGTGTCCTGGCCTCTCTCTTTTCCTGTAAAATTAGAGAGAAGATTCATCATTCCAATTTCACTCACTACTGACCCAGCAACGAGGGAAACTGACAGGGTAATTCTGACTTTTCAAG
This sequence comes from Myotis yumanensis, assembly GCF_028538775.1. Classification (NCBI taxonomy): domain Eukaryota; kingdom Metazoa; phylum Chordata; class Mammalia; order Chiroptera; family Vespertilionidae; genus Myotis; species Myotis yumanensis. Next base: position 79,922,559 of record NW_027223760.1, read on the forward strand.
GAAAACGGGCTCCATCACGAATCAGAACCACGTGGGCACAAAGGCCACTCATCCCTGACCCAGAAGCAGTCGGTGGTCCCCATGCACTCTCCTTGTGGGAGGTTCTCTCTCCAGACCGATTCCAGGTGATTCTAGTGCAGCCTGTACCTACTTCTCCTTCCTGACCATCAGCAATCGGGTGCCCACGTGGATACATGTCTGCTGCTTCTGTGTCAGTTGCTGTTTTTGTCATAATGATCCTGAATGCTCTCCAGATGGGTTCACTTCCATTGGTGGTGAATGAGAAGACCTACTGGTGTAGAACTGCAGATTGGAAGACCTATTTGCAGAAAGTGCAGTATCTCAGCTACTCTTGTCTTTGACAAAGTCCCCTTCACCAAGCGGGATACTAATGAGTTAAATGACATCAAATGATCTCTAGTTGGCTTTAGTTTGGGGCTTTGAGATTCCCTCTTGCTTTTTTTTTTCTGGTAGCAGATGTCTACGCTGAATGTCCATCTTTTGAAAACTGCACTGTTCAGTATGTTAGCCATGAGCCATCTGTGGCTGTTTAAATTTGAATTCATTTCCTTAGTCATACTAGCCACATTCCAGTCACTCGGTAGCCACATATGCACACATGCATACATGCCCACACTCATTCCCATCGCCACAGAAAGCTCTGCCAGACAGCGTTGCCATTACACCTTCCCTTAGTAAAATGAAGATTTGTACTTCTTAGTTATTCTAAGATTGGGGTCTACAGTTTATCTTCAATCAACATTATGTTGATCATGTATGGAGGGGAGACAAATGCAGGTCAACAAATAATTCAAATAAAAAACTTCATTTATCCAAGTAAATCATGTGGGTTGTGAGTGTTGACTGCTGATGGTCAGCACATGCCTGGCCTGACAAGCAACACTGAGAGGGGTGCCTCCTCCCTAAGATAGGACGTCACTGATTGTGGGCCCTGGAATGAGCAAAGCCCGTCACACACTTGAAGTAGTTTCTCTCACCATGTCATCACCAGTCAATGCATTTCTCTATCAGGGAAGGGGAAGGAGGACATTACAGAGCCCAGCCCATCAGCCAAACCATGGTGGGCATGAGAAACAGATGCTGTGCCTCCTTAGACGCACAACATTGAGACTGTAACCAAGTCTAAAAGCTGCCTGGGAACAGGAAGGTGGGCAGATCAGAGGAAAGCACAGCACATATGACAGGTGATGTCAGCATCCTGCAAAGGAAAGGGAATAGGAGGAAACAACGATAGGTTACATCTTGCATGACCTTGGTTGTCCCCACCATGTCTTAGGGGGAAGGAACGATGGGAAGATATGTCACCATTTGTCATTTTATAGCCATGAGCCGGAGTCATGAAGGTCTTGTTCATCATGGACAGATCGGAGGCCCTTGAAATATATAAAACATATTTCAAACGGGAAGGTCTCTGCCCGCCTTGCTGATCTACTGCGGACTCTGGAGTTGTCATTAGAATGGTAGTGATCTGCCTGTGACAAAGGAAGGTGGAGTTGGGGGGAGTGTAAAAAAGGCTTCTATTTCAAGCTTAGAGAAGACACATACGCATTTACTAGTATAAGGTTCAAGTGTGTCTGTAGATAGATGGATGGATGGATAGATAGATAGATAGATAGATAGATAGATAGATAGGTAGATAGATAGATAGATAGATAGATAGATAGATAGGTAGATATAGATACATGTTGTTTTATCTTTGTCCAATTTCTCCAAAACTTCTCAGTGAGACTGAGGGAGGCTTTGTTTGAAAAGCACCACCAGGGAGACAAAAAGAATGAGTTTTTGACAGAAGCTTAAAATAAATACTGGCCAGAGAAAGGAGAGTGAAATACGAGTACCACGCTATGCAGGGCGGTGACCTTGCCCATAATGACGTGCAAGGTGACGTGGTAGAGCAGCCACCACCCTGGTGCACCTGCCGAACTGAACTGCTGTCGGGTGAGTTACCCCGACGGGGCCCCCGGTGCTCCCCACCTTGTCTTCTGTCCTGATGAAACACTGTAGCTAATTGCACTTTTGAGAATAAAGAGATTCATGATTTATGGTTCACAAAATACGTACCTGCTTTCAGGTCTTTCGACAGCTCTATTTTGTTCAAGAGAGTTATGTGTTCACTGAGACTGTTTTATACTTTATCTTCCACATCACTGTAAGGCAGACTGAGAGCTGGGTGCTTGTGTAAAACCCCGTCTGTCTGGGGCGGTATTAGAAATTAATCAGAAAATTCCTTATTAGCCACACTTCTCCTATTAAACATCGACTTCCTGTTTTGTTTGTTGTTTATTGGGTGGGGGCTAGGTACCTCATTTTAATTGGAGGGCTCCCTGGGTTTTACCCACAGAGCCTGTTGATCAAGCAATCATGCCATTGAGCTATCATGTGAACATGACCTGAAACTCACAGATGCCTCCTTAAGGCACCCACTTGCCCCTACGTTTGAAAGCTCAGAAAGCTCTGACAATTTTATTTGTCAATTATACATCAATAAAGGTGGAAAAAAGCTTTCTGGAGGTTTCTGTGCTTTGTTCTCTTCTGTCTTTAAAAAAATTTATTGTTGACACTATTACAGATGTCCTCCATTCCCTGCTCCCTTGCCCACCTCCATCCAGCCCGCCCACCCCCGCCCCTGGCCATCACCTCACTGTTGTATCTATGGGTTATGCATATATGTTCTTTGGCTAATCTCTTCACCTTCTTTCACCCAGTCTCCTTTGACCTCCTTCACGCTTCCTCTGGTTCTGTTGTGCTCATCAGTATACCTTTTTCTTTAAAAAAAAGTGTTTTCATTGATTTTTTTAGAGTGAGAGGAAAGGAGAGGCATCAAGAGATAGAAACAACGATGAGAGAGGAACGTCATCATCAATTGGCTGCCTCCTGCACACCTCCTGCTGGTGCAGCCTGGCCTGTGCCCTGACCCAAAACTGAACCAGTGGCCTCTTGGTTCCTGGGTCGACACTCAACCACTGAGCCACACCAGCCTGGCTCCTCAGTGTATCTTAGTCACAGGTTGATTTTTTTCTTTCCTGAGTTAATCAGTAGAAGAAGCGAGGGAGCAGAGCCACCAGGGGCCATGTCGGTGATATCGGATGACAGCCCAGCAAGCTGTCATTCCAGTAGTGATGGGTGACGTGTACCAAAAGGTGCAGGTTACATGGGCAGAGGCCAGTGCACCCCCATCACAGGGGATCACAAGTTCACATCCCAAATCTGAGACATCCACGCTTCTGCTCCCTAACCTCGCTCCACACCCCATCCACTGCAATGGGAACCACAGGGCGGTCACCTGGGGAGGGCCGTGGAACGGACAAGGAAATGAGGTAAAAACCAAGGGGATCCGAACAGAGTACGCACTTCAATTACTATCAGTATCATTAATGGTAACATGTAACACACTGATGTAAAATGCTAATAACAGCAAACATTGGGTGCAGGGTCTATGGGAATTCTTTGCATTTTCCAGAAAATCTAAAACCTTACGAAAAATAAAGTTCACTAAAGAAAACCAAGTGGTACAAGAGGCTACAATTTTGCACTGTCTCCTTACTGCCCCCAACTTAGGGCAGTTCATTGTTATAAAATAACTTCTCTATTTTGATAAGATGGCACATTCACTTTTTCAAATCCCAGCAGCTCAAAGCTCTTCTCAGAGTGCTTGTTATTTCCGGGCTGGCCGCTTCGGCTCTGCAGCAGCCTCCCTGTCCTTTGTTCTCGATGAAATCTTAAAAATGCCATGCACTTGGGAGGAGGGAGAGTTATTTATATGTGGATGGAGTGCCTCCGTCCACAGAGGAATTAAGAGAAAAGGAAATAAAGTTATATAAAGTCTTCCTTTTGCTAGATTCCCTAAAATAGTCCAGGATTACAAAACAGTCTATATTTCCATGATAAAAAGTATATTTTTCGCAATACTTCACAGCTAACGAAGCATAGCCCCTCACATTATCACATATTGGGTAACCGCTGTGAGGTTTAGAATCATCCCTATTGTAGAGATAAGAAAAGAGATGAAGAACCTTCCAGGCCATGCAGGCTGTCTGCTCCCTGCAACCCATGACCTCCCTTCATCCTGCAGTCCCTGTGACCCCTCCTCCCTGCAGATCCCTGACCCCCATCCGCTTTGCAGATCCCGTGACCTCCCCTCCACTCCATGACCTCTCCCCACCCTGCAGATCCCGTGATCTTCCCTCCACCCTCCAGACCCCATGACCTCCCCTCTGCCCTCCAGACCCCATGACCTCCCCTCCACCCCCTGACCTCCCCTCTGCCCTGCAGACGCTGTGATGACCTCCCCTGCACCTCGCTGCCCCTGGGCTACCCTCACAGAAGTCAGCCTTCCGTAGATGAAGCCCAGAGAAGCATCCTGTCCACTCTAAATCAGTCCTCAGTTAACAGTCACGTGTCCACCTGGACATACACACCACCCTCTGCTTCCGGAACACAAATGTCAAGATCCTGCCACCCTTACACTGGCACCTAAAGCATGTATTTTCCCTGTCTCCTTTTCTCTTTTACAAAATAGGTTTTTATTGATTTCAGAGAGGAAGGGAGAGGGAGAGGGAGCTAGAAACATCAATGATGAGAGAGAATCATCGATCAGCTGCCTCCTGCACACCCCGAACTGGGGATCAAGCCCACGACCCGGGCACGTGCCCTGACCTGGAATCGAACTGTGACCTCCTGGTTCATACATAGCTCAACCCCTGAGCCATATCGACCGGGCACCTGTCTCCTTTTCAAACACAGAATATGTATTACTGCCCAGCAATGAGACACACTTTCAACAGACTAAGCCAAGGCAGCCTTTGGAAAAGAGAAAACTGCTTTCTATACCCACACAGGAATGTTTGTGAGAAGCCGGAATCATCTCAAATGACTGCCCGAAACACCAAGCACTCTTTGTATTTTTACCACAAGAATCCCCAGACATCAGCATGGACTAATGTGAGAATCAAAGGCCCACTCCGCCCAGCCACCTTCTTGTTGGAAAATGACAGCATGTACTAGTAAGTGTCCTACATGGAGCCACCGTCCGGGCCTCGGAGCTACGAGGAAGTAAGTCCAGGGTGTCTGCTCTCATTAGAGCGGGAGTTCAGGTTTGATGCTTTGATATTTTATAATCATCGATAAATTAAGTGGGGGAGTGAGAATGAGGAAAACAGACAAAACAAAAAATCAAAGCGTGAGACACATCAAAGATGAGCCAGTGTGTGCGGCTCAGCCTAACACTGCAGCTCCCGGAGAGACCGAGGGGGAGGCGGCGGTGGGGGCCTGGCCTGGGATTCTGACAGATCTAGAAGGAAGAGCTTCTAGAGATCAAGGGAGTTCCTCTCTGGAGCGAAATAACAGCTGACATAAGTTCCCGTTCTGACTTTTTAAAGGGACCCTGGGCACTGTCTAGGCAGCCCCAGCACAGAGCACTACCTGGGGTTCTTTCAGCTTGTGCCGCAGACTGGGGGACGCTGGGAACCACTCCCTAAGACACAGATGTCCCCCTTCTACATTTGTTAGGGGCAAAAATAGAATACCGAGGACTAGCTATGGTTATGGGAAATACTAATCATGCTCTGTTAACCATGATTGCCTTGTGCTGGTTAAAGAAAGGACATTCTAACCTGACTGGGAGTTATACGCCCCCTGGGACCTGGGAATCAACCTTGGACTGCGGTCCATTCTCATTCAAGAACTGCCTATTATCATGGAGAGATTAACAACCTTGCTGCCCCCAAAGTGGGGTCCCACCCCAGTCTGCATTGCCTACTTCCCCATGTAATCTTTGTCCTACCCTACATCAGCAGCTGGCTTATGGGGGGGCTAGAGAGATTTCTGTGGGTGACCTGCTGCTCTCCCATGCTATCAGAAATATTGGAATAAACACTCACATACAATTCAACCCTGTCTCTGCTGAATTGGCTCAAGTAGTGACAGGCAGCACAGACCCATCGGTTGTCCGGTTTCATGTTTACAATTCAGATTCCCACATGAAGAAAGTATGACTTCGAATCGATCACACATTACACTTCACAAAACAGCCTGCACACTTCCTCCTTGCTAGGTGCTGTTGCTGCTTCTTTCAGTGGCAAAGCAGAGAGAGAAAGTGGGAGTCACATGAATGAATGACCAGAGGGGCGGGGCTAAGGCGGGCTCCCTCTACTGCTTGGTCTGTAAAACATGTTTGATGAATACAAGTGGCCTGGCATTTCATTTTATAGCCAATTGAACCAAATAGCTTGTTAACACACAAAGAGCTCATTAATCAGTGTGCATGCCTGTCACAGGATTTTCTGCTCTCTCCATATATGGTTTTTGCTATTTTATACGAGCTTTTGAACACACAACCAGGAGAGCTGGCCTGGCTACAGAAGTGGGTCCATGTTTCCGTAACGGACCAGAATACCAGCATGACCCCAGGAAGCTGGGCGTCTTCTGGTTTATGAGTCCTTGAGGTACGTGAGGAATACAGAGAGGAGAACAGGTCCCCTGTGAGTGGATGCAGCTCCCCTGGTGGCCAACGCGTAGATATTTAAGGATCCTCCCCAACCGGAAAGTTCTGTCTGCAGCACAGACTCGAGTAAATGCATTAGCTGATCCCGTTTCCAGGTCAGTCCAGGGAAAGTGTGAAGAAAGAGGAGCTTATCGAGGGAACACAAAGAAATCAATTTCCTATAACACACCCTGTTTTGACAGAAGGAACATGCCCTGAAATGGGATGGTCAGATTCTCTCCCAGGGCTTCTCCCAGGCTCTGAACTTCCACACTGAAGGCTTCATTCTACCGCCACTGCCAGGACCATCAATCCCGTTCCCAGTGACCAGCCTGCTCAGCGTTCTCTCTAAGCTATGGATTCTGATAGATGTTTTACACAACATCCCAATTATTTCAATTATCCTCACAACAATCCCAGGATGAGATCTTCTTATCTCCACTTAGGGATAAGGAATCTGAGATGCATATGTATTAAATCGCTTGCCTGGGGCCACCCAACTGTGAACTGTAAAGTTGTGGGAGTCTGAACCCAAGACTTCTTGTCCTCAATACCTGTGCTGTTGGGGAATAACCACCTTTTCACCATTTAAAAAAATTAGCAGCTTTCTTGAGATATAGTTTACATATCAAAAAACGCATCCGTTTATGTGTGGAAATCACTGTTTTTGAGTGTAGAGAGTCCTGCAACCATCATTGCAATATAATGTTAGAACTTTCCATCACCACAGAATGAAACCTCATACCCATCTGCAGTCACTCTCCATTCTCCTGTTGGTTTTAAATCTTATTTTCCCACCTTCTATTTTCCTGGCCACTGACAAAGATTTTGCTTTCCTTAATAAAACTGAAATCTGGAACCCCATCAATCGGTCGAAACTTGCCTCTCCAAGTGTGGCTTTCCTCTTGGGTACATGTCTTATTCTTTTATCCAGGACAACTGGGGAAGCCGAGAGCTCAGGTCAGCAGCCCTACTTGTCACAGTCAGTCACGGGATTCACAGGAAGCTGTCCCAGGAGCCTCCCTCCAGGAGGACATGGGCCCATCATCAGCTTTGCTTAACGTGAGGCTGTAAGACCTTTAGGGACCCAGATGTTTGGCAGGAATAAAAACTTACTCCCCAATTCTCTTTTTGCTCGTACTTAACATAGCCTTAGATGAGAAGGCAGAAAAAGAACCAAATGTTCTTGTGTCCCTCCTGTAACCCGAATGACTTACAGCAACTCTACAAGGTAGTTCCTATGGCCTCTTTGGATCAACGTGGACACCAAGTTTAGAGCTGACCAACTTGAGGTGTTTTCGTAATAGTCTCATCTGTGCTTCCGTGGAACATGTAAACATTTATAGCTGATGTTTAGCCTGCTCCAATGAGGTGAAGGACCCCCCAGGAAGATTTACCCACAGAAGATGGTACAGATGGAGGGCCTCGTTTAGTCTAAGGGCTTGGGGCAGGATGCCCTGCCATGAAGGTGGAGTTCCCATGGGAGTTTTTCCGTTGACACATTCAGTTTCTTCCTCTGGCCATGATAACAGTGCTTGATGACATACTGCTTTCTTTCAGAGTGGATATAAATAGCACCAAGATGTTTGAAAGCACTGCAAGGCTACAAAGGGGGTTAAGGTGAGAAACAGGCCTTGTCTACTTGGCCTCTTATGCACATTGGCTGAGAGATGAGAATAAGTGCTTTCAAATGAACACTGGGACACCTTCGCTTTGGAGGATATTTTACTCAGGAAACAAACTTTCAAAGAGAATTACTCAATAAATGGGCTGCCTCTGTAGTGATTCTTCCCAATTTGTATAATTTTTCTAAGACTAACTGTGAGTGTGACCAGGATGTTAAGAAATGGTCTAAATTCACAATTCGGTATAAATTCTTTTACCCTCAAAGTTCTTTATATGAAATATCCTATGATCACAAAAACTTATCGGATGAATTTTGAAGATTAATTGTTTTACTTATCTTTCTTAAAAGCTTATTTTTATTTTTTGTCTAAATTTTAAAGGGCTTTTTTTTTTTTTCCTACGGAACTCACATGTATTATGGAAAGCATTTACCAACTGCATAATTGGGTGTAGCGCTGCTCTATAAATTATAACTAGTGAACTTTGAATGAATCCTTTCCTCAGGAAATTTTATGATTAAAATCTGGCTATATAATTTATGAGCCTTAAATGGTTTGGCGTCTGTGCAGGCTTTTATATAAGTTAATTATCATTAAATATCGGAGATGTTTAGGCTTTTCCTTCCATATGCTTCATCCTCTTCTTTCCCATTAACAGCTCTTTGTCCTGCTTTGAGCTTTAGGGTTCCAAGATTCCCTCACTTGAGTTCCCTCCTCCCTTCCCTGCGGAGCAGAGCTCACAGGGGTCCGTCACTCCATGTCTGGGGAGACCCCACACAGGAGAACAGAAGTGCTTCACTGCTCGCCCAGCAGTGTCCTCTTTCCTTTTTAAATTTTTTTAATCCACACACAAGGATATTTTTCCATTGATTTTCAGACAGAGTGGAAGGGGCGGGGAAGGGGCAGAGAGGGAAACATCGACATGAGAGAGACTCATCGATTGGTTGTCTCCTGTAGGGGATCGAACCCACAACTGAAGTATGTGCCCGTGACTGGGAATCACACCCACCACCCTCTGATCTGAGGGGCAATGCTCTAACCATTGAGCAAACTTGCCAGGGCCCAACAGTGTCCTCTTATCTTCAGAACATTCTCTCTACTGGTACAGCCCAAGTTCATCAGCTCCTGCTGCTGCTGTCAGGATGCTCTGCCAAGTTTTCCTGTGGTGACCTTCACTCAAGGCTCTTCATTTCTATGCAAAGCCATATTAGTGTAACAGACTGATATCTATTGCCACCTAGAACTGTGCTCTGCATGAATGAGAGATATCAAAAGTATAAAGAAAAAATTACCCTTTTTATATGTAGTTTATCAGTGGCCTCATCCAACCCTCTTCCTCAGCCAGATTTCCACCTTACCCAGTATTTGCCTTCATGCATGAGTCTACTAAGAATCAATGAATATATAGCGTGAGATGACTTTGCAAGTGCTAAGAAATGTCATGGTTTGATAGGTCAGGAGAGATCTATAAATGTCATGTTTCACCTACTGCAGCTGTCTACACCAGTCTCAAATCTATTGCATAATTCATCTTCCATAACTCATCATAATTCATCTCCTTGAGAGGTCAATGGAGTTGGATCAATTAAAATCTAGGTATCCATCCCACAGTTCAGCCTGTTAGGACATTTACATACACATCTTTAATTATAAAATGCGCCTCTTGATTTGAGTATTGTGAAAAGTCTGATCCATATAGTTTTCATGCTGTTATTCAAGTTATGGATTCAAATCCTTAAAAAGATACAGCCAAGGACAGACTCATGCTTCCTCCGGGAACATGATTCTAGGAAATCCTTAAAGCATGTCTTCATGCTAGCAACCAGGTCCACTGCTATACTTAGGGCACCTTTCTAATTATCATTGGAATACTTATGACAGAAAAGAAAAGCAATTTTTGATAGAAATTAAATTTAAGAAACTCATTATGGCTCCAAGTATTTCCTATTCCCTTTTGTAAAGTCAAAACATTAGGATTTTTTGATAACCCACTTAACTTTGTCAGTGATAATAGTTTTAAGAGTCCACTTTTAGAGACTGTGAACGTGAGCACCTTCACCCCCAGTTCCTTCCATGAGGAATGGCCTCTGTTTCCGAATATCTGGGAAGCGGAGAGGATTGGTTATGGGCACAGAACTGAACTGCCAGCAGGGAAGACTCTATAGTCAACTAATACACAGTTACAAGGGGCCACCTTTATACTGAGGCAAAAGGCAATCATACTTTGTTAAATACTTTAAGGGAATCTTAAGGGACAACGCGAAAAGAAATACATTTTCAGCATTTTCTATAATCTCAATTCAAGTTAAATTTAAGAATTTATGTTTATTCAGGCTATGCTCAATGTATCTGGGGAGTCTGTATAATTCGTAATACCTTATAGCAGTGGTTCTCAACCTCCCTAATGCCGCGACCCTTTAATACAGTTCCTCATGTTGTGGTGACCCCCAACCATAAAATTATTTTCGTTGCTACTTCAGAACTGTAATTTTGCTACTGTTATGAATCGTAACGTAAATATCTGATATGCAGGATGTATTTTCATTGTTACAAATTGAACATAATTAAAGCATAGTGATTAATCACAAAAACAATATGTAATTATGTATGTGTTTTCCGATGGTCTTAGGCGACCCCTGTGAAAGGGTCGTTCGACCCCCAAAGGGGTCGTGACCCACAGGTTGAGAACCGCTGCCTTATAGCATTGAAAGATTTCAAGGTTGGCAATGGTTTTATTCAGCCCCTTGCAAACTGCATGCATCCTCTGCTAATTCAGAGGAAGGCGCCTCGAGGGAGCGGTCTCCAGTTCCTGGCCCCTCTCCCGTCTTCATGGAAAACCTGCTAAACATGTTTCAATCCCACTGCCTGTAAACGTGAGACAGACAAGCTTCTTGGGTTCAAACATCTTTCCGACGTTCATGCGCCTGTTGGCATATGCATTGCCTTTCCTGTCCTAGCAACGACGCCACTGCTCACACACAATGGAGCTGCGCACATCCCATCGCCCAGGGAACAGGCTCCTAAGGAGCTTATCACTGAGCTCCCCCTGATCCCCACGTCTCTCTGTCGCCCATGACACGAGGCAGCTGTGACTCCTCCTGCACCAGACACCACCGCCCATGACGAGGGACATGAGAGAATGGCACCTGTGACTGGTGGACAAGCACACAGAGACGACGACAGGAAGCAAAGAGCGGGAGCCATACTCTTTGCAGTGTCTTGTCACGAGCCCTCGGTTACAGTTATTTCAAGGCAGGAATGTGAGCTTAGGGTCAGTTGATCAGCTCTTTGCCTGTGGAACACCATGAAAATCAGGTAACTTATCCTGGTTCAAGTCTAACATTACGCGTGTCAAACTTAGAACAGAGCCATCCCCTCCCTCTCTTCCTCCTACCCTCACTCCCTCTCTCCCTCCCACAATGCCTTCTCGCCACCATATACAGAAGAGACACTCAGGCTTGTGGAGAACAGGGAGAATCAGCCAGTGGTCTTCAAGGAGGCACAGGGAAGGAGCCCATACATGACTAAAGCCGCTTATCTAGGGGGTAACTTCAGGAGGTTGTACTTTCTGCTCCATTTAACTATGAGCATGGACTATTTTAAAATAAAAAAATTAAAGAGAAACAAAGTTTGTAAGAATAAGTACATTGGATGATATACTCAGGGGACTTTCTCTGTGACTCAAACACTTAGATTTATTAGCAACCTTAAAAGTGTCCACATTTAAAAAAATATATATTTTATTGATTTTTTACAGAGAGGAAGGGAGAGGGATAGAGAGTTAGAAACATCGGATGAGAGAGAAACATCGATCAGCTGCCTCCTGCACACCCCCCACTGGGGATGTGCCCGCAACCCAGGTACATGCCCTTGACCAGAATCGAACCTGGGATCCTTCAGTCCACAGGCCGACGCTCTATCCACTGAGCCAAACCGGTTAGGGCAAAAGTGTCCACATTTTAATATTTTTTTCAGTCAGAATTTTATTTCTTTAATCTCCAATATTCTGCAAGTACTATCAACCCCAGGTGTTAGATTTCTCTTCTAACAAAATAAAAAATCACACAGAAAAGCAGCTCATGCTTCGGGATGGAAATAAACCCTGACTGGAAGAGCACCCGCATTCCACCTGCGGCACCCTGGCTGACACGGCAGCACCCTGTAATTACCCCGAAAGGCCATGGGTTTGATAATATATTCACCACCTCGTGTGATTTACATAAAGCTTCCCAATTATCCATTCATATGCAAATGTGAGCTACAGACAGATTACATGGCCTAGGAATGCGATGCAAGTACTCTGACAATCACACTCCAGGAGTACCAACACCATTTCTCTCTCTTTCTGCAAGGCTCTCCATGAGGTTAGAGAGCCTGTCAAAACCAGCACCAATCAAAGGCGGAAGTAAAGAGTAGACATATGCATCCTTTGGATAGGAAATTCCCATGAAAATAACTTGCCAGGCCCGGCCGGTGTGGCTCAGTGGTTGAACATTGGCCCATGCTCCAGGAGGTCACCGGTTCATTTCCCAGAGAGAGCACATGCCTGAGTTGTGACTCGATTCCCCAGCAGGGGGCGTGCAGGAGGCAGATCAATGTTGATGGTTCTATCACTCTCTCCCTCTCCTTTCCTCTCTCTCTCAAATCAATAAAAACATATTCTTTGAAAACACTGGCCAGGATTATGACATTCTAATATCAGATAAACCCGGCTGTGAAATTCAGTCCCTCTTTTCCTGTCCCCAGCAATAATCCATCCAAAAAGGGAAAAGGGAATGGCAGGTGGGAAAAGGGAGATAGGCCTATGTCATGCAGCATCCCTGTTGATGTGTTAAATGTACTAACGCCAGGAGAGTCAGTAACTGTTCCCATAGCAACTGCAGCTCGCCTCCTGGACCTGGTACTGAAGGTACGAAAATTAATCCCACTTTAGAGCATGAGGAAACACTGCCCCTGAGCAAGGGACACCACAGTGAGGTCGAGTTTCAAATGAACAGAGCAGCCAACCCTCCCCAAGCGAAGGCTGGGGGGAGGGGGGAAGGGGGGGCAGCGCACACAGTAGGAGCTCACCCTGGGCTATTGCTCAGGAAGGGAGAGGCTTCTCCCCCAGGGCCACCTGCCCAGGGAAGGGTCGGTGTCTGCGGGCACAGGAACTCCTCGGGCATCGAAGAGAATCGACAGATACCTTGTCCCTACACACTGAGGCCTGGGATGGGATTTAGTATCATCTGCCAGTAAGAAAAGGGACTACCACACGCACATGAACTCACCATGGCTCATGAATGCCAATGCGCATTACGTTTCCATGAAAGCCCAAGAGAGAAAGGGGGCGGGGATCTAAAACATGTGCGAGGGCCCCTGGCTGCAGACACTGGTGTGTCCCTGGGCACCCCGAACCCAGGCCTTCTGGCACCCTGTTCTGAAAGAGGCACCAGGATTTCAGGTCAGAGGGCTTTATTGCTGTAAAGAACTACTGATACTGAGAGAACTGACTCCAGGGCTTCTCTCAGTTTCAGGGTAGAGCAAAATTAATTTTAAAAATAAAGAAGCTGGAGAAGGACATATTTGTGATCTGCTCTATATTTTAAAAGCCGCTTGCATTCCCCTATTTAAAAAACAACAACACACAGCCCAGCCGATGTGGCTGAGTGGTTGAGGGTCGACATGTGAACCAGGAGGTCATGGTTCGATTCCTGAGGGTTGTGGGCTCGATCCCCAGTGAGGGGTGTGCAGGAGGCAGCCGATCGATGATTCTCTCTCATCACTGATGTTTCAATCTCTCTCTCCCTCTCTCACTTCCTCTCTGAAAGCAATAAAAATATATTTTTTAAAAACCCACAAAAACACAAAGTAGCAGGTTATAATAACCTGCCAGACCTTTCAGCTGATTGACAGAGAGGCCAATAAAAAGGAATTGGGAATAAATTCTCTGAGCAATCTCCAGGGCAGAAACCACTCTGCAAGAGCTGTATTTATAAGGCAAACTTTGTCAGAATTTAAGAGGAGCCTATAAAAATTGGGGTAAAAAATGGGGATCTATGGAGTCTTCAGAATCTCACCCATTCATTTTTAGATAAAGCTCTTAAATTTGTGAATGCCCCTGGTTACCGAGGGGCATCAGACAGCCCAAACATTCATCTGCAGATACACCTCGGAAGTAAACATTTCAATTAGTGATACCGAGGTGCCCCATCAATTGGAAAGAAGGTGAATAATCAACATGAAGAAGAACCAGTCCACACCCATGTGCTGAGCATCTTACAACATCCAGAAGGTCTCTGGGAGGCTGGGCACAGTGACTGTAAAGTATATTAGCAACGGCTACTAGAATCGTTTTTTAAAATATACTTAATTTTCTAATATTTCTATTAGGTATAAGAATCTGTTTCACCATTAGGGAAAAAGAAGCACTGAGTTTTATTTAAGAAAAGAGTCAAAAGGGAGATGATTTCAGAAATGCCTTCAGCTTGTTAAAATATCAAAACATCGTTGCTTCTGAGTTGCCGCTATTAACTTTAGAATTGGAAAATTAGCACACCAGAAATAGAAAGTGTTAGTCTGGAACATTTTTAAAACTCACATTAAAAATGTCTTTTAAAGGCAGAATATTCCTGTTGCTCACACTGTGAAGGTTACAAAGTTTTCTGGAAATGAAGGTTATGTGGCTGATAAATGTGTTCGTGTACGCGCTCCTCGGACTGGCTTCATTCACAAAATCTCAAAAGGACGAGTTTGAAATATGGACTCGAGGCAGGTTATTCTCACTCATAAATTAAACAGTTCGGCCTCTCCCTGATGTGACGAGGCTCTCTCATGCAGTATTATGGCGGTACCCAGAGCACTGGCATTTGCATATTCAAGACAAAACCCTGGGCTCAGAGAACTGAGAACATCAATAGGCAATAATAACAGGCCACAGATTGCCTTGGCTCATGTCCACTGACCTGGAGAAAAAAGGAATGTGGGTCACCTATTTCACTTGGACACATATGAAAGCTCCCTTACCTTCCCCCTCCCCCGGGCATGCCCTGAATTAAGGCCGTGGCGACCCGAGATGGGCTGAGCAGTTAGTTACACAGTTCCCAGCTGCCGAGGGGCAACTGTATCCCATTCATTCCCTCTCCAAAACGTGTGTTAGCGTGGCAGGTTAAAGAGACGTTCTTGAACTTGGTCTAGCCTCCCCCACTGCTCTGGTACTTCACCATTACTGGGAACACATGGTTTGTGACCTCGAAGGTGGGACAATGTCACAGGTGAGAGCCAGTGTATATGCAACTTGTCAACATGAATTCCCAGGAAACACACACGCCTTCTTCCTATTTCAGTTTTCAGGGGACTTGCAAAGCTCCCTCCACTAAAGGACAAGAACTGTTACATCTGCCCAAGTAAAACGTACACAAGAAAAATCAACCTTATGAAAGAACAAAACGGTCCCCGTGCGGGCAACTCGGCAATCCACGTGACGCACAGCATGCACTCCCGGCTGCTGGTGCACGACCTGGTGGGTGAGACGCAGGTATGTCCAGGCTGGTTTACGGAAGGGAGATGGTGGTGCCCTAAAGAACGGCTACCCTGAGGGTGCCTAGAGATATGCCCTTTAGGAGGGCTCAAGGAAATATTGCTCAGCAATGATTCCACCCTCTGCGTCATCAAATGGTCCCCCACATTATTTGAAGGCCGCAGATCTTAAACATAAAGGTTGCTGATGCACACTGATTACAAAATAGCAGTTTGTAAAAATTCTGTAACAATCTGACTTTGAAACATAAGGTGTTAATGACCTCATTTAAAAGCGATTGGTGGGTCACCTGGCCAGTGAGCTCAGTGGTTGGGGCATCAGCCCGCATACCAAAGGGCCACAGGTGTGGTTCCCAGTCAAGGGCAGGTACCAGGGTTGCAGGTCCAACCCTTGTTGGGGTGCGTGCAGGAGGCAACCAATTAATGTGTCTCTCTCACATCGATTCTTCTCTCTCTCTTCTTCTCCATCCCTCCCTCCCTCTCCCTCTCTCTAAAAATCAATGGTTAAAAACATCCTTGAGAGGATGGACAAAGAATAAAAATGATTGGTGGGACACTTGACCCTAAATGCCTGTTCTCTCTGAGTCCGGACGGCATCGTGACAGAGCCGCAGTGACCGGGCACCCCATCACCCTCCGCTGCGGCAGTTGCTGCTTCCGGGGCCTCCGCTCTGCCTGTGCAGCCTGGAGTGGGGAGAATGACCACTTCGCTTTTCTCTCTGGACTTGGCCCGAGTCCCTGCCTTTCCCCACTGGGTCACTGAGGGAGGACGGGACTCCATATAAAAGCTTGTTTTACCCATGCCTTGCATGTCTGTTCCTAAGACTGATCTATTTAGAAGAAAAAAAAAATTCTGTTTCTAGATCCAAACCACTGGGGTTAGAAATGCTCAATGTGACAGATAAGGAAAACCAAATTCCAGCGCATCGCTCCCCAGCCCTTCAACCTGTGAGACAGGACAGCGATCCAAAGAGCAGTAACCGAGAACCCGGAGATCTGGGAATCGCAAGCAGGAAACGAAGACATCCCTTAGCGGAGAATTCCCAAGCCGGGCCCAGTGCAGGCGGGCAGTGGGAAGTGCTCATTGGTGCTAACATTTTCAATGTCTCACATCTCCAAAAATGTTCATTTATTTTGTAACAAGCATTTTTAGGTCAGCCTTCGAAAAAACGACTTCAAGTGGAACCCATCTCCAATTTTAATGAGAAAATGTGTCTCAGACTTGGTAATCAACTTCGCTAGAATGTTCCTTCTCATGGTGTTAGAAACTATGAATTGGAAGAGTTTTGGAATGTGACTGTGAGTGATTGTGCTCCGTCTCACCAGCATTGAGCTGAAAATGTTCCTTTGTGACGTTGGTCTGACTCCCCGCCTTTTAACTTTGGGCACATGACTTCACTTGTGTGCTCACTCTGCATATTATATCTAATTCCTAGATTCGCTTGGAGATGTGAATTTTATCAGTTGTCAGAGGCAACTCAACATGGGATGGTGAGATGGGGAAAAATCCAATTATATTCCCATGCAACTTAAGCGGGCGCCCATCTGGCTAGACTATAAGCTTGAAATAAATGCAATTTTCTTTTCTTCACCTCATCTGATTAGACATGGAAGCTATTCCTCTGGGGGTGAGAAGAAAGCAATTGAGGGAGCGTCCTTTGAAACCCACATTCCCGCGCCTTTGTGGCGCCATTTGATGGCAGGACAGGCCTGCTGTTCAGGCCACTGAGTTCTGAAGTGTTGCCAGAACCTTCCCCATTGTGTGAGCATTGATAAACAGACTTAAAGAGGCGCCCGGCCAGGGTGGCTCAGTGGTTGAGCGTTGTTGACCCATGAACCAGGAGGTCGCAGATTCTGCGTCAGGGCACATGTCCAGGTTGAGTGCTCGATCTCCAGTGGGGGACATGCAGAAGGCAGCCAATCAAAGATTTTCTCTCATCATGGATGTTTCTATCTCTCCTTCCCTCTCCTTTCCTCTCTGAAATCAATAAAAATATATTAAAAATCAAAGAGGTGATAGTAGGCTGAGCAAAACTCCTAGGAAGATGCAATCTTCTTTGGTTCTTCCTTTTTCTTCTTAGAAGAGGGCTAAGACCCACAAGGGGCTTATCAACATGATGAGTTAAGCCACACCCTTCTTCATTCCTATTGACAGCTGTGAACTCTGTGTGTCTGCATGTAAGTCATGTGTTATATTCAGAACCTGTGTGTAAGTATCAAAGTTGAATAATGGCTGTAAGTTAGGGAGAATGATTAGTGAATGAGGTAGGTTTGGCCTCATGCTGTACCCTGAGGGCAAACTTGAGCTGAGCTTTCTTACTTGGCTCTGGCCATCCCTGACTTCCAGTGGAAGATGCTGTGATGCATTTCAGAATGATGGGCGCCAGTCTTGCTTTGCTGTTGGAAGAGGCGGGGGCTCTGGCCCATCCTGCGGAACTACCACACCTGGATTAAGCAAAGTGGGGTCATCCAGTGGAGAGCAACATATGCCATCTATTTTCTCTATGGCGACACCCCTTTCTATATGGTTCACAAGGTGTGGGGGTGGGGAGCATTCTCCTCAGGTTACCGTTGGGTAATCCTGAAAGTCAAATAGATGAGGAGGTTGATAGCAATCAATTAACTTCAACACTTGCCCTCCATGATCTTCTAGTGGTCAAAGGCAAAAGAAATTGTCAACAGGGGCCTTTTTTGGAGAGATGCAAATAGTATATATCCTGATTGTGGTGGTGATTACATGACTGCATATATTTATAAAACGAAAGAACTGTACACCTGAAGAGGGTGAAAGTTACTGTGCTAATTATACCTCTACAAACCTGACTAAAGGAGAAGGGAAAACAAAACAAAACAACAAAAAGCACACCTGGCATTAAAACAGAGCATAACAACCCAGATGACTCTCAGAAACATTATATCGAGTGAAAGGAGCCAGTTACGAAAGGCTACCTACTGTGCAATTCCATTTACATGGTTGTAGGAAGGAGAGAATGAATCATGCGTCCCTCCCACCCACATACATGCACATACACACCTCACACTTCCAATTCTAAGAAAAAAACTCTGTTTTCCTCAAAGCTGGCTTCACACTCTCAGGAAGAAACCCGCAAGGGATTTCATAGCTGTATTTTAGTCGTGAGTAGGATTATTGCTCAAGAACAGAATGACGGTTGGCTGGTGTGGCTCAGTGGGTGAGCATCGTCCATCCCATGCACCAAGAGGTCCCCAGTTCGATTCCCAGTCAGGGCACATGCCTGGATTGTGGTCTTGATCCCCAGTGGGGGATGTGCAGGAGGCAGCTGATCGCTGTTCCTCTCTCATCATTGATGTTTCTACCTCTCTCTCCCTCTCCCTTCCTCTCTTTTTAGAATCAATTTTACATATATATATATATCAGAATCAATTTTGTATGTTTTGATTAAACTCTCCTAGAGAGAAGTCCTGAGAGAGCTCCTGGTGGTATACTTTCAGCTTATGGCTCCTCTCCCCCAAACTTAATTAGTTTATACAATTTAAATAAATGCAGCAAGTCAAGAGCACAATTAGGTTTTGTATTATCTTCCTTTGTTTGGAATAACAGAAAGAACAAGCTCATTCTACAGTATATTCTCTACTAACACTAGCCCAGAACATTGTCTAAGGGGCCCTTCCATTCTCCATCGGATTAACATGAACAAAATTCCTTGTGGGCAAACCTAACATGGTTTGTGCTCACATTTCAAGCATTATCTTAGGCCAGACATTACTTTGAAATATTATTCAGCCATTAGAAATAACGAGTTCTATCATCTCTCTCTCTCTCTCTCTCTCTCTCTCTCTCTCTCTCTCTCACACACACACACACACACACACACACACTATACATTAGCATAGGCAATGACAAAGGATAGGGGAGCTGGGATTCAGGAAGAAACAAGTTGAGGATGGAGAGGGGCATTCTCTTTCATTTAAATCTCCCATATAATTTAAAGTACTTTTGAGTCTCAGGGACTACCCTTGAATATAAATGTCACATGGTCTCACTTATATGTGTAATCTAAGGAAAAAAATAAATTGATAAACAAGATAGGCCTACAGACATGGAAGCATGAAACAGGCTGATGGATCTCAGAGGGAAGGTGGGAAGGAGGGTGGGAAGACATTAACCAAAGAACTTATAAGCATATATGCATAGCCCATGGACATAGACTATTGACAGGTAAAGGCCTGGGGGGTGGGATGGGTGCAGGGGGACAAAGGGAGGAAAATGGGAGACATCTGTAATACTCTCAACAATAAAATTGATTTTTAAAGGTATTAAATAAAAAGAATCTAAAACCTTACAAATAAATTACAACCCAAACTACCCTATAGACTTTTAGCCACTCAACAAAGGGAAGAGCGTTCTCCAAGGTGGATGAAGAGTCTAAAGGACTAAACAAGGGGCTTTTAAAAGGGGTGTCCTCTGAAAAAAGGGCTGTGTCCCCCAATTTAATTTGTTACTACTTCAGAATGCAAGTCAATGTATAGCTCCTCTATTTTAAGCTATTTTTAAAATAGTATGAAATGTCTTAAGAAAAACCATCACCCTCTGCCGAAACCGGTTTGGCTCAGTGGATAGAGCGTCGGCCTGCGGACTGGAGGGTCCCAGGTTCGATTCTGGTCAAGGGCATGTACCTGGGTTGCGGGCACATCCCCAGTGGGAGATGTGCAGGAGGCGGCTGATCGATGTTTCTCTCTCATTGATGTTTCTAACTCTCTATCTCTCTCCCTTCCTCTCTGTAAAAAATCAATAAAATATATTTTTTTAAAAAAAGAAAAACCATCACCCTATATATGTTCCAATTAGGACCATCCATTCTCATTATTTCAAAGAACTAACCATCCTGGTCCCTATCTCAAAAACACACGCCGCTTGGTCATGCCATTGGTGTCTCCTATTGACACACATAAGGTATGTGCAATCCTCATGTAATTAGAATAAAACCAATCATTTTGATACACAAGATGTAAATGGCCAAACATATGTCAAAATGTCTTACCATTTCTCATAAAATAGCCAAGAGGAAGACATTTTGAACTCTCGAGCAAAACAAAGAGGTATCTCGGGTTTTGGTTCTTTTTATGACAGTTCTTACTATGGTGACCAGGTCCTCTGTCACATTCAGTTGAGGGGACGTAGCATCAAGATAATTTTATCAGCCCAATCTGGGTGGCTCAGTGGTTGAGCATCAATCTATGAACCAGGAGGTCACGGTTTGATTCCTGGTTGGGGCACATGCCCGGGGTTGCGGGCTCGATCCCCAGTGTGGGGCATGCAGGAAGCAGCCAATAAACAATTCTCTCTCATCATTGATGTTTCTCTCTTTCTCTCTCCCTCTCCCTTCCTCTCTTAAATCAATAAAAATATACATTTTTAAAAATATAACCTTATCAGGGAATCATTTAGCAATAAGTATTCAGCACTTAGGGACATGCATGCCTAGCCATTTTAAGTCTAAGAATTTATTCTAAGGAAAAGGGTGAAGATGAACCCAAGATTTATCTACAAAGGTAACCATCCCAGAGATATTTATAATAGTGAAAAACAGGAAAAACTTTCCCATATAAAAGTAGCCTAAAATTCTGATATAGCCACACAACAGAATGATCTGTATAGTCATCAAAGAATATATTCTTGAAGGATATCTCAAGATACACAAAAATGTTAAAGATATGATAATTATGAGTGAAGAGAAGAAAAATAGGATCTGGTCTGCAGAGGCAATAGGACAGTGATAGCGAACCTTTTGAGCTCTGCATGTCAGCATTTTGAAAAACCCTAACTTAACTCTGGTGCTGTGTCACATATAGAATTTTTTTGATATTTGCAACCATATTAAAACAAAGACATATTTTTGATATTTACTTTATATATTTAAATGCCATTTAACAAAGAAAAATCAACCAAAAAAATGAGTTCGCATGTCACCTCTGACACGCGTGTCATAGGTTCACCATCACTGCAGTAGGATCTCACGGTTTTACACATGAATGTGCATGCAAACATGTACACACGCAGATAGTGTGAGGACACAGAGGCAGGCAAGCGGAGGTGGGAGGAAAGGCACACAGGCCTATGGCTGTCGCCTCCTGGTGGCGGAAGGCAGGGCACTTTAATTTTCTTTAAACATTTCTCTCATTTTCTAAAATTTCGGCAATATACTTTATTTTGAATGTGTTGATTTTATAATCTTACAAATACATACACATATATGGGATAGGATGCTGGTTTTATATGATTTTTAAAATTTATATATACTTTTACTGATTCCAGAGAGGAAGGGAGAGGGAGAGACAGAATCAATGATGTGAGAGAATCCTTGATCGGCTGCCTCCTGCATGCATGCTGCCCATTGGGGATGGAGCCCCGTAACCCAGCCATGTGCCCCAACCGGGCATTGAATCGTGACCTCCTGGTTCATAGATTGACACTCGACCACTGAGCCATGCTGGCCGGGCTTGTGAGATTTTTTATTTTTTTGGTAGAGAAGCGGTAGAAAGAAAGCCAGGGCTATTATGAGATCATTTATTTTAAAATGAAAATGGCAATCCTCTCTAATACTTAAAGGAAATTTAGAATAAAACATATGCTATAAACTACCACTTTTCTAAACAGTAATGGAAACCAAGGGCTTACTGTGGGGAAAGCAGCTCTATTAGTCTTTTATTTCTGTAGAACTTAGAACTCCTCTTTGCTGAACGATGCCTGGCGAGGTTGCTATACCTCTGAATAGTTTAATCCACATGGTTGCACTCCCACTAGAGCTAAGTCACCGAGGAGCATAAAGACAATCCCACAGCAGACTTTCAGCTTCTCTTCAGTCAAGTCCCGGCACCTAGCACCAGGGCAGGGCATGCAGATGCTCACTAGCCATCGTCTAATCCTGGGAGCCGGGTCCTCAGGAGCGAGAGGGGAAGGCCAGAAGCAGGTCTTCTTTGGCGGCACCTCAGTGCTGTCCTGGGAGCATGGTAGGTGCCCAGTAGAAGCACAAGGAATTCAAATTAGTGGGAGGGTCCCCACAGGTTTTGTGGCGATTACCTGGACCACAGGTGCCAGGTTGGCATTAGAACAAGAGCACCTGTGAGTGAATGCCAAGCAGCCAAGGGACCCCGGAGGTATTTGGCTTGTTTAGGGAGCTGCAAATGAGCTGCTTCTAAGTAACAAAACGAAAGCTGGTTGTGGTCCTTAGTTTGAGGGTTTTTTGTTTTGTTGTTTGACTTGTAAAGAACGTAGGTGAGAAAAGCAGACAGAGGACAGCTTATGGAGCCTTTAAAGCCTGAAGCACTAGGGGATGTCCCACGGCCTGGGCTTGAGTGGGCGTGAGGCACTCTCAGGGATTGTATGAGTCGGGACCCTGCAATGGCTTTCTCACGCCCGCTTGCTCCCCCGAGTTCCCTCCGCTGTGTGTGCAAGGAGCGCAGGGGAATGGAGGGCCTTGATCCTTTCATCAGACGCTCTGCTTGGGTTTCACATGCAAGCTGGTAGGCAGACAGCGGCTGATGGCTTTCTGTTGGGATTATTTAAAACAGGATATTCTCTTCAGACACAAGGCCGGGAAACACTGAAGTACATCACAAACACACAAGGTGTCTTAAAGCTCCAGGCATTTTGACACAAAGGCCCGGCCGCATCCTTTTCTCCAAAGAAGTGTCTTGTGGCTCCCTCTTATGTACACACAGGAAATGTCACATAGGACTCTCCTTTCTAATCTATAAAGAAGCCCTTCGAAGAGGAACGAGCCTGGGAGCTGGGGATATCAGCAAGAACCAGAAGTGGAGCCGAGAGAGATGTGAGCAGGAAGGATGCGGGGACTTCTACGATGGTCAGCCCCACCTGCATTACTGCGAGGCAGGTGAGACTCACCCCTTACGATGAGCTCTGACGGATGACACGTGTGAGTAAAAACCTGGGTGGTCCCTGCATTAATGTGCAAACAGACAATGGTTTGTTGCTAGAGTCGCTTCAAGGTGAGCTCCTTATGATGCGGTGTGTGGGGGGGTGCCTTTTGCGCTTCCTGAGCTGTGACCCCAGCAGGAAACACATTTTGTACTGCACCCCGTCTACACGCCTGTGAACGAAGCACTTTGCTCTCTGTGAAGCACTCTCAACACTGCTTCATCCCATTTTCAAAGCACGATTCCGAGCTCCCGGAGTGACTCGCAACCACTTCAGGAGAACAACTCATCTGACTGCCTCCTACCCCCCAGCACCCCACCCCCGCCCTGCTTCTTTGAGATTAAATGCCAAAAACCACTTCTCATGAACTATTCAAAAGAAGTCAAATGACTCAAGGTCATGTCTCAAGAGGAATATTCAGAAGCAACAGAAGGTGTGTTAGGATCTACTGCACAAATGCGGGCAGCCACACAGCACAGGGCCCCCTCTTCCCATCACACCAGCCATGTCCCAAGACAACCAGTGTCCCAAGAGAGAACCAACATTGATCAGCAGCCAGGGAGTTCAATTTACTTCAGTTTTATTTTTTTGTTTTTATTTAAAAAAAATATATATGGTCAGAGCAGTCACCCCTAAGAGGCCTTAAGTGAGGGGGTGTCCTCTCACGAAGTCCGTGGCGTGATAAAGCAGTGGAATACGTTCTGACCCCAACAAGTCAGGATGGCCAATTAGTCCGCAGTTCTCTCCGATTTTGTCTTATCTTATGGGCTCCAGGAAAAATCAATTTATCAAACTACTAAATAACTGATAAAGGCCAGAGAGACGTCAGAGCTGGCTTCTGGGGAGGGGGTGGGTGTGACATGCAGAAACGGGAGGTAGCATGTGAATGGAGGCTTTCTCCCTCTCAGTTTCAGGGTGACTGAAACACTCCTGGGTGCAAGAAATGGCTGGCGGGGGGGGGGGGGGGGGGCATGTAAGCCACCAGACCCAGCGGGAAGAAAAGACGGGTGAAATCAGCCTGGTGGAGAAGGAGTGAGAGGAATTTTTTTTTTTTTACCAATTTCAGAGAGGAATGGAGAGGGAGAGAGATAGAAACATCAATGATGAGAGAGAATCACTGATCGGCTGCCTCCTGTACACCCACACTGGGGATCGAGCCCACAACCCGGGCAAGTGCCCTGACCAAGAATCAAACCGTGACTCCTGGTTCATAGGTCGATGATCAACTACTAAGCCATGCTGGCCGGGCGGGAGAAATTTTGTTTGTTTGTTTGTTTTTGTTTTTTTGCCATTTCCTTGATGGGTTCTGGCAAAATTAAGGCTAAATTTTTTAAAAAGAACTCTTAGCTTGAAATAAAATTGGTATTTCAAAGAATAAAAACACTCACGGTGGGAAAAGCACATCACTGACTGGAATCTGGGTCTCCTAGTGCCCAGCCTAGAGCTCTTACCACCCCATGAAAATACCCGTTTAACCATGATCGGAATCACCATCATCAGGTGGCCCAGGAGGGAACTGATAGGTTGTTACACTGATTTTTGGGTCCAACCCAGGGATTTACACTTCACAGAAGCTGCCTGAGCGAATCGGAGGTGCGGCCAAGTTCAGGAATCACTGGCCTGGGTTACACAAGACACAGGAGCAAAGGAGCCTGCAGAAGTCTATTTTTAAAAACGCAAGTCATCCTCCTTACTCACTCGATGAAAAAACAACATGGAAATATGCAATTAGGAAGCTCAAAATAGCTCCTTCAGGGAGCAAGGCTATGATTCATACTTCTGAAGATGCTCCGGCCACGCGGCCATCTGCTCACGGCCAAACCCCAGGGATGCTAAGGGAAGGGAAGCCAGAGCGGCTGGTTTGCCGGGACCAACACGGTGTCCTCCTCCCTGGAGGCAGGGAATGAGCACATTCCACAGACATGTGGGCAGCAGGGACTGACCCACAAGGACGGGACAGCTCGACATCCTAGCCCAGAGCCACCATCCCAGGGGACCTGGCTCCTTTGGGTCCCAGGGGCTGGACTCACCTGCTTGGGCAGGAGGTGTCTTTGGAGGAGCCCCTGTGTGTCTTTGGGGGAGTCCCTGTCTGTCTCTGGGGGAGCCCTGACTGCCCTCTGTGGGTCCTCACTGGAGTCTGAGCTCGGCCCTGGTTAAAGTTCGCCCATGCCCCGGGGCTGGGGACGGGCAGGAACGAGGCAGCAGGCTGAGGCTGTCTGCAGGCAGCTGGGACTATCATACGTTAGGAAGTCACACAGCTGTGTGTTCTGAAACACGAGATTGAAAATAGATTTTTTTTTCCTCTTCGGCGAACAGACGGTGGTGTTATTTCTAATTCACATGGGGACTCGGTAGGCCTTCTCACCAAGTTACCCTGAGGAGGAAGAGGGGGAGGGATGAAGAAGAGCCCTTTGGTCTGACTCCCTCTTCATTAAGAAAAGGGCGGCGTTTGGGAGGTCTCAGGGTACAACACAAAGCTCACAGGAAACTTACTCATTTATGAAAAGTACACTGGAACTGACCCTCCAGCAAAGGAAAGCTGCTCTGTTCATGCGATAAACCCTTAAGTGCAGACCACATGCCACGCATTGGCCGTGCAGAGGCTGGGACGAGAGGCGATTCACGCCGAGTCTAATCTGAACGGGGCTTACAGAGCAGGAGGTCTGTAAGATGGGATGGTTTGAAAGGCGACGGCGGCAGCAGGCAGCGTAGAGACACCACCATAGCCCAATGGTTAGCTGCATCTAATGCCAGGCGGACCTCAGTCTACTCAACCGCTCCCAGAGGCCCGGGTCCCTCGCTGGCAAATGAAGACATCAGGGTCCACGGAGTATTGCCCTTGGGGTTGGTCTGCACAGAGGAAGCAGCTAATAAATGGAAGTAGTATGTTTTTGTTTGTCTTGATAAATACTTTCTACTTATCTTTAAATCAGCAAGTGTTTTTTTAAATTATATTATTGATTTCAGAGAGGAAGAGAGAGGGAGAGAAATATCAATGAAGAGCCTGCGCACTCATTTGGAGGAACTTACATTTTCATCACAATATTAATGTCCCACCTGGGATAACGCTTGCTAATGTATCTGAAACTTGTGTTGCATATTTTAGCAAAGTCTGATCGTTTTCTTCACCTAAGTCCAAGATGTTAAGATTATTCTGCAACAGTTTACATTTTCATTACCACCGCTAACAAAATTCCTTTTTTATGCATTTCATAATTACCTAATTACTGCTGACATATAGAAATGCTACCCAGGCTTGCTCCTCCGCTCGGTAGCTGCTCTCCTAAATTACATGAACTCTAACAGCTTTTTCTTTGCTTCTTCAGGGATTTCCAGATAAATAAGTTTTATTAAAATACTTTGTTTCTATCAATGAACTCTCCCTGCATTTGTTTGTGTCTTCTAGATCAAGGAGAAATAATTAATGGTAAATATTAGCTATCAGTTTGGTTTTTTTAACCTCTATTGTTGCAAGTATTACAGATGTTCCCTTTTTCCCCTTTGAACGCACGCTGCCATCCCCAGAACTCTTTTGTCATCACCATTTTAAATATAATGTTGCTTGTCGCTTTATAATAGTTTTTTTTTTTTAAATGATGCTAAAACTGCATCCCATTCTATCACCTTTAACAAATGGCACATGTCCTCAGGCACCACTGTAGCATTAGCTGAAATCAGCGTCTGGGGTGCACCTGTGCTCACTCGTGCGAGACGTACCCAGGACTATGCTCTGGTCCCGAGCTCCTCTCGCTTCCCGGACACAAGCAAGACTTTGCGCTAAGTTGAAGGTCCGACACGAGTCAATACAAAGGCCTCTACAACACGTCCGTGGCAAACGTTCATAAGCCATTGTTTTCTTTTATTTCTAGGGGCCTTTGTTTTCACCACTGATTTATTTTTGAATTTTCTTTATGCTTCTCTATAAACCACTTCAACTATAAGGAGGGAAAGGGCCATGAGTTAAAGGAAATATTAATAAAACAGGCGGAAGTATAACCACAGAGGGAAAGGGGAAGCGTTACATGAGTTTAGAGGAAGGCGCGATGCCCTCCCCCAGCCAGTGTCAGAGGAGGGACCAAGCAGTCAGTCGCCCAGCCATGACCTTCAAGGGGGCCCTGAAGGTCACAGGGCAGAGGAGAAGCCAGTGGGCACCTGCATTTCCCCATATGCCCGTGTCTCTCCTCATTAGGAGGCAAGTCTATCAGGCTGCCCTCTCAGTCGATAACTTAAGAGACCAGAGGAATGGATGCTATGCATCATCTCACAAATAATGCAAAAAGGAGCAAGTCCTCACAGAGCCCACGGTAAATATAAATTACTGTCAGCATGTGTAATTGAGCTGTGCTTGATACACTCTCCTGTAACTGCCAAGTTTAGTCTCTCAGCAGTCACTCCCTGCGGAGATGAACTGACACTGTGATTTCAGAAGTATTTACAAGGACCGCCTTCCAAAACACCAACACGCCACCGCACACCATCACAGCGCTTTCCGATCCTGGACAGCCACTCCATGCACTGCATATCTCGGTGTCTTTATGTCTGTGCGTATTCGGGTGAATATTTCCTTCACCAGTCAGCATGTTACAATTAAGAAAACACTTTCAGCCTGGCTGGTGTGGCTCAGTGGTTGAGCTTTGACCTATGAACCAGGAGGTCACGGTTCGATTCTAGGTCAGGGCACATGCCCAGGTTGTGGGCTCGATCCCGAGTGGTGGTGGGGGGGGGGGGGGGCCTGCAGGAGGCAGCTGATCCATGATTCTCTCACCACTGATGTTTCTATCTCTCTCTCCCTCTCCCTTCCTCTCTGAAATCAATAAAAATATTAAAAAAAATAAAACACTCATCTCAGATTGAGGAAGATGATGGTGAAGATGGCAATGATGAGGATCGTGCCCCATGTTACAAATGGGGGAGTGGACAGAAACGTGGCTCACCCTCTGGACAAAGGGACAGCTTCTTGGGACCCCGGGAGCGCCCATGGGCCATGGTACCCAGGGCTTCTCCTAGTGAATGGGAGACTCTCGCGTGGACTCCTCCTGCCTGTGACAATAATTACCCATCCTGGTGGGCGTCGGCCTGGAACACTCAGAGGATTTGGTTTGGTTTGTTGCTTGTTTTTTCCTTTAAACCTAAGGTTGACGTAGAATAGGAAAGCAGAAGTGGAATCGGAACATTCAAGACAAAGTCAAGATGCAAGAGGCTTCGACTTCCCATGGAGCGTGGGCACCAGCGAGTATCAGGAGGGGGAAGGGGCCTTAAGAGGATTCACTGTTAAAAGCGCATGTTCTTGAGTTTTCTTTAGCCAGGTTTAGTGAGAGTGAAAGTGATGGATGGTCCTTCTCAAAGTACGGAACGCCAGTGTCCCGGAGTTAAGTGTCTGTTCTAATTGCCGCTGCTCTGCAGAGAGTCCTTCCGATGGCGCATCTGGGTTATTTTTACTTGCTAAAGCGAAGGTGTCTGGGTGATAAATTATACAAGGCGCTCCATGCAGCGCCACGGCGTGTTATAATAAATATTGCCACTGGAAGACAAAGTAAGGAAATGCTGAACATTTTATCTGCAGGCTATAGGATTTTTTAGATTTCCAATCTTATCTGTTTTGTTTTTTTAAACGGAGCAGTGGTTGTTAAGTTTTACCCTAATTATACATGGCCAAACAGGGGAAGATGGCAAACCTGTTTCAGAGAAATATGGAGGCACACACTACAAATGCATGTGCATTCTGCCTTTCAAAACACACCTGAGACTAACCCACATGCAAAGGCACACCTGAGGAAGC
Organism: Myotis yumanensis; assembly: GCF_028538775.1. Lineage (NCBI taxonomy): Eukaryota > Metazoa > Chordata > Mammalia > Chiroptera > Vespertilionidae > Myotis > Myotis yumanensis. The sequence continues at coordinate 79,951,900 of NW_027223760.1, forward strand.
GGAAATATCCATTTGCTAAAGGGGAGGAAGGGAATGGACCCTAGGCCTCTTAATAATGAAAAGTGAAATGCATTTACAATAAAGCCTCAGTTTCTGTTTTTCTGCAACCTCTGATACTGCTACATTAAAAAAACAAAAACAAACAAACAAACAAAAACCTATCACCGCATTCCCCCAATTCCCAATAGAGGCACTGTCAGGGGGCTGCAATCTGACGGCATCTGTTACAGTTTTCTGCAGCAGCAAGGAACAGGCAGAGCAGACCACTGAGAGTAAAGGGACAGAACTGCACTATTTTCCCTGCCTTAACCAGCCCCGATTTCCTTTACCTGCCCACCATCCCGTGGCCAACTACCCAGGAACAGTGGGCTGCACCTCCACACTAGGGAGTCTGACATCCAGAAGGTTCCATTCCCCTCCTCAATGTCTGGGTTAGGCAAGGGCTCAGGCCATGGTGCTAGCCACTTAGATGTGAGAGAAACGCTTGGAGACATTTCCGAAAACCTAGGAGGCTCACGGGAAGACAGCCCCCTGCTCTTCGGCCACTGTTCTGCTACCAGCTTCAGGACAAAGGTGCTACACCCAGGATGGCAGAACCAAACTATGGAGACACCTTGGGTCCTCCATGACATCACTGAGCAGTCAACCAATGCTAGGACCTACTCCACTCTGACATTATGACACTCAACAGACGTTCTTCTCACTTTGGCCATTCTGAGCTGGGATTCCCATTACCTGCAGCTGAAAGCCCCGGATGGATACAGTACCCGGACCAGGACTATCCCTGCCCCTGGCCCTGGACAGTCTCATGCTCACGAGTTCTTGTCACACCCAGAAAAAATACCCCAAATCTAGGATTTTATGCCCAGGACTGGGATGTTTCTGCCTATTAACATTCTTCTATAGGCTCCCACATGGACGCAGAATTCTCTGCACCTCCTGGTCTTTCCATCTACACTTCTTACTGCCTGAAATTTTTAAAAATTATCTTTATTGTTGAAAGTACTATAGATGTCCCCTTTTTCCCCATTGACCCCCTCGACCCTGCATCTCTCCCAGCTTTCACCACACTCTGTCCGTGTACATGGGTTCTGCATACGTGCATTTAGAACTGCCCGGCTCCTCTCCTCTTCATCTTAGTGACTCCACACACTCAAGTACCTCTTCTGTGTCACATCTTCCAAGACTCTAAAGTGGCCCTGGGTCAATGACTGACTCAAATCTGAGAAAAACCATGAACTTAGAAATGGAGAAAAGCAGACCCAACCCAGCCCAAAGATGATGGATTTGTTTATGAAACTAATTTTCTCAGAAGAAAAATAGACATCTCCTTCAACACAAGGGTGCACTCCGATTTGTTTTTCATATTAGTAGCTTATTTAATATGGCAATGGGCACGAGGCAATCCATTAAAAAGCAATTTCCCTCTTACCACAGGCCGTTTCATCATCTGATGCCTGGTACTCGATCAGAATGCAGGAATCCTTTAATATTTTATGAGCAGAAAACAACTCATTTGGGCTTGTTGCCCTCAGAGACGCAGGAGTCTTTTATTAGCCTTGCAGAATGTCCAGGGAGGGGCCTTTGCAATAGATGCTGAGCAACTGGTCAACCTGGAACCTTAACTATCAAAACACTGCAAAAATCAGGCTTAGAACTGAAAACAGGCATTTAAATATATGTATATACACACACAGGTATATACACATATGTTTAGACATACATGTAGACATACCATATACATACAGGTTTATACATTTCTACACATATACATACATATATATATGTGTGTGTGTGTGTATGAAATGACTTATAATAGGAAAAAGTCCCAACTCGATCTTGCACTTTCTGAAGTGGAAGCCTCTGGGATCAGGTACCATATCTCGTTCACCTTTTCACTGGTTGTGTCTATCACAGTCCCTGGCACATGACAAGTAGGTGATAGATTTTTATGAACAAATGAACGAATCATTTGTCGTCTTAGATGAAGGGAACCTGCTCTGCGTATGTGAGGGCCTCGCTGTCCAAGCTCAGCTTTGCTGCAGAGACCAGACCTGGCCAGGTGCTGAGCGACCTGTGGCAGAATGTTGACAGCCATCCTTCTAGCAGAAGGTGGGGTTCAGAATAACCTACAGTGCAAGGGCAGCATCTGGGGTACCCAAATAGCTCCCCGAGATCTCTGCCTGTATTCCCACTCTAATATCTCAGCCCACAGGAGCTGGCTTGACTACCAGGTTCTCCCAGGTCCAGGAGGGCTGCTCTGTACCCACCCTAATGCCCAACTCCTAAACCCGAGCTGACATTCACTGTCTGCGCAGACTTTGCCACCACATTGCCCACCAGCAGACCTCAGTGATCCACATCGACCCTGTCCTCACACTGCCTGGAATTTGATCTTTTCCAAGTTAGTCCCCTTGGGTTGAATATTATCTGTTCCCAGGGTACGCTTTCAACTCCTATGACTGCAATTCCAGCCACTGAGGTTACCTACGAACAAGCCAAGATGAACACAATGCTAGTCCTGTGCTGCTTAAGGATGGACATGTTCTGAGAAAGGTGTCCACAGGCCATTTTGTCACTGAGACTACCACAGGGTGCACTTCTGCACACCTGGATGGTACAGCCCACTACACACCTTGCTGCACGGTTCAGCCTCGTGCTCCCGGTTACCAGGCTGGACAGCATGTTCCTGCCCAACCCAACATGAGATCAGATCAAGTACAGAGAAAATGATGCCGTCCTGAGACTCGGTAAGCAAGATGCATGTGGCGGATGCCGGCTCAGCACAACATGCTATCGAGTATATGCAGTAAGTACTCTATGCTATTGGTATAAAGTGTGGGGGTAAGAGCACCGTGAGGTCTGTGAGTACGTCAGCCAAGGACATGAGGTGGAAAGTGGCAGAGGCAGAACCCAGCTGCCCATTCTTCCTGACGGTCCCCTTGTCCTCCACCGTCTCTGTTCTGTGTGAACTTGCAGCAGTAGAGACATATGTCCGTTGGGCAGAGAAGAGCAGGGAGCTGGAAACGGCAGTCACAGTGCAGAAGGGCAGCCCTTCTGCAGCCACTAGGATGAGAGCTGAGAGCCAAAGCAGGCCCTGAGGGAGGACGGGAAAGGGGAGGGGCAGGAAAGGACAACATGGGCACCAACCGGGACTCAAGAGCATGATGGGTAGAGCATGCTGGGTAGAGCATGATGGGTAGAGCACGATGGGTAGAGCATGACAAGTAGAGCATGATGGGTAGAGCATGACAGGTAGAGCATGAGGGGTAGAGCATGAGGGGCAGAGCATGATGGGTAGAGCATGATAGGTAGAGCATGATGGGTAGAGCATGATGGGTAGAGCATAATGGGTAGAGCATGATGGGTAGAGCATGACGGGTAGAGCATGATTGGTAGAGCATGATGGGTACAGCATGACAAGTAGAGCATGATGGGTAGAGCATGACAGGTAGAGCATGAGGGGTAGAGCATGAGGGGCAGAGCATGATGGGTAGAGCATGATAAGTAGAGCATGATGGGTAGAACATGATAGAGCATGATGGGTAGAGTATGATGGGTAGAGCATGACCAGTAGAGCATGATGGGTAGAGCATGACAGGTAGAGCATGAGGGGTAGAGCATAATGGGTAGAGCATGATGGGTAGAGCATGACAGGTAGAGCATGATTGGTAGAGCATGATGGGGAGAGCATTATGGGTAGAGCTTGAGGGGTAGAGCATGAGGGGTAGAGCGTGAGGGGTAGAGCATGATGGGTAGAGCATGACAAGTAGAGCATGATGGGTAGAGCATGACAAGTAGAACATGATGGGTAGAGCATGACAGGCAGAGCAGGACGGGGAGAGCTTGGGGGGTAGAGCATGACGGTCTCCAATTTCGAAAGGTCTTAGTTAGTTTGCAGTACTCTTTAGCCAGTTTTCCCATGAAGGTGAGATTAACATGAAATAGTCACAGTTGTCAGATGAGGGAATTCAGTAGGATCGGCTTGATTCAGGACCTTGACCCCTCAGCTGAACCCCCAGTGAGCCACGCAGCAGACAGAAATCTCAGCTAGAGAGTCTGAGGAGGAGCAGGAAGAGAGTCACATCCAGGCCAGGTGAACCGACATGTTACATCAGCAAGCAGAGACCCGCGCAGACTGACGCAGAACTCTCCCAGGCCCGACTGCTCCCGTCACGGAGAAATGCCCGGACTGGGGCTCATCAGTAAGGAACTTCACGGCTGCTCCCTCAGTGTCAGTTCCCACCCACCCGGGAAGGAAGCATGACTGCTGGGCTTAGTCAAACAGGCTCAGCTTCTTAGTTTTTTCCTGCTAAGTCCTGAATGTTCTAGTTTACTTTAGCCATACTGTAGTCAGCTCTACACTGCAAATAAAACATAGCCCCCTTCCAATTTCATCGCCGACTTCTTCCCATTCATCATGTCAGCTCTCAAGCAGGTGACGGAATCTTAAAGCTTCCACCGTAACACCAAACACCCAGCATTCCTCTGGTGCCAGCAGTGTTCCCTGGCGCCCACTTTATTAAGCACAGGGGAAGATTTATGTGCGTGTCAGCTCCGTCGCTGGTGGAGGGGATGGGAGGCGGACACCTTACTGAGGCTCAATATTGATGATAATTGTCAGCCAGGTTCCATCCGACTCTCTTTCACAGGTTAAAGCCGAATGATGCCAACAGGCAAAAGGGAAGACAATGATCATGCCCTCTTTTTGTAGGTGTCCTCTCTTAAACTGTGTGATGGAAGTAAGAAATGAGCAAGAAGCATATCTCCAACCAGACGTTTCATAACCTGCTACCCATTTTCTCCAATAATTCCTTCTTTCTTAGAGAAGGCATTTTAAACAAGTGGGATACTGGCAGGAAGAGATTTCATTAAGGCTCTCAATTTTTTCCATTATAGAGAAAAACTGTTGCAAAGGAAAGGAAAGAAAGCGATCTACTGGTAGGCTAGAAACTGGATTTTCTTTTAAAAGCAATTCATAGGTCTTTTTCCTAACCGAGTATTAAATTCAAGGCTGTTTTAATACATACTCATTTTTATAAAATATGAAATTCAGTCACGGTACCTGCCACTTTCTCATTCTTACAGGTTTTAACCACATTTGTTCCCAGAGCAGACACGCAGAGATACCTATGCTGTGGATGTGAGCCAAAGGAAGTTCGGTGCACGTGACCGCAGGGGAGAGCTGGCTGCACTTGGGGAGTTCTTCGTGGGGGTCAGGGCACGACCCTGGAAGCTGCTCTCTGCCCAGCGTCATCCCCGCCAGGGCGGGCAACAAGGGTACTTACGCAGCTCGCCCACTTTCAGGATCTCACACAGCATCTTGGTCAGCTCGATGCTACTGCGGCCGAAGGGACACTCATGCTTGTCTTCTCGGCTGCTGTTCTCAAGCACAATCTGTAAGCAGGAAGGGACGGGTCACAGAGGGCAGGGCTGCGCCGGAGCAGAGAAACAGCCACCCCAGCTCACCGAACCAGGCGCTCAGGGCCGGGGCCAAACTGCTCTCTCAGTGTATTCTCAGCACATACCGTGGCACCTAAACCCACCCATTTCCCTCATCGCCCACAGCCTCTGAGACCCTGGGAGAGGAGGCTTTATTTGCTGGTTGTCACTTACAGAGACGCCTATGGAGAGAATTGTTGCTGTTAATTTTCACCTGAGGATATTTTTTCCATTTTTTTTTTTTTAGTAAGAGTGGAAGGGTGGGTGGGAGGAAGAGAGAGAGGAACATCAATGTGAGAGACACATCAATTGGTTGCCTCATACACATGCCCTGACCAGGGCCAGGCATTGAACCTGCAACATAGGTAGGTGTCCTTGTCCGGGAATCGAACCCCCAACCCTTTGGTGCACAGGCTGACGCTCTCACCACGGAGCCACCAGGGCAAGCGAGTTTTGCAAAATAGTACATTAGAGAATGTCTTTACTTGAGTGATGATATAACTCCCCTTGTCATTCTCAGACTCGGAGGCTAATCATGAGATTTAGACAAGTGAGTGGAGCCCTGACTGGTTTGGAAAAGGGGAACCCGTGGGGAGAGTGCACTGAGTACCACCAGGAGCACAGCCTTTACTGTCCCTGGGAGTTACGATACAAAGTCTTTCTTGCAGTCTCTTTAGGAAGCATTGGTTCTGGGTTGGTGTATCTCTGAAGAAACTGCAGGTAAACTCCATCCAAACCCCTTTTCTCGCCGACCTGGGAAGGACATGGTGGGGCCCTGGAAAGTCTAGTTCCTCCTCATGGTCGGTCTCTCCTGCACAATCTTCCTGAACAGAATCCTCTCTGGTTCTAGCCAGGAATTCCAGCTCAGGAAGCAGGAGGCAGAACAATTAAATTCCCACCCATGGGGAGTCTTTACTTCTCTTTTACAAATCGTGTCTCGGAGACACAGGCATCCAGGAGCCAATCTGAACCTCCTGATGAGGGGCCATGAATGGAGAAACAGAGCCAGAAGACAGAACATAAAGACAGGAGACAGATGGTCTCCAGCCAGCTCCCAGCCAGGACCTTCCCTTGCACTTCACATTAACATCCGATTAACATTTCATGAGCATATCAATATTTAATGAGGCTGCAATCTGCATACACTGTAGGTAGAATTACTGCAGCCAATAAATGCTCTGGAAACATTTCCAAGGCACAGTTTATTAGCCAGCACTAAATTAAGGAGTAATTTAAGTAATCAATATGTAAATCAGTCTGGAGAAGCCCTGCTCTTTACTCTTTAACACGCCATCCATCATATTAACCCACCACCGAAGGAAAAGCAGGCCCCCCTCCCAGACCAGGGGTGGGCAAACTTTTTGACTCGAGGACCACAATAGGTTCTTAAACTGGACCGGAGGGCCAGAACAAAAGCATGGATGGAGTGTTTGTGTGAACTAATATAAATTCAAAGTAAACATCATTACATAAAAGGGTACGGTCTTTTTTTTTTAGTTTTATTCATTTCAAACGGCCAGATCCGGCCCACGGGCCGTAGTTTGCCCACGGCTGTCCCAGACTGATTTCCTTAGACACAGACCTTTAAAGATGCCTGTGTAGGTTTGCAGGTCAACACCCTTGCAGAAATGTTTCAGAAAAGGCTGTGATGATGAGTGTTAGTAATTAGATGTTACTATAATGAGAAACAATTCTTAAACTGGACGGTAGCTTCTTTATAAATTTAAAGCATTGCTATATCGATATTCAATTCCAACATTCTGGTATTAACTGTGTTGGCCTAAAACAGTTTGAAAAGCCCCATTTAAAAATATCAGGGCCTATTTTTCATCTTTATTTTTCCCTCCCTCTTCAGTTCTAAGAGCAAACACACTGGGACAGACACCATGATGGATGGGGCATTAAAACCTGCTGTGACGACTCACCCTAGAACACGTCTCACACCTAAGGAAGCTGTAACTGTCGCGTGTTTTATAGAATACAACATGGGTATTGGTGCAATATCAAGTGCCACACGTTTTATACAACACTACAGTTTACAGGGTACATATACATAGATCTACCCACTGATCCCCGGTAAGTCTGCATGATTGATAGGCAGGTATTTATTATCCTATTAAAAATGCTGAAGCGAGAGGAAGAGGTGAGGTGCTTGGGCCTTGAGTAGCCTTGGTTGCATGGAATGCAATTTCTGAATCTTCCATTTCCAAATCTCTTCCCGCCCTGTCATAGCTTACAATCGCCTTCACATATAGGCCGCCATAAACTCCATGGATTTCATGTCCAAGAGGCTAAGAGAACCTTGATTCATGTCCGCGACCTCACTGAAAGGAGTCCATAAATCCAGGCCCTCCTGGACAAAGGTCCCAGGGTCTCCCTTATCTCATTTATCCCTGAAGATGAGTGACACTCTCTTGGGTCAGTGACCGGAGCTGTGCAAACCGTCCCCACTGGTTTTAGTTCCATAAATGTTGACTGAGTTTCCAGTGGCCCAGATCACAAACCTGTGTGACCACTAAATGCTGAGTACCAGGCCGGCCACACTTGAGCCCACTCCTTCTCTGCCCCCTGGGCCGCCTGCTCTCTCAGTCTTGGCATCCTGTCACGGGCCTGATCCAGCCTGTTGTCATGGACACGCTTCCCTCCCCTGCTGCAGGGTGCTCCCTGTCGGGGGCAAGTCCAGTCCTTCCTGTTTCGCTGTAGCAAGGCCTGGAGTGAGCCCTCACCTTAGGAGGCTTCCTGTTCGTGCTGCTTCGACTCTGAGTGAGGGTCACATGAAGCACTGCGGTCTCCTCACGGCCACCAAGGACCATGTAAAACTTGTGCTGTGGTTACATAACCTTAACCATTATAAAGTGTCCCCCTAATAGTTCCAGTCCCCACCTGGCACCATTCACAGCTAATGCAATATTAGTGACTATCCCTGTGCTGTCCTGTACATCCCCGTGTCTGTTCTGTGACTGTCAACCTGCACTTCTCAATCCCTTCACCTTTCCCAGCCAGCTCCCCACCCGGCTCCCCTCTGCAGCCATCAGTCTGCTCTCTGTATCTGTGAGTCTGCTTTTGGGTTTTTTTTTGTTCATTTGTTTTGTTCTTTAGATTCCACATGTAAGTGAAATCACATATGGTTGTCTAACCATGAGTCTGTGCGCCCCTGAACCCCAAACAAAATAATATTGGAAGTAAACTGTAAGGGAAAAATAACCAGGCCAGTGTGGCTCAATGGTTGAGCATTGACCTATGAACCAGGAGGTCATGGTTGGATTCCCGGTCAGGGCACATGCCTGGGTTGTGTGTTTGATCCCCAGGGATGAACAAAGAGGGCGAGAAAGAAACATCAATGCTGAAAACAACTGGTCTACTATTGCTATCCTGACCACATGACCTCTTGCTCCAGGTGCTGCCATCTGCTTTACTGAGATATTCATATGGCAGTGGTCAGCAAACTGCGGCTCGGCAAACCACGGCTTGCGAGCCACATGTGGCTCTTTGGCCCCTTCAGTGTGGCTCTTCCACAAAATACCAGCTCTTCCGAAGTTTCAATTGCACTGTACGTGCTCACCCGCACGTGGTATTTTGTGGAAGAGCCACACTGAAGTGGCCAAAGAGCCGCAGTTTGCCGACCACGGTGACATATGGCTCTAGGAGCAGCTGTGAGGAAAACACACCCCACAGAAAACAAAACTGGCTGCCACAGAGAGGACTGACAGACAGCACTCAAGGGGAGTGAACTTATTCCTGAGTAGTCAGGTCCAACCAGGGTCTCTTTAGACGAGTGATTGTCTAACTTGAATGGGCAACAACATCCGAACCATCTGGAGGGTAAACAGAGTGCTGGGCTGTTCCCCAAGCTCTTATTCAGCAGGTTCAGGGAGGAACCTAAAAAAATATGCAAGCAAGCCCCAGCTGGTTTGGCTCAGTGGAGAGAGCATCGGCCTGCGGACTGAAGGGTACCGGGTCCGATTCCAGTCAAGGGCACATGCCTGGGTTGCAGACTCAATCCCCAGTACGGGGCATGCAGGAGGCAGCCGATCAATGATTCTCTCTCATCATTGATGTTTCTATCTCTCTCTCCCTCCCTCTTCCTCTCTGAAATCAATAAAAACATATTTTAAAAAATATGCAAGCAAACCAAGCCATACATTCCTCTGAGGCACAGGGTGGCCGAGGGAGGGAGTGTTAGCAAAGCACTGCTGAACACACTGAGCAATTATTTTGAGAATTCTCTTCTACAAAGAAACGAGCCCCACTGCACACCCTCCCTGAGCCCTAACTGGCCACTTAGCGGCAGGCGCCTGTCCCTGGGCAGGGCCGTGGCACCCAGCTGCTGAGATGTGCCGGACACCAGAGCAGAGTGTGCCAAGCGCTGTTTCCAAGGACAAAAGCACAAAGCACCCTGGGAAACAAAGGAACAGAACGAACAAGCGGTCCTATTGGTAAAAACACAAAGTACTGGTAGGAAGCACACACTGAGATAAGTAAAAACCCAGACAAATAAGAAGAATGGTATAAACCCAGCTAATGAGGTGAAATCCTTCCAGAATAAAATCAGGCAGTTGCACAGACAGAGGCATAATAAAAGCCATAAATATCAAATGGCAAGGAATCGACTGGGTAATGGTGTAGTAATTAAAGCCTGGAGGTTCATAATAGATGGAGAATTGAACATTAATCAACCGAAAAGAAACAGTGCCTGCACTTTGATAAAGTGCAAGGAGTGCGCGGCTGTGGGAGACACACCCAGCAACCCCTCCGCACTGTGCTGCCAAGCCCTCCCCTGGGGACGAAGCTGGTGGCAGAGAAGGGGAAGGGTGATGCTAGCAGGGATGACGTGTCTGTGCCTGCACTGGGACCCTGACGTCACTGCATCCGAGACACCGGCCAGCAGGCTTCTCTCTATGCCAGGATGTGTGTACCTGGGTCCAAGGATGGTAAGATCTTGTCTATTTAAATATATTTTTTATTGATTTCAGAGAGGAAGGGGGAGGGAGAGAGGGAGAGAGATGGAAACATTAATGATGAGAGAGAATCATCGGTCGGCTGCCTCCTGCACGCCCCTTACTGGGGATCAAGCCCACAACCTGGGCTTGTGCTCTGACCAGGAATTAAATTGTGACCTCCTGGTCAACATTCAACCAGTGAGCCACGCCCGCTGGGCACGTCTTGTTTATATAAAGCAGCGGTTCTCTAACTTGAGCTTGCATTAGAATCATCTGAAAACTTATTAAAACCCAGATCACTGGGCCCCACCCCCAGAGTTATGGTTCAGTGCTTGGGGTGGACCCACGAGCCTGCATACTCTCAGGAAATGTGGGCGCTGCTAGCTCGGGCCCACACTTTTCGAAACAACGATGGCAAGTTATGCCATGTCTACACTCCCAGCAAACCTCCCGGTTTCAAAGGCGTGGAAAGCAATGAGAGGAGGTGGAAGACCAGATGAATCTGATTTTGGTATTTTATTTTTTCTGTGACTAATAAAAAATATCAGTAAGAGTTAAAATTCATAGAGAGAGAATTCAGATTGGAGTTGCCCAGGGCTGAGGTTTGGGGGTTCGGGAGCAACTGCTGACAGGTGTGGGTTTTCTTTGGGGTTGATGCTAATTATGAGGTCTTGGAACTCAATGGAGGCGGTGTTTGCCCGACACTGTGCATGTATCCCCTGTCGCCGGATAGTGCCCTGTGACATGGTTAAGTGGATCTGACCTCACATGACACTAGAGGGAATACACCCGGAGTGATTACCAGGTGCAAACTCTCAAGTGTCCCAGTCGTCTGGTCCTCACAGACCATCAAGGCAGGACACCTGACGGCGAGGACTCTGCCTTGGAGTAGAGCCGCGGGCCCGCTGTCTAGCAGTTAAGATGTGCGGGGCCAGCACCCCGAGTGCAGGGCAAGCCCCACGACCTCCATGCTGGGGTCCGATCTGCTTCGTGGGAGGCATGGAAGGCTCCTATTCCCAAGCCAGGGCGTAGGACTGACCAGGTGGGGGTGCTAGAGGTGAAGGTTCAGAAAAGGCCCAGGATGCTAGTCCTGTAGGTCACCCAAGCACAGCCACTGAGGGAGGGACGGTGCCCGAAGGTGGCCAGGCTCCACTGCGTCCTCCTGAGGTGCCAGCCACTTGCACACCCTTGCATCTGTGTGTGAAAGCTCATTACTTTCATTTTATATTTTGTTAATCCTCATTCTTTTCCCATTGATTTTTTTTTTTAAGAGTAGAAGGGAGGGAGTAAGGGAGGGAGAGAGAGAGAGAAAAACTTCAATATGAGAGAGAGACATTGATGGGTTGCCTCCTCCACACACCCTGACAGGGGCCAGGCATCCAACCTGCAACCCAGGTACGTGCCCTTGACTGGGAATCGAACCCGTGACCTTTTGGTGAGCAGGCTGACACTCTACCCATTGAGCCACACCAGACAGGGCAAAGCTTCTTATTTTGCAGCTATATTCTACGCTTGGTCTTCTCAAACATAAAGCACTCACAGATCTCCACAGGCGCTTGCTAAATGCAGATTCCCACCCAACGGGGGGGGGGGGGGGGGGCGGGACGGAGAGGGAACAGCCTGGTTCCCGTCTTTCTAAGCAGCACCCAGGAGATGCTGACACTGCTGGGCCAGGGACCACACCATGAAAGGCAAGGAAGTCTACTCCTTCATCTCTACTGTTAAAACCCGAGCCCCACTCTCTTCCGCTCCCTGGGATCTAGTCATTGCAAGTCGTTTCTTTAAACATTTACTATGCTGAGTACCTTGCCAGATGCTAAAAATACACACATGAACAGAATACCACCTTCGGGGGCTTGCAATCTACTGGGAAGACACGAGGGGATGGCACTTGCAAGGTGGCCATCTTTCCTTGCTGCACGCTCCCAGGAAGTGTGGGCGCTGCTAGCGGTCCCCTTCTACCTACTCGGTGTTGTCTGCATGTTTTCAAGGACAGGTCTCTCTCTGTGAGAAGATGCACGTAAGAGGCAATGTGGAGGCGGTACGCTTCCTCCAGGGGGGAGCCTCGGAGGGGAGACACTGATTCTGGGTTCTCTCCCTAGGGGCCTGTCAACATCGCACCCAGAGGTGCACAGGCCACGGAAGCGCCTGGGAAAGGGATCGTGATGATCAGAGAAGCCCCTCCGCATCCTGGGGAAGCGTCGCCATAAATCTCCAGATGGCAGGGCGGGACTCTGACTCACAACGCTGGGCTGCAGAGTACAGATGCCTCTGTCCCCTCCGAGGAGCGCCAGGCGCCGGGATGCTGGCGCTGTCTGGCAGTCGCTGTCGGATGAAAAATGAGGCCTGACATCTCTCAAGCCTCATTCCTCACTGGGAACTCGTCACCACCGTCGCAACAGTTACTGTCGTCTTAGAGCCAAGTCACGCTCTGCATAGATTGGGACGTGTTTGGATGGAACTCGCTTTACTAACAAACACCTTCCAGGAGGGCGAGTGATACAACAAACGCCTAAGAAAGACCACACCTTGTCCGCCCACTTCGCTCAGATCCTACACTCCCTCTGGCTTGAAGGGGAGCAAAGGGGAGGAGGGAGGATGCTTCCCATCCTCTTCCGGACAATGTCAGTCAACATTCTCCAATCACATGACTTCTGATACACATATTAAATGAGCTCCAGTGGGCAAGTTACTTACTGAAACCTAATTAAGAAACTAAGCCACACTTGCATTTAATGGCATGTGGGAATGAAATTTTTCATCTATAAACCTAGCCTTTTAGAAGAACTTCATCTCATTCCATCTCATTCTCTCTAAGTGTCCGGATCTGGGCTACGGCTGCCAAAGAAGAGATCTCCTCGTGGACAGTGTCTGCAGGGCTATGTCCACGGGGGGCTCTTTGTGGAAACTGCTTCCCTGACACCCCTCTAGCCCCCTGCCCCTCCTGCACTGGTCTGCATGTCCCCTCCCCTGACCCAAGCCAGGTCACTTTCTCCAGAACACCGCATGCAGTCCCTTCCTCTATAGCTCACAGCCTGTCTGTGACTTCCTTACAGCGCTTCTCCCGTCTGCTCCGCACTGTGGGGCCCCAGGCTGCCAGGCTCGCAGCTGACCTGCCCCCTCTGCCAAAATAACTCCCTAAACCGTGTCTTCTCAGTCACTTGCCGATACAGACTCATATGTACTCCTGTAACATACATAGGTTCCCATGGCTGCTGTAACAGACTTGGGGTAAGGCTAACACCATGGGCTCATCAGTCCTGAACGGTGGCCATTCTGATGGTCGAACCAGCTCACTGACAGGCAGAGTTCTGCCAAGTCGGGTTCCAGTTTTGATCCTCAGACACAAATCACCTACGACTATGAAGGACCTCGGAGGGGAAGAGGGGAGTGACACTGAGCAAGAATTCAATGCATCAAATAGTTAACAAATAATTTAGACAGTGAGGACAAACGTCAAAGAGAGACAGAGTCCCGGCTCACAAATGTCATGTTTGAGAGAGATAATGATCAAATAATAATAATAATAATAATAATGTAATTCCAAATTGAGTGAGTGCATAAGGAAGCAAAACCAAGGAAATAAACAAGAAAACAAAAAAGGAGCCAGAGGATGAAGTCCTAAAGAATGCGTGGGAATGAAGGGGGCCATGGGGCAGGGATGCAGAAAGGAGAGACTGAGCCAGGGAACTGCATGTGCAAAGGTCCTGTGCTAAAGGAGCTTCAAGAACTGAAATGCCAGCCACGCTGGCTTCCCTGCCTTAGGGATTGCACGTTTGTAAATAGGTATGAATGGCACAGATCAAGGTCATGAATTCCAACAGCCTCCAAGTATATGGACCCTTGTACAGAATAACATTGATAAACCAGCCAGAGAGAAGTTAGTTACAAGGGTTGTTATATTTGTTACTAGCAGTGTTTCAGTTGCTTTATAAAACACAAGAAGAGTAGTCTGTATTAGTTATGACTTATGCTAAACTTTGGAATCTTGGGTTTTACCAACACAGGGAAAAAGTTGATAAAATTAAGGTCAAGGTAAAAATAAAATTACCTGACAGTGTCAAACACTCCTGGGCACACCAGGTGTATTGAACAGCTCCTAAGGGGAAAGCTATTTTTGCCGAATACGATGGGACCATTGGGAACACTGCCACCTACATTTTATTACACCCATACGAAATGCCTTCCGATTTGGTGGGCAGTTTGCTCACACTGGCTGGACTCTGGTCACATGAATACAATTTAAAACCAAAAGTCAGCAGTGATTCACCCATGGCTCAGCATATCGGGGACAAAGTCATCTGGGGCACCCCAAGATAGCTGCTAACTGGGCTTCCATTCCAGGACAGACCAACCACCCGAAGGACAGCTGCAGCCAAGGAGGTCGTAGCACAGTGGTTCTCAACCTTCTGGCCCTTTAAATACTGTTCCTCATGTTGTGACCCAACCATAAAATTATTTTCGTTGCTACTTCATAACTGTAATGTTGCTACTGTTATGAATCGTCATGTAAATATCTGATATGCAGGATGGTCTTAGGCGATCCCTGTGAAAGGGTCGTTCGACCGCTAAAGGGGTCTCGACCCACAGGTTGAGAACCACTGTCATAGCGTGTTCAAGATGGAAGCCTATGCCTGGCCGGGTTGCCTCAGTGGTTAAGCGTTGAACCAGGAGGTCACCGGTTTGATTCCTGGTCAGGGCACATGCCCGGGTCTCTGCTGGATCCCCACTAGGGGGTGTGTAGGAGGCAGCCAATCAATGTTTCTCTCTCATCGATGTCTGTGTGTTTTTAATTTATCTTTACTGTTGAAAGTATTACAAATGTCCTCTTTTCCCCCCCTTTGACCCCCTCCACCCTGCATCTGCCCACCCGCCCCTGTAGTTACCACACTACTGCCTGTGTCCCTGGGTTATGCATATATGTTCTGGATGTTCCTATCTCTCCAACCCTCTCCCTTCCTCTCTCTCTAAAATCCATAAACACATTTTTTTTAAAAAAGAGGAAACCTATTTCTGTGGCCTCCTTCCTCTGGTGACTGGCAATCCAGCGAGGGGCAGGGCACCGGAACTCCTGACTCAGGCACTCATTCAACAGGCGTCTGCTGAGAGCCTCCATGTGCCTGTCGCTGCGCTGAGCCCTGGGCCGGCAGGGCAGCACCCAGCCCCGTCCTCAGGCGGCTTACACACCAGCACAGGTGGGAGGGAACAAACAAGAAGGTGGATGGAGAGCACATACATAAGCATTGCATTTGGGGGAAAACAGAGGGGCATGAGGTAGACGCGGAGCAAAGGGGTGAAGTTCCTACCTGCTATTTGGTGGCGAAGAAAGGCCACGCTAAGCCTAGAGAAGGGACAGAGGGAGCCACATGGCTCCTGGGGAGCAGACTCCCAGGAGAGGAAGCAGGAAGTACAAGGCCCAGACGCCAGAGGGCACCTGCTATGCTAAGGTCAACAAGGATGCTATGGACTAAACAGTGTCCTGCCCTGCCCCACCCCCCCATTCATATGTTAAAGGTCTAGCCCTCAGTACCTAAGAAGGTGAGTGCATTGGGAGAAGGAGCCTTTACAAAGGCAAATGAGTTAACAGGAGGCTATC
This sequence comes from Myotis yumanensis, assembly GCF_028538775.1. Taxonomy (NCBI): domain Eukaryota; kingdom Metazoa; phylum Chordata; class Mammalia; order Chiroptera; family Vespertilionidae; genus Myotis; species Myotis yumanensis. Next base: position 79,967,878 of record NW_027223760.1, read on the forward strand.
AGGGTGGGGCCCCTATCCAGTTCACTGGTGTCCTTATAAGAAGAGGAAGGGACAGCAGGAAGGTGAGTGCTTATGAGGATGACCATGGGAGAACACAGCAAGGCAACCGTCTGCAAGCCGATGCGAGAGGCCTCAGGTGACACAACCCTGCTGGCACCTGGATCTCAGACTCCCAGCCTCCGGAGCTCTGAGACAGTACACTTCCGTGGCTTCTGCCCATCTGTGTTCTTCTGTGACGGCAGCTCTAGCAAACTCCCACAAAGGAGGTCTCTGTGATGGAGCTGAGTAAGGGAGGCTTAGATGGACATAAAGACAGCGAGGCAGACTGTTCTAGGGCCTGGAGGCCATGGCCATGGATCTGGACTTCACTCTGAGTGAGAGAAGAGCCACTGGAGAATTTTGAGCAGAGAAGAGATGAGACCAAGTTTGAGAAGGGTCACTCTGGATTCCTAATATTCTGGCTATTGTGCTGAGAACGGACACGAGGAGTAAGGGCGGAAACAGGCTGAACCAATTAGGAGACTACTGCAATACCACAAGAGTGATTTAATGAACTGGAGCATTATAAAGATGGAGAAGGGCAGAGGTGACACTGTGGATATATTCTGTGGGGAGAGTCAGGAGGATGTGCTGGTGACTGAGTCTTCTTCATGAAATGAAGAGTAATCCACTGAGCCAGAGGTTTCAGAGTCACCAGGAAGGTCCCTGAGCAACTGCATTCAACACCGCGACCCACTTAAACAACAGTTCTGAGCAGGTTCAGCCAAGCTTAGCTCCTGAAGAAAGCGATCTATTGCTGAAGGATATTTGTGACAAAATAACAACCGAGCACAGGAAATCCCAGCAGTGGGGCAAAGCTACCAGCTACTCTCCATGGTTCAGATGTTATTTTTATTTTTTCCTACTGAAAAGCTACTAGTAAACAGGGGACTTCTGGTTTCTGGTCTGACATGTAAAAACCTTAGAAATCGTCACTTCTAAACTTGCAACAAGTAAAAGGTTGAACACACTGAAAGTCAACACTTCTCCTTAGTCCCCACAGAAAACTGAGGGCACAGTGCAAACTATCCCCCTCAAAACATGTAAGGTCACAGCTCAAGGGCACATGCTCACTATAAGACTGAGACCCAATCACAAGACTGTAGGACACGGCCCCCCCCACCCCGCACGCTCCCAGCTCATCAAGAGCTCCTGTTCTAGTAACCCCAGCTCATAGCTCCAGGAACAAAAAGCACCAGGTCCTGCTGGAGAAGGAGTTTCCAGGAAACCCACAGACAACAGGCAGAACAAGAACAAGGACCCAGAGGAAATCGCAGCCTCTGACACCCACAGCCACAGCCAACAGTAACAGGCTAGTTCCTAGCCAGATAAACATGGAACCTCACACTAAAGGCCCATTCATCTCAGCTCCCGTTACCCAACACCTCACACCTTTAACAACTAAATCACAATTACAGCAGAAAGGGGAAAGGCAGCCGCTGAGCTCCGCACAGTGAAGGTAAAAACAAACAAACAACCTGCCCAGCTGACATGGCTCAGGGGTTAAGTGTCAATCTATGAACCAGGATGTCACAGTTTGATTCCCGGTCAGGGCACATGCTTGGGTTGCAGGCTGGATCTCCAGTGTGGGGTGTGCGGGAGGCAGTCAATCAATGATTCTCTCTCATCATTGATGTTCCTCTCTTTCTCCCTTTCTGAAATCAAAAATTAAATCCATAAGTCTAATTAAAGTGGAAACAGAAAGGAAACAGGTCATCACAGAACACGTACTCAATAGCCATTGCTTTAACTAGCATAGTGAGACATGAGAGTGGACAATGGGGACTGAGAGAGAACCAGCTGGGAGAAGAATGGGAAGACATCACTGGGTCTAAGACAGAGACCCCAGGACAGTGACTGCGGGCTACCGGCTTCGCTGGTACCCCAGTGAGGGAGGGAGTCAGCCACAGGGGAGGCTGCCTGTAGTTTCTAACCTTATGATTCACACTGGGCTTAGGTTCACGGTGTGTCACCTGCACACAGTTCATTCTATAGCTCGTTTTATTTTCTCTCAAGCAATCCATCACTGTGTTTTTAAAGTCTCACCATGTTTTAATGATTAAAAAAAACAAACAAAACAAAAAGGTAAAAACTTTCAGCTAGAGCTAAGCAAAAATTCTGAAACTCATACCCAGCTCGGGCTGTTGGAAAAGGAGAATGAAACAGACAAATACCGTGTTTTAGACCTGCTTTAGATTTCAGGTACCGAATCCGGGACCTACAGAACTCAGGGGTGTGAGCACAGCGCACACACAAGGCTGTACCCAGCAGTCATGAATGCACATGGAACCTGCCTTCCTCAGATGGCAGGTCTTTGGAGATAAAACCAAGCCCACACTGAACAATGAGCTCATCCTGGGGCCTGAAGCTTGCACTCAAACTGCTGGCCTGGATGTCAGAAATTCTGCCTCCCAGTGCAATTAGCAAATCTAATCACACACATTCACACTCTCAAGAGGTCCTGATTGGCAGTCACAGCTTGGATATTCACAATCAATGGAATTAATGCCACTATTTTTAAAACATGAAAAGACACTGTACAGAAAAACAACAAGCCTCTGACTTGTGAACCTTGGTCAAAGAAAGAATAGAAATAAAAGCCAAGAATGAAGTATTTAAATGAATGATTAGACAGAGAGTCATGTTGGAGTCCCAGCAAGGCCGTCTTGGGTCCTTGTTATTCTAAATGGATTCTGTGCTCCAGATCATCTAGAAGGAAAACGTTACTCAAACGAAAAAGGCTCCTTTACATGAAATGTGTTTAATTGGCAACATATAATTTCATTTCAAAAAGAATTAAGAGCAATTGCTGCTGAAGCCGTTTTGGGGAGATGGGGAGGGGATGATCTGTCAACACTATGGGAACAAAAAGTGATGGGCCACCAAGCTTTGTTCCAACCGCTTGCTTCACAGTTAAGTTTAATTACACATTACATGCTGTCCTGTAATTATGTCGCTGGGGAAACTGCCAATTTCCCCTCTTGAGATGTCAAAAGTTCCCTAATTTACTTTAAAGACTCAACATTGCCTCCATCAGCACCAACCTTAGTGTAAGCAGGGTATTTGGCTCCTGTTACCTTAAAATGCAGGCTGCTTGGTCTGACATATAGTTCTGGGGCCCACTGTGAGGAAAGCCCCAAGAACGCTGGTCTAATGTGTTTATAATAAGATCTGGTGGCTTTTTTTCTTGAAAATTTACACCTCGAGAATTTGAGAAGCATGCCATTCCTTTTCCCAACTGTTGGGAGGCTGAAACTAAAGTCCTTTATTCTTAGCAAGAGAATAAACAGAGAACACAAGATGAAGCCCTCGCTCTCCAGAAATCCACGCCAAGAATGGAAAGACAGCAAACACTGAGCATCTGCATATGAAACCCCTGGGAGATGGAACCCGAACCAAGGAAGACTTGATGAATTGGGAAAGGCAAAGGGCAAGTAGATGATTGAGCACTTACTGTGTGCATCCAGAATTTTACAGAGGTCACTGCAGACCACCAGTATCAGTGGCCACTAACTCAAGTCCCCCAAGTACCAGGCAGACAAGAATGCAGGAAGCAGCCAGACAGAATATAACAGGGAGTTCTGGCACTTGGTTATTTGGAGAGAGAGAGAGAGTAAGCCCTGCCTACAGGCAAGTCAATCATCTTCTCATTAAAAATACTGTGCCAGTTGAGCGAAACACACCCATAGGACTCGTTTGAACTACAGCTGCAACCCCTGGATGAGTCTGCAAACTCCTAGGAGGCATTGGCTCTGAACACTGGAAGCAGACTCCTTGGTTTTAAAGTCAGCTCTGGCACTTCCTTAGCCGTGTGATCCTGGGCAAACCTCCCAACCGCTCTGTGTGTCAGCTCCTCATCTGTAAAATGGAAATACTAGCAGGGCTGACTGCATAGGGGTGTTGTGAGAAATTGTTAAAAGCGTTTAGTGCGGTTGTTATTGCATAGCAAGCTCTGGGCTTGCTATTCATTATGTTTATAGCAATAAGAGAAAAATTTCCCCAAATGGCTTTGAACTTGAGGTAGACCTCAATGGACAGAAAGATCTATGTGCTAAAAGAAGAGGGTACAAAGGTGACCTTATTTTCCCGTCTCTGGAAGCATTGAAGGGAAGACTACAAATAATGCATGTTAAGTACTCAAAAATTCCAAGGCCTCAAAGATAGTAGCTACTCTCACATGGGGCCATCCCACAGCATTTCTCTTCAGCACTGCATCGAGAGTCAGACCTTCCTGGCCCTTTGGTGAGTTGGGGTCTATGCCAATATTTTCCCCAAATATTTTAAAAAAATATTGTTTACTAAGTATACATCACAAGGAGAATAAAGTTAAAGGTTCAGTGTAAACATACTTTAAATTTTTAATAAAATAGCTATAATGAAAGAATTTGAAAAAACAATTCTTAGCTACAAATACCCTCTACTTTATTTATGCATTATAATTTTTTCCTGATTTGGTATAGTTTTAGGAACATACATGAGCCCTAGCTCAAAATGCACAAAACCCTTGTAATTAATCTTATTTTTAAAGGAATTCTATGTTTCCCCCTCAGGAAATTCATTCTCTTCTACCACAATTACCCAGTGTGCAAATATATTCCAACTGGGTGAAATATTCATCACAAATGAACATTTACAAAGTATGTTGAGACAAGAACTGCAGGGTTCAGAGAACGAGTTTCCAGAATTTTCCTTTAGTTTTGTTACTGGAAGCCTCAATGTTTCGTACATTCTGCAGTTAGTTGGATAACAGCCTCATTAAAAATACACTTTGTTTATAACATAGCATCAACTCAAAGAGAGAAGAAACCCGTACAGAGGGGTCAGGTCTGCTCTGTACCACACTGACCCATCGCCAGGGAATTTCTCTAAGAAGCAGGGCCACTGTTTAAAATCAGGTCGCTGGGAAAGAAGCAAGGCCTGAGTGATTCTGATACAGTTCAACACCGATGACCGATAAAACAGCGAGATGTGCGCCTGCTCAAAATACTGTGGAAAACTGCAGAGAAGTCACGTTTTTATGATTCGATGGATGTGGCTAGGATAGGTCACCTCTAAAAATCCAGAATTCAGCAAGAAAACCTAAAGAAGGAAACAAAAGAACGCTAGACGAACAAAACAAAAAACACCCTGCTGTCTTCCTCTGCCTGAAGGTCTAGTTTCTGGTGTCGAACTAGGCCCTCCTTTCCCATTGGCCACCACGTCCGCCGCCATGCATGGCACCAGCCTGGCAGATGGCAGGTGTTTGATAACATTTCCTGACCGACTCAGTCAATGAATACATGTGAATGTCGAAAGGGATTTCTCTTCCTATAGTTAGATTTTTGTTCAGCATCTAAGAAGACGAACCGTTCTTGTTTTCTGTGGGAATTTGCTTTTCCTCTGAAAAAAGATAAAAACAATAACAGAAGCACCTCATTTGCATGCATCTGGCTTTTGCTGTGGCACTGAAATAGCTGATCTGATGTTTTGAGGGTCTGGAATCTTGCACAGCAGCTCGTGTCTGGCTGTAAGGCCGAGAGGGTCCCGGAGGACCTCCAACAGGCTCTGAGCCTCCTCCGATGCTGAAATACTTCTGCACGCCACTCCGCGTGTCAACAGACTGAAACTGTAACCACATGTGAGATCTGGGAAACCTCACAGAGATGCCTTCAGTAGGCTCATTCATTCCTTTAAATAATTTTAAATCACCCTGGCTGGTTTGGCTCAATGGATAGGGCGTCAGCCTGCAGATTGAAGGCTCCCAGGTTCGATTCTGGTCAAGGGAACATGCCTGGGTTACAGGCTCGATCCCCAGTAGGGGGCGTGCAGGAGGCAGCCGATCAATGATTCTCTCTCATCACTGATGTTTCAGTCTCTCCCTCTCCTTTCCTCTCTGAAATCAATAAAAATATATTTTAAAAATAAAGAATTTTAAATCATTTTCATGCCAATCAAGTACTTGGTAATATGGAGAAATATATGAAAAGATGACCTTGGTTTTCAAGAATGCACAGTCTAATGAAGACATAAAGTTTGTCATGAAACAGAGGGAGGCGCTGCCTCTCCTGCATGTGGGAATGACTTCTGTCAGGGCAGACTCAGGAAGGTCATGACTGAGCACACACACTTCTCCATGTTCCCAGCAGCTTCCCGTGTTTCTAATCACTTCAATGATTCTGGCCCCTTTCCCTCCACGCCAAGGGCAGACTCATGGTGTCCATATCACTCTACGCCCAGAGACGGGAGGCCTCCGAGTGGGAAGAGCCTGGGATTTGAAGGTCAAAGACGCTGGTCCAGATTCCCATTGGCCGTCTGACCTAGAGGAACGTCTGCTCCTCTCGAAGCCCCATTCCCGAGTCTATCACACGGTGATAACAAGGCTTATGTCATGGGCTCTTCTTGAAAAGCGAGCTACTCTAGGGAACAACCCTTGTATGTTGCCCGACCCACACTGAGGACTCATCTTCTCTGCTCAGACAAGGATGCAGGTGATCCCATGGAGAGTTCATCCTGAAACTGTGGCAGCGTTCTTCTTCAGCATTCGTTAGGGCCCCACTTCCACCTCAGAGCTGGCCACCACGGTTTGGGACCCTTAGGTTTGCTTGTCATGACTTCTACTTTGAAGCTGAAACTCAGCTCCCACAACAGCCAGCGTGAGTCTTGAACCAAATGAAAAAAACAAGTAATTTGGGTTTCTTTGCAGGTTCCAGTGAAGAATCAAATACACCAAGAATATATATTCTGAGTCCATATTTCCGTGGAGCCACTAAGCTTGTCATTCCAGAAAGAGCAATAGCAACAACAACAACAATAACAAAAACAACAACAAAGAAAAACAACAACAACAATACAAAGACATGACATCTCAGCTCTGTGCCACTGCCCTGTCTGTGACGTGTGAGTGACCGCAGGACCACGGGAGGGAGCGGGCACTGCACTCCACCTCTCAGACAGGCCTCGCTGGGGAGAAGTATCTGCAGAAAACAAGCAATTCTGCCCGGCCAGTGTGGCTAAGTGGTTGAGCTTTGACCTATGAATCAGGAGGTCAGGGTTCGATTCCCGGTCAGGGCACATGCCCAGGTTGCCAGCTCGATCCCCAGTGGGGGTGTGCAGTAGGCAGCCATTCAATGATTCTCTCTCCTCACTGATGTTTCTCTCTCTCTCCCTTCCTTTCTGAAATCAATAAAAATATATATATTTATAAAAAGAAAATAAGCAATTCTGTCCCTTATAGACCGCACAAGTGTGACCCACAAGTCTGAGGTCGCCAAGGACTCCAGATCTGACTCGGGCACAGCGGGTGCCCAGACCCACAATTCCTCCTCGTATGCTGTGCCCACCCACGTGTGGGCTAATTCAATCCCATCCCTGCTCTCCCCAGGACACAGCTCCAAGTTCACTCAAGGGTTCACGAGAAGCCAGGCTGCCTGTCCATAAATCCACGTTCAAAAACATACCTCCAGTCACTGCTGGAAGCACGAAGCCGCGGTTCTCAGATGGTAACACACACACTGATCACTGGCAAGAGACCGTTTAAGTAAAAACTGAAGAGACTTTACTCACGTAACTAACAAGAAATTATTAAACTCCGCCCTGTGCCAGGTGCCACGGAGGCAGGCTTGTGGCCAGGGGTTCCCCGGCGCGTCGGAACTCGGTGTCTGAGGTCATCCTCGCAGCTCCATGGAGAGTGGGTTCGAAGGTCCCGGGACACATAACATACAGACTGTGGAGTCTATGCAGACTTGACCTTGGCTGCCCTTTCTCACTGCCTACTAGCGGGCCCACCACACAGATGCCCCACACACAGCTAAGGGTCTGCATGTCTCCACGGGAACAGCCCTTACAGACCGCATGGTGTCACTAAAGACACGACCACCCAACATGCGCTCAGCCACTAAGCCCCACCTTCTTCCCCAGCGACACCAGCTTCTTTTCGATCCAGAATAACTCATTCGAGCTGCTGCGCCACTACCCGGTGCGGGCTGCCAGCGCTTCTCATAACCCCACTTGGATTTCCGCTGCCGCCGCGAGTCTCACCTTTGTTTTCTAGCTCTCGGTCGCCCCCAGCCCGCTCCCGTGGCGCCCTCTCTCCTCCCTCTTTGTAAAAAAAAAAAAAAAAAAAAAAAAAGAAACACTTCGGAAACTCCTCACGGCCTTCAGGCTCAGTCCAGACACCACTACGCAGCGACAGGTTCCCGAGGAGCCAGCCCCTCTGCCTCCCTGGCCGTGACCACGCGCACCCTCTAGGCGGTAGACATGGTAGCATACGTTTAGGCACAGCGTAACAGGACCTTTGGTTCCCTGAACAAAGCACACACCTTTCTGCCTTTGCTCAGCTTCCCTCCGCTTAGCATCCTCCCCTCCCTCCCTCCGTTCCCCTGATTAAGAACTACCCGCCGACCTTGGTGCAGGGACTGCTTCCTCCAGGAAGCGTTCCTGGCCTGACCTCCACATCTGTGACCAGAGTCTGTGTCCCCAATTCTCCCACCTCCCCAATCAAAATACATTCCCAGTGACGGGGAAAGTGCCTGATACTGACCTCTCCCCCCAGGCCCCACCCTCCTTTCTGTTTTATACAGAAAGCTCCTCAACGACAAGACTCCTGAGTGACGCGGTCCTTGGGGAGTCCTGTCACCTCGCTCCCCGATGGGCCTTTGGTGGTTACTCAGTAACCTGGGCAGCCTGGGGGGTTGAGGAGAAAAGTCCCAGGGATCATGTCTATCGGATGGGCAGGGGGAGGGAGAGGACCCACCAGAGAGACCAGGGCAGCCAAGGGGAGAAGCAAGACATGGCAGCGACAGAGGACAGCAAGTGGCAGAGTGTCCAGTGTGGGAGGGCGGGGAGCTGAGAGGAGGCGGGAAGACTGCCCTGCCTCCCTCTGGACAGCAGCCGGTAGAAGCCCAGGTGGGGGTGTGGCAATGTGGGTGGCAGGTGAACAGCAGGCGACAAGATGGGTTGGGGAAGGACAGAGGCACCGTGTTTGAGCCAACATGACGGTGGAGGGGTGTCAAGCCCAGAGGAAGTATTTGCGTGTGCATGTGTGTGAGTGTGTGCGCACGTTACAACTTCTTTACAAAACCTCTTTGTGACTCTGACTGGAAAAGTAAATGGTGAGGCTCTGATGGGGAAGTGAATGGTGAGGCTCTGTCAGGGGAAAGGCGAATGTCTGCTCAAGGGCAGGGAGAAATAACACATAAACCACGGCGTTCAGACAGATCTGCCCTGTCACGAAAAAGAGCAAATCCTAACAAAAAGTAAACTTAGGAAAAAGTACCATCTTTACGTTTCAGAAAGGACTGCTCTGCTCCTGAGCACACTTACTCAGCTGTCTGAGAGCACTAGCCCCAGGTTCTACAGCCCAAGTTCACCATCACTGGTATCTTTCGCAGCCACCACAAAGCCTCCTGCCGGAGGTCTCCGCCCCCAGGCTGTTCCTGTGACCCAGGCATTCGGGAAAACAGCTTCCGCTTCCCATCCGCCAGGCCCAGCGTCAGGTGGGGCCCAACAGCCTCGGGAAAGTGACACTTCCGAGAAAATACTCATCTCAGTTACAGGAATGTCTCACCAATAAGAAACAGTGCGTGTGGACAAGAAGGGCCACGTTTTCCTTGTATAAGTAGGTTCTTCATTTAAGTTCCTACTGGAGATAAATTCCGTACGGTTTCCATCACAGTCATTTCACTTATGACGGTTTAAAAGAGTGCGTTGAGGAGAATGGGCTGAATACGTTAAGTTACTTTTCATGAGACATATGCTGCTTATGCAATTAACAATGCATTCAGCATCACTAAGCTCTAATTTTAGAAACATTCTCCGTCCACAAACATGAATCATTAATTCTGAATTCAATTTCCACACAGCTCGTTTTCACACGCAACCTTCCAGAGGCTATACTACACAGTATCTCAAATATAAATTCACTTCTTTGCAAGCAGATTACACTCCTAGAAAACATATCTGCGCAACAAATATACACACATTACAAGCCAAATGAAACTTTTATGAAAAACAAAACCATTTTCTTCTCCGGCTTCATAAATCCCCCCTCACGCTGTGTCGTAAACACACACAGTGATGTATGTCAGTCACTCCTCAACAGACAGGCAGAGAGGGAGACACTTTTCTTAAGGGAGATTGCACTTCTGGCCACGATCCGATCTCCCATCTTTCAGAGAAATGCACCAAAACCCTTCGTCTAATCAAATTACAAGTAATATTTCAGGGGACGCCAAAGCTTAGCAAGTGGCATGTATGGGAAAGTGTATGAGGTTTTCTCTCAGTCCCTTCACCTTTCCCCCGCCCCGCAGCGCCCCTCCCCTCTGACAGCTGTCAGTCTGTTCTTTGTCCACGAGTCTGTTTCTATTCAGTAAAACACATTTCAAACCAAGTGCCTGCAGGGAACCCAGGGCCTGGCGTCTTTGTCAAAGGGGCCATGCCTGGGTAGCACACTTTTTCATGGTGAAGATGTCCCATGTATTAGAGGTTTGGGCCGGCAGCACCCCGCCGGGCATGGTGAGCGCCAAAGGAACAAGCCCACACATTTCCAAATGCCCCCAGGAGGCAGTGCTCCCGTTTAGGCAAGAAATTTCAGCGCAAACCAACGGAGTCGCCCACATTTGCATCACCAGAGAACCACGGGGTGAGTCCCAAACCCCGGTGTCCCGGAGCCAGCACCACCGGGAGGGACCAAGAGAAAAGGTGAGTAACAGACGCTTGCCTTTCTATAATCTCCGCCCCACTCATCTTGCACTGGACACTCGTTCCTCACGCGCTAAGCTGACATCTAGTCATCCTTGGCACTGCTCGCCAGTTCTCTTGTCCCATTTGTCCACATCCTGCTCCACCCAGCCTGGGGTGGGTGCACCCCATCCTGACCGAATCTGGGCTCCTCACCCTGAGGACAGGCAACAGGTGTCAGCACAAGCCCAGGACCTCCATGGAGCAGCCCCAAAGGGCAGGCCTCCTCTGTCACAGTCCCTACGCTCCCCCTCATCCTCACCTGGTCCTCCCCACACCTGCACTCCCCATCAGCGGGGGCATCTTCCCTTCTCCTTCTGCTGCGCCCACAAAGGGGTCCACCTCTGCGCCTCTCCCATTCTTGGCTGTTTATCTCACTGTATCTCCAGCAATGGGCAGAGGTGGTGCCGGAGGGAACCCTGGGCCCCTGCTCCAGAGTGTTAGAGTCCACAGTTTCCACTCTCGTCGGAGCCATGCAGGGTTCTGGTAGAGAGCTCATTTCCGTCCTTGTTACTGACACCTAAGAGCTTCTGTCATAATTAGATATTGAACCACATAATCCAGTTTTCCAGTACTATTGTATTTGTAAAAAGTATACTTTTATTATTGGTTTCAGAGTAGAAAAGAAAGGGGGGGGGCGAGAGGGAGAGGGAGAGGGAGAGAGAGAGAAACAACAATGATGAGAGAGAATCATTGACTGGCTGCATGCAGGAGGATCCCCACACTGGGGATCGAGCCTGCGACCTGGGCATGTGCCCTGACCAGGAATCGAACCTGGGACCTTCTGGTTTATAGGTTGATGCTCAATCACTGAGCCACCCTGGCTGGGCTGTGCTATTGTATTTTTCAATGTCATCACATGAAGAATACTTAGAGGTGAAAAGTCTTTACGTCATTGCCCCTGGTGGGTTTCATTTCATTTTCATTTTTACTTCACTGAGTGATGAAAGCCAAACCTCTGGGGCCGCTCATCTCAGGGGAACGCCTCCATCCCTGTGAGCTTGAAATTCAAGTTCAGCAGGAAACCTGTGACCACGAGGGGCTGCGAGCTTACCCGGATGTAGGCGTCCTGGTGCTGCTTGGCGAAGTAGAGCATGTTGTCCAGGGCTAACATCCCCGGGGGCGTCTGGGTAAAGTCCATGGCGGGGTTGACGTGATTCTGTGATTAAAACACAAGGTTGAATCAGGTTAACGCCTCAGTGGACCCACCAGCCAGCAGAGGTCTGGGTTCCCACCTCAAGACCGAAGCACCACAAGGCAAACTCCAAGTAACCAAGTAGGAACACCTCTATCTCCATGGAAACCTGCTGGGTAGTGGTAGGAGCTTCTATCTACAGGGGCAGCAACGCCATCTTTTACACCCGGGTTAGGAACTCAGCTGAAGAGCGAAGTGCAGGATTGTCCTTAGATATAACACTGAAGGTCAAAGAAAATCATGTAACAACTGTGTGTCTGGGAGCTGTGCTGTGGTGAAACCAACAGCATTTGGGGAGAAAGAGCTGGGACGAGGCCACACCTCGGCCATTAGCTGCTCATTCTGCACCTTAACTTCCTCATCCTCACACGGTGCCCACCCAGCCCGTGGACTCTGTGAACTGTCCAGGGTTACACAGCCCGCAGGCCTGGGGCATGGGCACTGGGTAGAAAGCAGCTGCCCCCGGGTCCCGACACCTGCCTGCTCTCGGGGAGTGTGCTGACCTGTGGTCACTGCACACAGTGTGAAAACCAGGGAGACAAAATCATAGTCACAAATACGTCCAACACACTCTCCACAGGTTCAAGGTCACCCAACTACCACAAGGCTCTTGTCCAAGGAACAAACCACGCTCCACCGTTAATCCTCAGACACAACCACGCCTCCCAGTCCTGAACATGCATCTACAGATGGTGAGTGTTTTAAGAGTTTTTTTATTTTTGTTTTTGGGTTTTTTTTGGTTAAAGACCTGAAAAATAAATGTGAAAGAGGCATTAAAACACTTGCTTTTACCTCCTAATACAGTATAGGTAATTTGTGTGAAACTACATAATTGTGTTTTGTTCCTAAATCCTTGTGAATGAGCAGCTTGGCTCTCTGAACTGCCAGGACATCTTGGTTCTCTGTAGTTTTTCCAATTCCAGTTCAGGAAGGACTTCTTGTTCACTTACTCAAGGTTCAAACAGCCCACGCTCCTGTAAATTATGTAAGAGAACATAGACGCTGTCTTTTCCATGCTGCGGAAACGTCTGAAACACAAATGTTCTGAGCTGGCAAACAACGTCTGAAATGACCGCAGAGCGGCGCTGCCTGCCGGCCGCAGCATCCCTGCCCGCTCTCCACGGCAGGGTGGCTCAGTGGAGCGACTTTGTTTTCATTCAGTGTTTTATTCTGATTCATTTATTCGGATGTTGGAAAGTTTTAAAAATAGCAAAGCACCACCACTTATAGTAAGAGGGACAGATCTCATGAAATAAACATAATTGTGTCAAAATTGCAATTCACCGGACACATTAAAGACAGGGGGCTTCGGCTTCCACCTGATGTTTACGGAGTAAGAGGTCAGGTTTGCGTTCAATAGCGGGGGGAAATCAAAATGCTGGAAATCAATGATCAGAGACTTCATCTAAAAAGTAAGGTGCGATGAAAGACTTTGTAATACTGCCAGTTCTTTAGAGAACAGTGGAATGTCTCGCACTGCACACAAAGGTATTATTTTGACTTTGGTACATTGAATTTTCATGAATACAAGTAGCAGCTTAGGAAGTTACTATTTGCGGAGTCCTTTCGTGTCATCCATGCTATCATCTCTCTAGCACACAGTGGGCGCTACCCCCCCACCCCCAATTTGTTGACGAGGAAACCGCAGCACCATTTGCAAGTCGGATGCATTTGTTTCAGTGCTGCTAGCATTTCGACGCTACACAGAATGAGGACAGTTGATCTGAGAAAAATGTAGGCTGCTCAACAGTAGCTGCCACCCAGCATGGTCCCAGCAATGAAGAAGAGTGTGCCCCATGGGAGAGAGGGAAGTATGGCATTTATTTCAGTCCTGTTTCTAGTGTTGGTCTGTGAGTCTATTCCAAAAATAAATACACAAAAAGGAAACCAAATGACAAAGAGTAGTTCTCTGGATCTAACTGGAACAACCCCCCAAAGCTGTATGTTAGTGAAGCTGACCCTGGAGAAGGTCCCACGGCTCAAAAGTCATCAGTCTTGTTTGCATTTGCTCCCAGGGACCCTTCAAAGCCTCCTTCTATCAGTCACACACACACACACACACACACACACACCCTTATGCACACCTGGGGGCCACCAAATAGGGCACCACTGATTTCAAAAGGTCTTACAGTTAAATAATATAATTTACTTTTAGGGTTCTTTTAAAGAAACATGTGGCTATTTAGCAAATACTCCCAATAAAATAATGCCTGTGTTATGCCATGAATTCTGCAAAGTACCTTCATGTACTAACTCTTGATCCTCAAAGTAGGTTTGATTATTATTCTCCCATGACAGAGAAGGAAACTGAGGCACTGGGTGTCTGGGGAGCTTGCCCAAAGTATAGAGCCAGAATTTGGCAATCCCATTTACAACTGCATCAAAAAATAAAATAAAATACCTTGGGATAAATTTAACCAAGAATGTAAAAAGCCTGTACTTGGGGAATTATCAGACAGTAAAAAAAGAAAATGAAGAAGGTACAAATAAGTGAAAGTATATACCATGTTCATGGACAGGAATAATTAACGTCATTAAAACGTCCATACTACCCAAAGCAATCTATACATTCAATGCAATTCTATCAAGATACCAATGGCATATTTCTCAGAACTAGAACAAATATTCCAAAAATGTATATGGAACCACAAATGACCCTGAATAGCCACAGCAATCTTGAGAAAAAACAAAACTACCTGATATCAAACTATACTACATGGCCCTAGTAATCAAAACAGCATGGTACTAGCATAAAAGCAGATCAATGGAACAGAATAGAGAGCCCAGAAGTAAACCCACACCTTTATGGTCAATTAATACTCAGAGTTCAGGCTCTTAACCAGGGTTTTAGTGTCCAGGTGTTGAAGTTCACAGAGATGCCCAATGCAGAGGTCCTCAACTGTGGTCCTCCTCCGTCCACATTACTCGCTCAGGGATAATGGGCCTGCAGTCCATCCTTTTAAACAAAAGCTACAATTTCTCCACCCCTCCCAGGCATAACAGACCTCTCTCTCTCTCTCTCTCTCTCTCTCTCTCTGATGTTCAACACACCATTCCTCTGGTCTCTGACAAATAGGCTGCTACTCAACAGAAGCAATTAGAAAACTGCCTTTGATGTTCGGGACTTGCCCTAAATTGTGAAGCTCCCTGCACTGCAGATGAAAAACAAATTACTTCGTAGTGGTGGGTGAACTCTGTTCTCTCTTCCTCCCTCTTTTTCATCCCCAGGTTCCAGGTTCCATTTTCCCAGCTCCTCTCTCCTTCAAATTATTGTTTCCTTTTTCCCTTTTGGCTTTAACCGTCAGTAAAGTAATTTACAACCTTGGTTTTGGTATCAGGAAAACGAAAAGAATTACATGCTGAAAGCCTGGGAAGCTTTCCACACTGTGACAAAAATACTCCGAGAACCGGCGAGGCCAACCGTCCCCCACTTTCTCATTTATGAGACGCTCTGGGTACAGATTTATTTTCCCTTCTTGGTCCGTGATATTTTCCCCTCCCGTCTTGAAATAGAAGCTGCGTGAGCTTTGATAAATGGCTTGAAATGTTCCCTTGTCTTACGGCAAAGCCTGTGTACCTCTGTGCATCCCTCTGAAATGCCGTTTCTTAGTTCCTGCAGAATGCTGCTCAGTGAGTCCTATCAGACCGCCCGCGGCCCCTACAGAAATGGGGGTGCGCCCTTCCCGAAGCACCAGGGGCTTTTCATTTTGGGGAAATGACACCAACGCTGAAGGTAGCACAGTTTTTTTTATAGTGAGCACCCTAACGGGGTTTGGGTGTGGAGGTCTGGAGATCTGTTTCTCTTCTGTTACCCACGTGCCTGGTTTTCAGCTGAATTATTTCAGACACATTCAAGGGGCAGTTGGTGATCTAAGACAGAGAATCGCTCCGCCTGTTCCGGGCCCTACCCCAAGGCCACTGGAGAGAGAGCTGGAAGGGACCTGAAATATAACCTGGGCCAGTCGCCTTACTTTATCCACAAGAACCAGGGCTGCAGGGTCCGAAACTCCTGGGGGGCTGGGCAAAGCCCCGGGCTCTGAATCGGAGGGCTGGGTGGGGTGGACAAGCTGCCTCTCCCACACATTCCCGGGGTGCAGGTGCTGCTGGCTGGAGGCCACAGCTTGAGACCACGGTGACCAGACCAACTCGTCTGGGTAACACAGGAAATATCAAAATGAGATCCAGACCCACCCATTCCTCGAATCCTGTGCAGCGTCTACCACACTAGGACTGGAACCCACAGGTTCCAGGTAGCAGATGCATTTGCAATATACTCGCTGTTCATCCCCTGGGTGCGTGGCCTCTCCTCCAGAAAACAGACTCCTTTACTCAGAAAGAGGAGTGACAATTAGGAAGCTCTCACTTCTCCCATCGCTCACATCCTAATGGAAGTCACATGGATGAGCGCCTCCGCGGAAGATGGGAGACTGCCACCAGCCATGGAGTCCTGGTCCTGCACGCTTCCTGGCTGGGGGTCAGTGCCCCACACCCCGAGTGAGTGTTGAACGATCTACGTTGCTCAATGCCCAGGGCCGGGCTGCTCCTTCGTTGTGCGGATGAAATAAAGAGCTGATACCAGGGGGCTCGCCAGCGGGCACATCACGGGGCCGGGGGGCGCTTTGAGAATTTGGGAGTTCACATTTGTGGAACATGAATGCCTGCATGTGCTGAACAAAGAAAAACCACCTTCAAAGCAAAGCACACTGAGGAAATAGCCGTTCCGTCTACAAGAAGCCAGATCAAGGATGCTTCTCGAGGCGGGGAGTTTAGGTCACTTTCTCCAGGGGCAGCAGGCCCCTCGGAGCTCTGCCCAGCTGCACACACCTCCCCGCTTCCCCTCCCACCCTGAGAGGAGCATGTGGGTGTCGCAACAGACTCCCCAGAGGGCAGTTACCAGCCCCTGAGGCCCCTGAACATCCACGGCGGGGAGGGGGGGGCTGTGAAAATTCCTCATGTCCGGTCTGTACTCCAAATTCCAATTGAGAGATTCTTGTTTGAGAACCAAGCAACTGGATTTTTCAAGCTCCCCAGGAGACCCCCATGTCCAGTCAGGGCTGAGGACACAGTCCCCAGGTTTGAGCGTGGCAGAAGCTCCCCGAGGGCCTGTTCAAACAGGTGGCCGGGCCCACCCCCAGCCTTTCCAACTTGATGAGTCTGGCGGAGGACCGAGGATTTGCTTCCATCCACGTTCCCGGATGCTCGGATGGTCTCTGGGCCACATTTGGAGGAACCACTGCTCTCAAGCCACAGTCACGTTACACAGGAGCGTGTAAGGGACCTATCCCCACCAGCCGATGGCACTGGGACCTTCCTTCCCTGTCCCAGGTTTTGGGTAGGCCTGGATTGTATTGAAATGTGGGCCCGAGGTTGGACAGGCAACCTCTGAGTTGACCTGGCTTCTTTGCACATTTATATATTTGATTTTGTGACACCCCCTTCCTCCCCCCACCTCCCCCGTGAGTCCCGGAAGCAGCCTTTAGAAATCTTTGGATTCTGGCCTTGGACTCTCTTGGAAGCTCAATAAAAATCCATCACTTGGATGAAAACAAAGAAGGCATCCCATCATGTCTGACCTGAGGGTGGCAAGATGGTGAAAATGCTGAAGAGCAGAGAAGTGCCTGTGACCAGGTGGCACCGGTACTGGTGGGCATTGAGCCGGGCACCCCAGATATGTGATTGCATTTAACCTCCCCAGCTGCCCAGGGAGGCGAGTGCGAGTAACGAGGTAAATGCGTGTCTCTTCCTACAAAGGAGGCCAGACCTGTGACTTGTACATGATCGCAACTGGTAAGTGGCCCAGTCACCACTTCGATTCTGCAGCTTCTCTCCCTCTTTAGGTTCAAAGGTCTTTAGAGAGTGAGAAGGTGGCCCATTAGCAAGAAGAAGTTTAATTAGAGGAATGTAAAGTCTTGTAACGAGATTTTTTAAAATTCAAGAAACACATCTATGGAATAAGGGAGATCCAGCTTGTGAATAATTCATGAGCTCCCAGCTCCTCATCATTAAAATTTGATTCTTTTAGGTAAAGCACAGAGGATCGGCAGGAAAAAAAAAATCCCAAAGATGCTAAGGGTTCAGGCCAACCGATCCTAAGCCACCTCGCTCCCCGCTGTGTCCCCCTCTTGTCTGGCCTCTCGAACACCTCAGCTAGTCTCAGTCCACTCACCCCCTTGCAACCCTGACCTCCAACCAGGCTCTGCTTCCTTGGATTGGTAAGCCCACAGCTAACCTTTTGGGTTAGACCTCTGGTTCAGCTGAGCTCTGGGACCATCCACAACTACCCTGTGTCACTAAGGAGCCCCTTCCTGAGGGCGCTCTGCTCTGGGAGGGCCCATGCCTGTTCACACTGTTGAAAGCTGAGAGCGCTGGCTACACGCTCAAGAAGAGTGGGTTTCACGTGGAGGTCAGCAGGCTCTGACATGTGGGTTTCCTGAACAAGAGCAGATCAAGGACACAGGAGGTCCCTCCCACCAGCCCCAGGTCAGGCCAGCTGGACGCAGCACATGGTTCTGGGAGCCATGCCCATCACTGGCTCCTGATGCATAGGAAACCATTCACAAAAGGGAGGCCAGGAAGAAGCAGAAATACCTGGACTGAAAGATACGTAAGGCCTGGCCGGCATGGCTCAGTGGTTGAGCATCAACCTATGAACCAGGAAGTCATAGTTCGATTCCTGGTCAGGGCATATGCCTGGGTTGTGGGCTCTATCCCCAGTGTGGGGCATGCAGGAGGCGCCGATCAATGATTCTCTCTCATCATTGATGTTTCTCTCTCTCTCCCTCTCCCTTCCTCTCTGAAATCAATAAAAATACTTTAAAAAAAGATATGTAAGGAAAGCTGGAGAATCCACTGAGATAGTTAGCCCTGGGGGTAATAAAAGGGTGAGTGGTGTGTGGGAGGGAGGGGCAGGTGGGGGTGGGCCTGGGTGACGCCTGTCTGTAGGTGTCTGAAGAATTAATGTCCTTCCGCTCGGCCACGGACACAGGATGAGCAGGGATGTACCGTCTGTAGGAACATGGAGGCAAGGACGGCATCCGGCAGGAACGCTGTGCCCAGAACAGAGAGCGAGGCTGGGAGCGGCTGACCTGGGGTGCCCTGAGCCCTGGTTCCTTCCTCTTCTCATCAGAGGGTGCTGGGTGTCTACTACCATGAGGGGCACCATGGGAAATGGTACATTTCATCAAAGAAGAACTGAAAACAAAACAATGCTTGCCCTCAAGGTACATCTGTCTCAGAGAGAGCTGTTCAAAGCCTCAACAACACAGCTTTGAAGTGTGGAGACACACACACACACACACACACACACACACACACACTCATAAAGAGCTGCACCAATGGAAGATCTCACCCGCACATTCTAGATTTGGGGCAAATTTCCTTCGCACTTCTTAAAGTTACTCTTAAAAGGTCAGAAAAGGCCAAGGAACGATGCCCTGTGCCCGGTTCCTGAGCACCTGGTCCGCTCTCACTTCGGCGCCTGGAAGAAGCAGGATGGGACTCTGCGCTGAATGAAAGGATGAATTTACACGCTGTTTATTCGAGATGTTGATTTAGTAGTCAACACAAAGAACTGCCATACACACTCAATTAAGAAAGGCCTTGGGAATGAGCTCCTTGCAAATGAAGCTGGTATGTTTTTTTAAGCCTTCATGAATAATGAAGCAATGCTGTCAAGGTTTATAAAGATATCTGCGCCTCTTCTGCCAGCTGAGCCCCGCAGGATCCGGAGCAATCCGGGCCCCGCGGCTCATGGTCACAATTCGGGGCCTTTCTTCCCTTCACCCCCAGTTCCTTTTCCTGCCACTTCATTCAGAACCCCCTCTCCTCCCCTCTGCTCACTTGAGAACGGGATGTGCACAGCCCAGGTCACACACCGTGGGTTCCTCGGTCTCCCCGTTACCCGATCCCAGGGAAGAACACAGGTGAGAGGGCCATCAAAGGACCCAGAGCATCCCGGCCGGCCTGGCTCAGTGGCTGAGCTTCGACCTATGAACCAGGAGGTCACGGTTCGATTCCTGATCAGGGCACATGCCCGGTTGCGGGCTCATCTCCAGTGTGGGGCATGCAGGAGGCAGCTGATCAATGATTCTCTCTCATCATTGATGTTTCTCTCTCTCTCTCTCCCTCTCCCTTCCTCTCTGAAGTCGATGAAAAAAATTTAAAAAAAAAAAAAAAAAAGGACCCAGGGCATGCGCTCCCATGACGCAGGGCAGACCTTGCTGACCCGATGGGGCACCATGCCCCCCAGCCCAGCACAGCCCCCAGGCCGCCTCGGGAGGAGACCACCCCTGCCCTGGGGATGAGACCTGTGACCTTGTGACCTCGGAGCTGATCCTGGCGCAGCTGCTGCAGATGAACTCACAGAAGGTCAGAGGCTGCAGCCCGCCTCCAGGCCCAGCACTGCGGCCTCTCATTCGGGGAGGGGGGATGACCACCCCCATCATGGGAAAAGCAGCTGACACCCACAGCACTCCCGGGCGCCAAGGACTGCTCTCAGCTAGAGGTTACTATGCCCAGGGCCAAATCCGGCCTGCCACTTACTTCTGTACAGTTGGGAATTTAAGATACTTTCTTTATACATTTAGGTTATTATTTTTATAATCCGAAGAAGAAGAATCTGTGACACATGAAAATTACATGAAACTCAAGTGTCGCTGTCCATAGAGAAAGCTTTGTGGGAGCACAGCCAAGCCCATGCATTTACATGCTGCCCGGGCTGCTTCCTCCCGTGGCCTGGAAACTAAAATATTTACAATCTGGCCCTTCACCAGGAAAGCCTGCTGACTCCTATTCCCAGCGTGGTCCTCAGGGCAGCGCTGAGACACGGGTGGACCACAGTTAAATGTCCACTCACAGGGAATGCCAAGGGCAGGCTCCCGGACAGCGAGGCCCTTCTGGAATTGTCAGTGTTGCACGTCCCTGGATAAACACTGCAATGGCTCTAAAGCCCTTGAAGGCTTCCCTGGACAAATTCCAAGTCCTGCAGAGGTGATGGTGAAAGGGGTGTTTGCAGTGGCCTCACTCCTGACGCAAGGCCCCCTGGTGTCGTGGGCCCCTCTGCCCTGACCCCTGCAAACCTCCCAGGGGGTGGGAAGGGAGAAAGGAAGGACCAGCTCACAGGAAAAACATCTGGCCCCCAAAGGCCCCGAGAAGCCCACCCCTGGCGTAGGGACCTACCCGGTCTTGGGCCCCGCCCCCCTGACTGTGCATGGCAGGAAGACCCTGGTCCTTCCCACCTGGCCAAGGCTTCCTCAGGAAAGCACCGGGCTAACCGGGTGGGCAAGCGGGTGCATGGAGGGGAGTGGGCCCGGTGGCGAGCAGCCCAGGCTCGGAGCGACCCCCCAGGATCCAGTGCCATCTTCAGTATCAGCTGATGCTCTTAGGAGAGACATGTCGCCTTTCTGAAGCCACTTCTTTGCCTGCAACCCTGTGCAGGTATTGCCTCTCTCACTGGCCTGCTGTGAACATCAGCAGGGAAGGTGGAGAGAAAACACTGTGAACAGAGCCAGGCCCCAGGTGAGCCCCGGGGCAATCACCCTCCGGCGGGGCCTCCTGCTCCATCCGCAAAGCTCCCAGCTCAGCAGCCCTGGTCCTGAGTCTAGGCCCGGCTCCCCTCAGGACAAAGGCTGGCCTTGAGTTCCCAGGCTCCTGGTGTCATCAGTTTGAAGTTTGGCTTTCTCTCAGGCCCCAAAGATCAAGTTCCTTAGGCCCCTCTCAGCCTAGACTTACTCACAGAACTCACCAGCACTGGGCTAAGGGGCTCCTTCCTCAACTGTCTCCCCACCCGAGACCAGACAACAACTAATTAAAGAAGCAAAAGTTGCCCTGGCGGGTGGTGTGGTTCACCTGGTTGTCCCATGCACCGAGAGGCGGTCGGTTCAATTCTCAGGGCACATGCCGGGTTGTGGGCTCGATCCCCAGTAAGGGGCATGCAGGAGGCAGCCAATCAATGTCTCTGTCTCTCTCTCTCTCTCTCTCTCTCTCCTGCTTCTTTCTCTCAAAAATAAAATTAAAAAAAAACATACTGGAGGGAAAAAAAGAATCAAAAGTCAGCAGAAGACCCTGGGGATAGTCTGCCTCCTGCATCTGCCTGCACTGAAACATGGACAATTTTAGTCCCGTCCCAGACAGTAACTTGTTCTATTAATAAAGACTCTGGCAAACAAGATTCAGTAGCATCTCTCATTTTTCGCTCTTTTATACATTCAGCAACATTTCACCTGACTTCCAGGTACTGAGTTACATAAGCTAATGCAGCATTTGGAATATTCTGTTAATGCAAAATCGGTGACCCTAAACCACTTCAGAGAGGAAATACTTTAATTACCATCTTGGGAAGACGGCTTCGGTGCACTAGGTAAGTTGATCAATGCGATGTGTAAATACACGGAGTTTTTTCTCCACCCATCGGTGTGTGTTTCATTGACTGGCATTGGCTGTGAAGCTGCTGCCCACCAAGGCATTACAGAAAGACTTAAAGTAATCAAATAAATATATATCTCAGCATAAAATGATGTCATCTTCCATACTCCCAAGTCAAGGGAGTACTTGTTACTGGATGGAGAGTCAGAGAGAAGAAAGGAGCGGGGGGAGGGGGGAGCGGGGGGGGGGATGTGGCTGATGCATGAAGGATTGTTCTAGGGAAAGAATGATTGGGAAATGGGAGGGTAATTTGAACTAAGATATTCCCTGAAGGACAAGGGGGGTGACTCCAGGGACCCACTACCCAGATGGTGGAGAACTTAGAAGACCCCACCCTTGGCACTTAGGGGGAGACACAAACATCTGTGCCCACAAGGCCCCCCTACACCCCCAGGCTGTTCATGATCTGAACCCAATTCCAGCTCCACCTGGCATCCCACAATTCCGTACACAAGCCCCGCTCCAACTCCCAGAACTGTCTCATCCGAACGTAGAATCATTTGCTGATCACCCTGGAATCACCTGTCAAAGGATAACTCAGGTACAGCCTCAGGGATCCGCCTTTGAACTTGGCCAACATGCATCACCATGCCCTCAGGTTACTATGCACAACCACCGAGCACCCTCGTCCGTCCACAACCACATCTCAGAATGACTGGTCGGAGCTCTGCTTCACTTCAGAAATTTAAACCCTGGCAAAGTAAAATTTTCAAAAATGTAAAAGCACAACTCAAAAAGTAGGGCTCTTAGGGAATAATCACAGGTGAAGATTTACTCAGCTCTGTAAGGAAGAAATCACCAGCATCTGCAAACAACAATTTTAGGATGAAATCCCTGGGTTGCTTACACAGCTGGCTGCTGTGCCTCAGAGCACTGCACCATTTGAAATGAGCTTCCTACTGGACCATCTACCAGGGAAAAATCTACACGCGAACCATCCCTTCCCAGGGTCTAGGCTCGAATAACAGTGAAAAACCAAGTCCAACATGACTTAATTCCTGGAGAATTGAGTAATCCTTGGTAAGAACTATATTTTTATTTGTTCCAAAATGACATTGAGTGGATGCGCCACCAGGCATTTTACTTTATTTCCTCCACTTTTGAGTAATATTTTAAATTGGTTTGAGAGAAAGAGAGAGAGAGAGTGAGAGTGAGAGAGAGAGAGAGAGAGAGAGAGATTGAGATTTAGTTGTTGCACTTATTTATGCACTCATTGATTGATTCTTATGTGTGCTCTGTCCAGGGATCAAGTGTGTACCTTGGTGCTGGGAGAATGTGCTAACCAACTGAGACTGGCCAGGGCTGAGTAATTTTCCTTAGGGACCTACTGACTACACATTTCAAATAAAGGAAAAAACAGCTGTGACTTGAGCCATGTTGGATTGCAACTACAGATTTTTTGGTTGTTCTCCCTTTTGTAGTTAAAAGATCAACCTTGAATCTTAATTCTGCATTTCTTAGAGTAAACCAAAGAGCTGACGCATTCGTCTTTTTAACGCACCGCGCACATACTCCAGCTGACCGCCTTTGGGTATGTGATAAAGAATGTATGTCCACATGTGTGAGCACGCTGAAGAAGGGAGGTTCGTACTTAGGCATCTGAGACGTTTCAAAGTCTCAGCGCTGAGTGTCACAGCTTAGGGTTCTGAGGGTGAGCCCTGCAGCCGTCCACAATCTCAGGATGGCTCTCACCTGGAAGGTGAGCAGTTCTAGAAAGCCCAGTTAGTTAAGGAGATTCAGAGTTACTATTTCATCTGGCATCCATTCTAAGGTGCACTGGTCTTCATATCCTAACGCAGTGGTTCTCAGCCTTCTGGCCCTTTAAATACAGTTCCTCATGTTGTGACTCAACCATAAAATTATTTTCATTTCTACTTCATCACTGTAATTTTGCTACTGTTATGAATCGTAATGTAAATATCTGATAGGCAGGATGGTCTTAGGTGACCCCTGTGAAAGGGTCGTTCGACCGCCAAAGTTGTCGCGACCCACAGGTTGAGAACCGCTGTCCTAACAGTTCTAAATTCGGGTCGAATTTCACAATTAATAGCATCTTTCAATTGTTCTCAGCCAGACATCAATCACAAAGTAATTTTCTTTTGAGAGGGCAGACACCCATATAATCTTATTGACCCATTTCACCCCAATCAATTTTTCTGAAACACACCAGCATCACACAAGCAGAATGAGTATCAGGATCTGGAATAAAACCCTGAGACAACAGGAGAGCAGTTGTTCACCCCAACACGATGGGTGTGGGTAGCTATGGGTCTGGGGTGGGGGCCAACCAGGCCGGGTCACTCCTCCCCAGGCCGGCGGTGCTCCAAGTGTTAAGTCTGCAAAGTGGGGCAGTGGGGCCACTAGGAGCTCAGCACCAAGGGCTCATCATTCCTTTTCAGGTTCTTTTTAAACCGTGTCACCAAATAGTTTGCCAAAACACAGACCCTGAGGAGGTGAGGTGCACGTGACCCGGAAGGGCCTGGCTTCATGGGTAGACGGTTCAGAAGTGAGACTTACCCAATGTACTGCCTGGCTCCTTCTTTCCATGTATTTACAAGTGTGACATGAGGTACCATGAAGTCCAGCAGAGCTCATTTAATAAGTAAATTTTTTTTTTAAATATATTTTATTGATTTTTCACAGAGTGGAAGGGAGAGAGATAGAGAGTTAGAAACATCGATGAGAGAGAAACATCGATCAGCCGCCTCCTGCACATCCCCCACTGGGGATGTGCCCGCAACCCAGTACATGCCCTTGACCGGAATCGAACCTGGGACCTTTGAGTCCGCAGGCCGACGCTCTATCCACTGAGCCAAACCGGTTTCGGCAGTAAAATATTTTTAAAACACTTAAATAATAGGAAGTTTTGGTTTTCTGATTTTTAGTTGTACATAAAATGTGTGCTCACCATCATTGGCATCTCAGATGGTGAAATTTGGGCACAGACGTAGCTACAGTGGCAGGAAGCTTGCCCAGGAGACGTCTACGTAAGCGTGTGTCATTGGCTACATGTAAGCCCTTCCTTCCTCACTACACACACACACCTGCTTTCTCCTCCGACACGCTTCATGCCCATGGGAAGCAAGGAAGAGCACTGAACATCACAAGCTACACAGAGCAACTCGGCTCCTGAGCCCAACCGGATCCAAAGCAAAGCCTAAAAATCAGGAAACTGGGAAGAGTGTTAGCTTCTGGGGGAGGAGAAAGGGTGAAGGGAACAGTATCATTTTTTTTTCCCTTTGTATCTTTTGAATTTTGCACTATTATCCATTCAATATTTCGGTGAAGATATGGTTTAAATAAAAAACTCATCATTCAGGAAAACGCATTTTCACCACAGAAGGGACAAGTCATTCATTGGACAACGCCCAGACTGTAAGAAACTTCTCAAAGAGGGAGCTGAGTTTCTGGGACTTAGAGCGAGGACACTATCCAGAGGAAGAGAGAAGCCTACTGCATGTGGAGAGCTTTAATTTCAGATGGCTTTTCCTGCAGACTTCCTTTCCATGTCTCCTCTCCTTTAAAACTGCATAAAGGATTTGAGGGGAGAGAGAATTTTCTATATTTTAATTAAAAACAAAGAGCGTTTCATGCTGAAATCCTCTTCTGAGCCACTTGGGATATTTTGGAGAAGAACTTGACTCTCAATATGGAGTAAGTGCTTTCCTGGCACTTCTTTTTGCATAAGAAAGACCGAGTGAGACACTGTAATGCATCCCTCCTTTCATTTCCTCTCTGACCTGTATCCGCAAGGCAGCACCAAGACCAGCCTATTCCTCTCCCTACCCGCTCACAACTTCATCAGGCAGGAAGGGAAGCCCAAGGCCCCGTTATTTACAATAGTGAGCTATGGAGGCAGCTCCTTCTTCATTGACGGCTTGTTAAACCCCAGACTTGTTTAGAGAAGAGAAAGCTTTCCTCTTACAGGGGCCTCTCTCTCCTGTGGGCTCATCTGAGAACCCCACCCCAAACCCAAGTGCACAACTCAGCACCTGCTCTGAGGGCTTTCCTGCTGAAGGAAGATGAGCCCCAGCAGCGGCCTGGCCCAGCCTCCTGGGACTCCGGGATCACTAACTGACAGCAGGGTCCTGTCTGCCCGTCTTCTGGTGAAACTCAGCCATCTGGCTTGTGTCTGCGCCACACCTGAGTGACTACTGGCAGGTCGCTGACGCTCAGCCCGCTGCTGTCTGACCCACCGCGCTGACTTCCTTAATTAGTAAAGGAAACCATGATTGGGGGCAGGTGTTAAATCCGTACCCCTCCCCATTCGATTTATTTTATGCATCTCAAGCAAATGAGTATTATCCATTCCATGCTCAATCCCCTCCCACTTCTTTTGCCTACGAGTATCTGTCCGTCAGCTTGGTTTTTGTTCGTCCATATACAACAGGAAGCCATGAGAAGGACGGGGTCCACTGGGATCTTGTTCAAGGGGCTTGGGGTTGGGGGAAATCTATGTAGATGTTTAGTTTAACCAGCAAAAATCGAGCCCCACAGTAGCTTTGGCTGGAAAACGAATTAAAATGTGTTTTTCTTTTTCCCTAAACAGCCAGCCCAGATGCTGGAGTGAAGAGAAAGGGGTCAGTTTGCCCCTGGGCTGTGGACACGTCAGCCTGCGCCTCGGAGCCCATCGGCCATCTGTCTGAGCAGCTGTCTGGGGACCACGTTGGAGTTTTCATGATCCAGCACCAGGCAACTGAGCTTAAATGTCACAGGCACTCGGGCCTACCCCATGCCCCCCAGGTCCCCTGGGTGAGACACGCTCTAGGCGCCGGCCCGGGAACGGCACTCCCTCCGTGGGGACGGCCTGTTAATTCCACGGCGAGGAGAGGTCAGCACCACAGTGAGATGGAAGCCAGCTTCCCGCCACGGAACCATGTCCGCCGGAGACGCCGAGGCGGTCCCTGAAATCACGCCCACAGCGCCCGCGTCTGCAGCCTCGTTCCATCAGGACAGCGTACGGGCAGCCCCGGATCCTGCAGCCTCTCACTGTGAGTGGCCTCACTTAGCCTCACCGCCTCGGGGTGGCTGGTCCCCAAGACGCTGGGGATGACTCCTAAGTCACTCTTCACAGCTTCAATAATCTCAACTCTGTCTCCTAGGTTTATTACCCTGGGTCGGCCATGGCTCTGAGAGAAACACAACCTTACAGGAGCTAGAGGCCATCGACAGGAAGCTGACCTGGGAGGCATACATGGAGAGCATGGCACCCAGAGCACCATGCCAAGTCCCACCTGTGAAGGAATCCTCAGAACCCGTCTGTTGGATGAAAGAAAGCAGGAATGCATGTTAACCCTTGCGCTGCAGGGAGGATGTGGTGTACAGAGAGGTTATGTCATTTGCCCGAGGTCACACAGCCCAGCAGAGCCTACACTGGGGTGTGAAGGCAGGTCAGCTGACTGAAGTCAGCACTCTGGATGGCAGGTCTTACGTAAAGAGCTTTCCAATCAGCGCCCTTGTTTCTTTAGGAAAATGAGGTTTAATTTGTGGCTGAGACATACACTGAGCATCGCAGCCCTGGCAAGTAGCAGAAAGACCTCTGCATACACACAACACATCTGTTCACATGAAGTACCAGTATTTTCATATGAGGCCAACATAGAAGGTGCAGGTCCTCCCTCACTGCCCTCCTCCTCCAACAAAAAGAACCGCTGAACACTGGTTTGCATTCACTTTGCTCAGTGAAGACTGGGTGGCCAGGCTCAGAGGGTAAGAGGTGAAGAGTGACAGGGTTTGGTCTGAGCTTTGAGGAGGCACTGCCCATTCATTCCCCCATGGCCAGTAGGTAGGAAACTGTGTGAAGATGCTGCCCCCTGGTGGGGGTGAGGCAAGCAGCGCAGCACAGTACAGAGGAGCTTCTCAGCCTCCAGGTAGTTAACATGGGCCATGCGTCTCATGCACGGGTGTGTTTTACACACTGGCCAACCCTGTAGGGTCAACTCATGTAACAATCCCATAGCTACTGCCCTCCAGTGCTCCCTGCGAGTGAGAGGGAAGGAGGCAGCGTCTAACAGCCCTTGGGCCACAGGCGGGGGGTGTCTAACAGGGGAGCCCCATGCGCCTTCACCGTGGGAAAGGTTAAAAGTCATTCCCCAGGCAGCTCAAGCTCTCTTGCTCTGGCCCCCCTTCTCATCTGCACTCCCGAGTTCCTTCATCTCCGCCCCAAACCACAGCAGCTTGGGCACGAGACAAGATCACCACCGAATCCCAGTGCCACCTCAGTATTCACCCTCAGCATCTTCAGACGTGAAACCGGGGGGGGGGGGGGTCGGTAGGGGGCACATCTATGTCACAAGCTGCCTGTGAAATGGGACGAAGAGAGCATGTCACAGCCAAGGAGAGGCCCTGGCCTAGGACACATACACGCAGCACCCCTCGTTCTCTCCCTCTGGGGTGGGGATCCAGAAAGAGGCTCACACTGAGGATACATTCTTTTTATTTTCCTTCAAAGCTCCACAAAATAAATGTGGTGAAGGGCCACCACACGGAAGCTGGGTTTAGAATACAACGAACGGGCTGCATGTGGGCAAGCGGCCAGTGTGCGGACACACATCTATGGCCCCACGTGAAAGGGAGTGTGTCAGAAATGGACACGCACAGACTGCCCAGGAGGACTAACAAAGGGAAGTTGCTGGCGTGGCATACGGCACCAGCACAGGAGGGAGGGGCCCAGGAGGAAGGACAGGCCTGTGTACAGGGATGGGCACTCTCATTTCTACAGCCATTAAGTGTGTCTCACACAGAGAAAGCCTGACTAGAAGGCCCAATGGCCGATACTCTGCCAGTGTCCCCGGTAAATCAGTTGCTTCGGAAATCAGTGTCATGTCTTACAGATCACCTACAGCATTAGCCATGCAGACAGGACAATTAGGAGAAAAGGACGGGGCGGGGGGGGGGGGGGGGGGTTTAGGGCAGCAATGGGGACAGGACTCAAACGCTTCATTTACTCAGGACTCCTTCATCCAACTCCTGCGAGGGAAGGAGACCGGGAAGACCTAGAAGCTGACCTGAATGAGGAGCCGTCAGGGGAGAGATAAGTAAGGAGGGAACTGGAATCTGCTCTGTGGAAAGTGGCCGTGAAAATGCACATAAAGTGCAGGCGTTGCACGGAAGAGAGAGAAGGCCCGGGGCCGAGCTGGACACTCCCACTCCAGAACCGTGTCTTCCCTCAAGGGTAAGGAGAGTAAGGGGTGAAGATGAAAAGATGGGTGGAATTTCCCTATCAGCTTCTATGCCATCAATAAAGGTGTAAGAAAATGAGAGCAAAATGCCTCACCTTTGCTCTTCTTAAAAAATATGTTTTTATTGATTAGAGAGAGGAAGGGAGAGGGAGAGAGGGATGGAAACATCATGAGAGGGAATCATTGATCAGTTGCCTCCTGCATACCCCCTACTGGAGATTGACCCCGAAACCTGGGCATGTGTCCTGACTGGGAATCAAACCTTGACCTCCTGGTTCATGGGTGGATGCTCAACTACTGAGCCACACTGGCCGGGCCCTCACCTTTGTTCTTATATGTAATACTAGTAATAATACATTTACAAAAGGTTATATATAGTGGGAATTTCAGAAACTGTATTTTCCATTTCTAGAATTTCCACTTGGTTCTTTCCTATAGCGTTTATTTCCCTACTAAGAGTTCTAATTTTTCCTGCTAAGATTTCCTTCGTTAAAAACACAGTTTGCCTTTTTTCATTGTGGGTAGTTTTCTTGGTTGTTTTAAACTCCTTGTGCAATAGTTTCAATGCCTGGTTCATCTTGGAGTTGGATCTGATATATTTTTTTCTTCATTCTTCATCTTTTAGGAGGTTGGGGGTTGTGTTCCGGACATGATGAACGTGAAGCTGTGGAGATTCTGGATTCTCTTGTTTTTCTCTGATGAGCGTTGTTTCTTTGTTTTATCAGGTAGTTTTCTTGACTGGCCTTAAACTGCAAACTGTGTCTGGGCTGCTGTTCAGGCCTCTTGTCTAGCTTGGTTGCTTTGAGTCTGCTCTATGTATGTGTGGTTCAGAGATCAAAGATGTGGGGAGACGGAGTTTGGATACTCTCTGTGGCCACTGAGTTGGTCTGACTCCAGGCACTAGTATTACAACTACAGACACCTGTCGATACAGGTCCCTATGAATTGCTCAGTGAAGGCAACGACCCTAAAACAGCCCGGGAAACCATACTTCCTATAGGTTAACATTACAGCAAACCCAGACTCAAACATTCACCCAAACCAACCTGCTTCTGTTGGCACTTCTAAATATGTTTCAGTCCATCACAAATCACTAGAAAATATCTGAAAAGATAAGCACCAATACCATACCAACATTTCATATCCATAAGGGAATAAGGCTGGCTTTTATCGAAGTCATCTTGGTTATCTACATTTCCCAATTCTGTGCAACAAGTATGTCCTACTCTCAGAATTAGAATCCTTCATTTAAAAAACACAAAAATTCAAATAAGGTGGTTAGAAACAACATGAATAATAACCCAATTCGTGGAAAGCAGGAAGAATTTTAAAATAGAAAGTGCAAATAAACAAAACTATAAATGAGGGTTTCAAAAATGTCCTTATGTTTTGACAGGAGCCTAATTATCTCTGCTAAGGAAATAATCCTAAATGGGGACAAATAGTTCTACACAATATGTTCATTGAATCATTTTGTAATATATGTTTTTAAATCCTTATGAATGCAGAAGGACGCCTAAGTGAATTATAGTTCCATCACTTAATGAGATGTAGCCACTACCCATGACTTTATTGAGGTTTGCTGATGACACCTGGAAGTGATAAGAAATTGATCGTCCCACCTCAGCCAGGTAAGGAGCAGAATTCTGGGAAAAGCCGCAGAGGAAATGTGCTAAACAGAGGCTGCGTGGGCCGGTGGGGCGTGGGGTCCCAGGTCTGCCTGCAGCTTCCTGTGTCTTTGCTTTGGTCCTTCAGGATACCCTCTCCTCTCAAAACAGAGATGAGTTCCATGGGTCAGCAGAAAGAAATCTTGTTGGAAAGTTAGGTAAGCACTTGACGAGGGGCAAGAATACTGAAAAGGCCAAGGGTTAGGAGGCACCCCTTTCCCTTCCAAGTTGTCCTGGAACCATCCCAGGAGCGAGTCATCTCACCCTGGAGAGTCTGCAGGTTCCCCAGGTTTGCGGAGAGCTGCCAGCCTCTGCCGCTCCCCTTCAAAACGCACATGCCAGGGAGTGCACCAAGATGGCTCCGTAGGGACAGTTCTTGCATAACCGCGCTATTCTCAGACGTGCCTGTCCCTTCCTCTGGGGGAGGTTTTGACAGTCTTCCTACACAGACGAAATGCCAGGCCCAGAATTAGAGACCCACGCCCTGAAGCCAGCGCCCAGCTCAGTGCCTCCTTCCTCCCAGACCCAGACCGTCTGGTCCAGGTGCGCTGCCTGCTGACACCTCCTCGCCCGAGGCCACGTCACCGAATGCAGAGCCATGAACGCACTGCCCAACGGCGACTACTTGGGGGGAAAGGAAAAGAACGAAGAGGCTCAGGGAAGAGGATAAAGCAGAAGGCGGCCCCCTCCCGTGGAGCTGGTGGATGGCTGTGGACACATGCAGGTGACCGTGTCCTTCCTGGGTCCTGAACCGGCCGCTGCTCCTCCTGCCCGAGGCCCAGAGGAGCCAGCATGACCCCCGGTTCCTCAGACATGGGACATGGGCTCACCAGGGCAGAGCCCCGAGGCCGGGCAGCAGCCGCAAAGCATAGGAAGAAGCGCCGGCCATGTTCATAGCCCACCGGGCACCTGGGCCCAGACCTGCTCTCGAGCTTGGGTTCTGCCCCCGCCCGGCCCGGGGCACCGCGGAGGGTTGTATCCAGGTGGAGCCGCCAACAGAAAGTGCTTTCTGGCTCGAGGAAAGGAAAGGCAGAGATGAAAGGAAAAAACGCTCAAGAGGCTCGAGTACCCCCACCATCAGGACAGCAGTCTCAACGACACCTCTGAACACAGAGCTCCAGCAGTGGGTGCTGAGAGAACAGAGCTGAACATGCTTCTCAAAGATCTACTTACGGGAAATACACATCAAGAATCAGCTGATTTCCCCAGACAGCGTGGTCCATGTCCGTCCCCACAACGCCAGTTCCCTTAGACGCCATCACCACTCCTTCCCTCCAGGTCACTGCCGTCACCTAATATCATTGTGCATCTTGTAACCCCCCCAAATGTGATGGTCTCTACTGTCCATATTCATGTGGATTTCCCTGTTCCGGTGTGTTCTTCCCTGTGTTTCCATGTTACAACAGGAGAAAGCACCAGGTGCACAGATGATGCCCCATATACAGGACTGTCAGGACAGCCTGGGGAAAGGTAACTTCAGACGAGCCAGGAGATGTGGGGACGAGGTAGCAACTCATCAGCCAAGAGCAGCAGGCACGTCTCACTTAGCAGGGAGGCCCGCTGGACATTGCAGATGCTCCCCGCCCCCGTGGGCCTGGGTGGAGGCTACCGAGCCCCCTGCGGGACTCCCTAGGCCCCTGTCTTCTTCCTACAACTTCACCCTCTGCTGGCTGATCAGCCTGACTGTAAGGTAACTAACTGGGTGTCACCCTGGCAGGTCCTCTGAGCTCAGCGGGTCTGGTTGGAAGCCAATGCCTGTGGTTTGGCGCCATCTGGTGGCTGATTCTGCTCCAGCTTCACTAATGACTGGGATTTCTCCCCATTACACAGGGATGGAGCAAGACTAGAAGAGATTAGGACCTGGGCTTTGTATCTCAGACAGGGACGGGGGTGTCCGATCAGATAGTACCAGAGCACAGCAAAAATGAGGCAGAAAATAGAAGATCCGGTTCCGGGAACAGGCACATGAGTTCATGGGGACTGCCCCGTGCAGGGGTCTCGGTCACTACTAATCCTTCACCAAATGCCCCCAACGGTCCCTGGAAGGGATGGCTGGGCTGGGCACACTGGCTACGACTGGCCAGAGCTTCCTGGCAGAGCCCCCAGCCCACACTGAGCCCTTCTAATTGTGGAGCTAGAACTCAGAGAATTTCAGTGAGTGACCGTTTAAAAAAGTTCGATGCCCTTTTGCTTCCATGAACTACTGTTTATGGGTCAGGTTTTAACTGTTCGAAAGCAAAGTGCTTGGTTTGAATACTATCTGGATTATTAAACCATTTGTGTGGGGAAAAGTAATTTATTTTATTAAAAATCTTCTTTACTCTGTGGTTTCCAGAAACGTCTTGTTGTGAATGGGGAGGGGGCAAGCAGCAGAGGGACACTATTCAAATGAGGTAAAATTCATATTTTACTCTCTGTGATCCACATACACAGATTCTAGATTCTTACTAACTAAAGGCCTGATGCACGAAATTAGTGCAAGGGCCTTGGCTCCGGCCCCGGCCCCCGCCCACTGCGGCTTTGTCCAGAAGGAAGGACCCCGGAAGGATGTCCGGTCTAATTAGCATATTACGCTTTTATTATAGATGCTGTCTTTGGACTTCAAGAAAGCAAATCTCATTCTTAGTGACAAGACATTATGAGAAAGTTCTGATAGCAGTAATGCAGAAATATAAGCCACACCCACTACAAGCTGAGTTCTCTTCTGTGTGGAGTGATTTTAAAGAAACTTTCATTGTAGAACAATAACTCGGACTGCCCTGAGCCATGCCAATGATTGGCAGGCAGTCTCTCACGTCCCACGTGCCTGAGAGCCAGTGAAGTTGGCTTATTCTTCCCCACTTGTCACAAACAGGACACGTGGCTGGGTCCTAGGACAGTCCGATCCTCTTCCCCATGGCTTACCCCTTCCCGAGAGCTCCCAGGGACGGCAAATGCAGCCCAGTCTCCTGTTTCCTGCAGCCACGCTCTACGAAGTCACCATCACCCTGCATGATCGGCCCTGGGGCACCACTTCCGGGGGGGAAGGACAAGGCTGGGCCCTCGGAGCCTCCAGTCACAGATTTCCGTCAACAGATCAGTGCAGACCTGGTTTTACACGGGTTTCTCCACAAAGGCCCATTCCTGACCATATGTTGTTGATTCATAAACATTGACCTCAAGGCAACGGCGCTGTAACTCACGTCTGAACTCAGCTCACCTAACACAGTTTCTCCACTAGGTACTGCACAGCCCTGGGCACTCAGGGCACTGGTCAGCGCTTCAGCATGAGGCTTGAGGACCAAACTGCACCATCACCAACCCTGAGCACCAAACTCCCAACAACGTGGCCCTGGCCGGACTGTGAGGAGGACATGGGAGAGCTGAGACACGAAGGCAGAGTGTCGTCTTGTCCGACCTCGTGTGCCTGTCGGGCAACTCACATTGTCTGCCACTCTGCGCGTGCCTGCAAACGACCATGACAGCACCAACACCTGACCTGTGGGTTACAAATACATTTCAGTGAGTGGGTGAATGTGCAAATATGGACTCAGTGAATAACGAGGGATGGCTATATTTCAAACTCCTCTGAATGTAAAATTCTCTGTAATCTGCCCCTCACTCTGCACTCGCAAAGCCAGCTCCACCTCTCTCTCCCCGTCAGCACTGGCCAGGACAAGTACCTGCAGTTTCCCAAGCATACATCTTCCTTCCCTCTTTAAGGGTCCCTTGAACCCTATGCTTTCTCACTATCCTCCTGGGGCCACTGACAGCTCCCACAGTCCCCCATCACTCTCTGCCTCAGAGTCACCAGGCACTGGGCAATGTTCCAATAATAATATGAATAGTAACCGTCACATCATCATCACCTGAACTCACAGTCTGCTTCCTAGGTGCCAGGCACTGTGCTGTATGATTTACAAGGTTCTACTAATTTAATCCACACAACAAACCTAGTGATAAAGATAACCTTTGTGCCCATTTTAGAGATGAAGAAACCGAGATATGAAAATGTCAAGTAACTTGCCCAGGCCACTCAGCCTGGGAGTGGGAGAGGCAGAAATCAACCCTGGGCAACCTGAGTCCAGGGCCCGAGCTCAATCCTGATGCCACAGTCACGGTGATGGCTGAACTCTAGTAGCATTTAGACAAGATGCTTCCTTCTGTGGTCTGGGACCAGGGGCCAGGATGGAGATGGAGGAAGCGATGTACAAATACGCATCTCACCTCATTCCCTGCCATCTGTTTTGCAGAAAAAACATAGTGACTGACAGCAAGCACTGCATCTGTAAAGATGCATAATTATACCTGCATAATGATGAGTAGTTATCTCCTGTCACTCAAAAAGGTAGAAAAACGCTTTAAAAATCTGAATGTAAATCTGCATTAATTCTTCCTAATTTTTTTTTCCTGGTGCTTTGAAATCTTGGGTCCCCAGGGTTAGCTCACTCCTTGGAAAAAGGAAGCTGCAGGAGAAAAGTGTGAAGCTGGCAGAGGTTGGTTCATGAGATTTAAGGGGAAAAGCCGTCTCCACGACATAAAAGTACAAGGGGAAGCAGGAAAGACAGAATTAAAATCTGGGCCCACTCGACTCCCCACACTTGTCATTTAACATTTCCAAAGATTATCCCAACCTCAGATGCTTCTGATGGAGCTGGCAGGGAGGAGCTCAGCGAGGAGTTAGCAGGCCAGGCCCTTCCTGATGTGAGAGCAGAGCTCTGCCCAGGGAGCTTTTGTGACAGGACACTGAGCCCAACAGCTCCCAGCGCTTCTGCAGGGTGGCCTCCAGGTGGCGCCGTCAGCCCGCAGTTCCCTCCACTGAGGCTTGTCTATTTCTGGTTGGCCCACTTGTTCAACAGCACAAACCTCTGTGGGTCAGAGCCGCTGGGATTAGAAACCATTGCTAACTAATCTTTCCAACTTCTCAACTCGCTCAACGGGAAAGACTAAACAATGAAACTGAAAAAAGGCCAAGGAAGAATAAGGGAAACCAACACGCTCTTTTGGTCATTCTCTGCCCAAGGTCTTTGCTTTTTCTAAAATCACTTTTCAAGCTTTGAGAGAGGAGGCCTCAGACGTGGTGAAGGCCTTAGAAGTACATCAAATGAACTTCCAGTTTTAAGAATATGCATTGTTTTTCATAAAACACGTATGAAACAGAACACTCGGGGAACGCTGAGAGTAAGACCAAGAAACAGGGACTGTGGGGAAAGAACAGTCATGTGACGGCGCGTGAGCTGCCCGAGCTGCCTCACGGAACTGGTGACTTCACACAGAGCCAGGCGTGATGAGGAGGAGGGGCTTCCAACCTCACCCCCGCTCTGAACACCCTTAGGGACCTGAAATAATCCCAGACCCTGAGACAGCCCGCGTCCCACCCAGTTTGTCCCTCCTTCTCTGTCCCTCACACACAGGCAGAGGAGAAACGACATTGAACATTCTGGGATCCAGCTGCCCCCCTGCAAAAGCCACCAGGACTGGGGTAGAGACAAGATGATCTGGGGCTAAGAAGCAGTCGGTGTAAAGAGCTGGAATTTTGCATTTTTCCACGTGGTTTAAACGCACCGGAAATCCAGGGTGTAGCTGAAGGAGGCAGGTGAACTGACTCGGGCAATGGAATGCACATGCCCTGGCCATGATAAGAGTTAAGGGTAAGAAGGATGGGGTGAGTTTGCAAAGCTTCCCTGGTGATTGGACACACCTTGCTCAACACACAAAGGTGCAACTTGGAAGGAACTGGGGGTGAGGTCGAATGTGAGCCCCACCCACATTCCCTTGGCTAAATCCCTGGAAAACGGGCCCTGCCAACAAGCAGGTAGGTGTGAGCAGGGCCGGGGCCACCCACACACCCAGCACAGGAAACTCACCCGGCCCACCAGTCACAAACTGGTTGCTAAACTCTAAGACCAAAATGTAACAGATTCATCTAAAAGATCAAATGTAATGTCATCTCTGAGAAAGGATGTGGTGGAACAGAAATAATGGAATACTTCTGCCAAGCATGCTGCAGAGGTGAAGGCAACATTTGACAAGTATTCCGATGAGAAAAGATGCGCTCAGACTGCCGCTATGAAAACAGTAACTCAGACTGTTAGATGTGTTTTTAAGTTTAACAGATATCATCGGAGAGTTTCAAAAACATCGTCACTCTGAGCCACTGCTGGTTAAGGTGGAAAATAGCCAAAGCAATCCGGTAACATCGGAAGCCTTATAACTATGTTCCGTATAAACGACAGCCCCACCCATTTACCCTGATGGCACGCTCATGGACGTGCAGAAAAGGGCAGCAACAATGTTCATTATAGACTTGATCGTAATTTCAAAGCATTGAAACACAGAAAAAGGGCTTGGCTAAGAAACTGTAATACATCCAACTAATGAAAAACTGCTCCATAATGAAAACCAGCACCTGTGAACTGATATGAAAAGCAAAGAACGTTCCCACGAAAGATGAGGTTTCCCAAACAATGCATAAAGCATGACGTCAATGTGTATAACATCAGTGTGTGTGTGTGTGTGTGTGTGTATTCAAGGAAGCAGTGCTTGCAGTTATCAAATAATGTCTGATGATTGATAATCACTAGAGCCCAAACCTCATTTTTTGTCATTTATGACGGAGAGCAAAATGGAAACCCAACTTCACACCTGCAGAATGTGAGCTCAATCAGCTCAAGGCCACACAGAAACGTGATGGTGGCAAACTTGGGAGGGAGGCAGATTCACACTCGGTTCAAGCTGAGTTCTGATTTGCAGATTGGAAAAGAGAAAAATCTCAGAGATGTCTTATTAGCATTCACAGCAAGACAAAACTTTTAGGAAATTATCTGTTACATCAATTTTCTTGTGCTTGAATTTCAGGAGATTTCAGTCCGATTCTGATAAGAAATGATGTGTGTGAGTAACCCAATCTCTAACCCAGGGATTCTGTCCCACGGTTGCCAACCCCCCCGCCCCCTTCATTCCAGATAGAGCCCTAAGCGCCTCATGAAGCTTGAATGAGGTCGCGAGGCCTCTGGGCTCACCGCACGTGGCTACACTTAATCAGGGCTGGATAAACAAGCTCAGTATTAGTCACACTTGTGCAAGTTATTCCACGTCGCTGCAGCCAGCAGAGATTTGCACATGATCCTGTTTAAACCAGCAAAACATCTGGAAAATGTGAAAATGATTCTAAGGCGCAAGCGGACCACACGCTCGGAGGGACGTCAGCGGCGGCTGAGGCCAGCCCACGGCTGGGAGGACGGGCCTCGCGGGCGGGGCGCACTTACGATGAAGCCGAGTTTCTTGTAGTCCCGCGTGTACATGGACTTGCGCTTCTCCATGCTGCCGCTGCTCGCGTTGGGCTCAGGCTCCGCGTCAAAAGCGATTCTTCGAAGTTCAAATATGATGTCCCTCTGAGCCTGTGGGGTTTGGGGGGAGAAGAGGAGGAAAGAGCCACTTTCATTGTGGGGCATGACGTACGTTCGCGTTCGCCAGGGCCCCTGGAATCACCGCATCCAGGAGAAACGGCGACAGATACAGAAATCGGTGCTGTGAGTGTGGGCTCTGCACACTCCTCCTCGCCTGCCGCTCCCCTGGGGGGCCGCCCTGGCTCTCTGCCACATGCTCCCCCAGCCAAGTCCCTGGGAGAACTTCTATCCAGGATCTAGAGTTCTTAAAGGAGCCCCAGCATGATGGAAGGCGTGTGACTGGAGGAAGCCACCTTGGAGAACCCGGGGGTAACGTACTGGTAGAAGCACAGTGAGAGGTACACAGTGTTTATGAGCGGTATTCCGACGATGAGGGATCCCTAACTCCACTTAGAGTGCCTTTGTTGACAGAAACACTTTAACATGGGGAAGATGGCCTGGCCGGAGTGACTGAGTATTGATCTATGAACCAGGAGATCACAGTTTGATTCCTGGTCAAGGCACATGCCTGGGTTGCAGGCTTGATCCCTGGTGTGGGGCATTCAGGAGGCAGCCAATCAATGATTCTCTCTCATCACTGATGTTTCTATCTCTCTCTCCCTCTCCCTTCCTCTCTGAAATCAGTAAAAATATTTTTTTAAAATAAAATAAAATGGTGAAAATGGTCGATTTTATGTATATTTTACCATAATAACAAAGAGATTCTAAATGAATAAAAGGCAGGGTTTCTAACAGGGAGGCTGTTGGCACTCACATGCCTTGCCCCCTTCACCGGAAGTGGTGAATGACAGTCCCCTCCCACCCCTCTGAGAGGAGCGCCCGGCCTGGCTGAGAGTCTGGGGCGCATGAGGAGGCCCTCCCAGCCTCTCCGTCATGCTCAGCCGCATGGCCCCCGCGCCACGCAGGAAGCCCAGGCGGTTCCACACTTCACACGGCAGGCACATCTGTGACCCATCGGGCCCGCCCATGCCGAGGAGGAGTGTTTCCTGCCAGAGCTGCTGAAGCCGAGCATGTGCACAGCAGGGCTCCCGCTGCTCCCTGGACTCTGCCTCACACCCTAAGTCCCCCAGGGCCTGCTGGAGGGCGGGCGACACGACCTTCCGACCTTCCGTGCACAACCACCAGAGGCCTGGGGAGAACTACAGCAGGTAGCCATCCAGCACCCGTGCGAGCCCTGAAAGCAGGTGACCTGGGGCCCCAGCTCCAGACTGAGCAGTGGAGAATGGAAGCCACTTCCTCCACCTGCAGGCTCAGGTCACACAGAGTTCCTAGTGGCCCCTGTTTTCTGGGAACTTGACCAAAGCTATTACACTGAGGGTCTGGGGGCCAAGGGCCACGGTCAATGGCCACGTGATGTCAAGCTGTCTGATCCAAGAAAGAAAGAATGTGCAGGTACTTGATGCATAATGAAATAATCCATTCATTATGTTCTGATCCTAGATTCACCTGAAATTCCAATCCATTCCCCCAAGTTTTGAGATGTCAATAAGTCAATCATATGATTGTCTAAAATCTCCTGGTTTCGGAGTAGCCCAAGACACATTCTCACCTCCGTGTGCCTGCGCTGCTGGCCGTGAGCACTCACCTGGTCCTGGGGGTCCATCTTGGTCATCATCCTGTCCTCCAGGAGGTTAAAGGTGAGCACCTGCAGCACGTACAGCTGATGCGCCATTTCGTTGTTGATGGCCCGCTGCGCTCGGATGACATGCTGGGGAGAGGATTCCCAAAGGGAAAAGAAAAGGAAACAGCAGAAGTTAACCCCATCACTATGCCAGGCAGAACCTCAGAAGTTAACCCCATCACTATGCCAGGCAGAACCTCAGAAGTTAACCCCATCATTACGCTAAGCAGAACCTCAGAAGTTAACCCCCATCATTACACTAAGCAGAACCTCAGAAGTCTTCGTTTGGAGGCCTGGGGGGTCTAGTTTGGTGGGACTATGCTTCAGAAGAAAGGAGAGGACACAGGTGACCTTGAAGCTCACCTTTACATTCCAGGGCCCAATACGGCTCCTAGATCTTTAGGCCGGAAACTGGGAAAAGACCTGCTGTGTTGTGTGCAGGGGGAGCAGAGGGGCACGGGACATGCCCTGGCAACACGTGGCCCTATAACCAAGGCGGTGTGCCTGAGCCGAGGGGACCATGCAGAGAGCTGAGGATGCCGCCACAGAGCGTTCCTGCTCGCAGCGGGGGGATAGACGGTGCACATGCGCTGTAAGCGTGTTTGCCAGCGACGCTCCCTACTCCTGCCGCTGACAGGTGGTCCCGCTTCTGAATGGGGGAAAATTTCAGAAGCAACACACACAGGCAAAGTACCTACTGGACCTGTGGTTAATTCACTGTGAGAGCTACAGGGAGACCCCACTGCCACCCAGCGCAGTGAGTGAATTCCTGGGCATTGCTTCACTCACCTGTTAACAACTGACAGTAAAAGGACGCCTCCTCTTAGAAACAGCACCAAAGGGAACACGTACAAAAGGAATGGCATGAGCCTAAATAGGTGGGCCTTTGTCCCCCGCCCCCCCCGGAGCTGGGTCTGAAACGGGGTTCAGCCCTGGGCCCTAACATACATCCTCTCTGGCAGAGACCACGGCGCTGCCTCAAACAGGACTGGCAAATGTCGGGAGACGACCATTCGCACCAGGTGTATGCGAGGCCCCGCCATGTCTTGCTGTCTGAAAGAACTTTCTCCAGGTGCCCCAGCTTGGCATGCACTGAACTCCACACCCTGGCCTTGAGTACCACATCCAAACAGCCAATTAAAGAAGGGGTGGGGGGAGGAACAGAAGGAAGTGACAGACCCAAAATTATGGAGGTTGAGGGGGTGGGAAGCTAGGGAATGGATGGCAGAGTGGAATAAAATCCCGTATCCTTTAGTCTCCAGAACAGAATGTGAATCCATAGTATAATTCAATACCCAAAGTTCATGGGTGTTGACATTAAGTCTTTACTCCATTTGGGGTTTATTCTGTATACGGTGTAAGAAGGTGGTCTAATCTTACCACCGTACTAATCTTGAGACAGCATGGATCGCCCTAGAGGGCACTGTGCTGAGTGAAAGAAATCAGAGAAAGAGAATGCCATGTGACTTCACTCGTATGTGGAACCCAAAAGACAAAATAAACTGGCAAACAAGATAGAAATAGACTCCAATACAGAGAACAGACTGATGGCTGCCCGCGGGGAGCGGGGTTGGGGGGCTGGATAAAAAGGTGAAGAGAATAAGAAGTATAAATGGTAGTTACACAACAGTCCCGGGGTGTGATGAAGAGCATAGGGAATATAATCAATAACACTGGAATAACTATGCATGGTGCCAGGTGGGGGCTGGAAATATTGGGGGATCACTTTGCAATGTATATGATTACCTAACCACTTTGCTGTACACATGAAACCAATACAAACTACTACTGAATGTCAATGACTGAAAATAAAAGACAACGGGTATGGCTGCTAACGTGTGTGGATACTGTATCTATTTTTGTAGCAACTCCAGAGTGTCTTCATGCCAGCTTCTTGGCAGAGAATGCCAACCGTGAGCTTTGGTCCATCACAGCCTCACCGAAGAAATCCCGCTGAGGTAAGCTGATCTTTGAAACATGGGGGCTACCGTCACTCCACCCGCCCCATCCCTGGCACCATAGCGATGTCAACCACAGGCTGAGACCTCCATTCCTCACTTCTAGCCCTGCCTCTCCCCGCCGCCCCCAAACACCCTCACTGAGCTGCGCCTCAGCATTACAGCTTCCGCGGGTATTGAGAGCCAGTGTGAAAAATTACCGTATTAGGAAACCTCCCGAAATTTCCAACAAGCCATTCTGGGACCTGGCGTCTACTCTAAAGCCCCCGCGACACCCAGTTCAGATTCCGGTTCCAGGAGGGAAAGTGTGTCATCCCTCAAGAACGGGGGTACCTCTGTGGTCCAACAATGAAAATTACACTCATATGTTTCTCTTTATCCTAGACAGTCAGGATGTTTAACATCAAACCCGATGACAAACTGTACTTATTACTATGGGCTTTGGGTTCTAGAATATTTATTTTGTTTTCCCTCATAAGGTTTTTAATTGTTAATGGCCTCACTGTATTGGAACGGGCGTGTGTGTGTGTGTGTGTGTGTGTGTGCGTGTGCACACATGTGTGCGTGTGTGGCCGGGCTTACAGAACTCCTCGCTGAAATCACTCACACACACGTCTTTCAGCCTCTAGTTAAAAGTCAAGTAGCCGATAAGGCCTCAGGAGATCGTGCTATTTGACTCATTTTCAAATGTTCACAGCCTCCACGTAAGGCCTCTCTCCCACCGAGGTTTCTGGTCACACTTACACTCCGTAGTCTCCATGGGCGCCTTTTCTGTCTCTCTCTGTAAAGGGGCCCAGGGAAATGATGGTAAAATTTCAGGGTCTGATGTGTTTATTTCCAGCTAGCTCCCCATTAGAAACTGTATAAGCTCAAACTCATAAACCTTTTTTTAAAAAATGTTTTTATTGATTTCAGAGAGAGGGAGAGAGAGAGAGAGAGGAACATCAATGATGAGAGAGAATCATCGATTGCCTGCCTCCTGCACACCCCACACTGGGGATGGAACCCACAACCTGGGCATGTGCCCTGACTGGGAATCAAAATGTGACCTCCTGGTTCATGGGTCAGCGCTTAACCACTGAGCCACACCGGCCGGGCTCATAAACCTTTTAAGTCACAGAATCCCCGATTTTCTTACATCTAAGTTGTAGCAAAGCTACAATTGGTGAGTGTAATAAACCTGCCCCCTGAGAGGCCCCGGCCCTTCCTGCCAGAATGTTCTTTCTCTAAAGCATTTTACTGTCAGTTGTTAACAGGCGAGTGAAGCAATGCCCAGGAATTCACTCACTGCGCTGGGGTGGCAGTGGGGTCTCCCTGTAGCTCTCACAGTGAATTAACC
The DNA here is from genome assembly GCF_028538775.1 of Myotis yumanensis. Taxonomy (NCBI): domain Eukaryota; kingdom Metazoa; phylum Chordata; class Mammalia; order Chiroptera; family Vespertilionidae; genus Myotis; species Myotis yumanensis. Next base: position 80,011,404 of record NW_027223760.1, read on the forward strand.
ACAGGTCTGGTGGGTACTTTGCCTGTGTGTGTTGCTTCTGGAACTTTCCCCCATTCGGAAGTGGGATCACTGTCAGCGGCAGGAGTAGGAAGCGACGCCGGCAAACACGCTTACAGCGCATGTGCACCGTCTGTCTCCCCGCCCCCCCCCCCCCCCGCCCCCGCAAGCAGGAACGCCCTGTGGCGGCATCCTCAGCTCTCTGCATGGTCCCCTCGGCTCAGGCACACCACCTTGGTTAGCGGGCCAAGGCGCCAGGGCATGTCCCGTGCCCCTCTGCTCCCCCTGCACACAGAGACCCCTCCCTCCACCCAGAGAGGCCATTCCCGTGGGAAGCCTTGTTCATTCCACTTCCATAAGCGCCTTGCTGCCTGCTTTCTGGTTCCTCCTGTCTCCCCACAGAAGCGAGTCACAGGACGAAGCAGGACTAAGGCCGCGGGAGGAGATACACAATGCACCGGCCCCCTCCCCGACCCCGCGGACACGGCTCCTGAGACTCACCGTCAGGATGATGGAGCGCAGCTGCTTCTGGGCTAGAATATTGGCCATCTCCTGTGGACGGAAAGCACCCCCATGAGCGCCGAGGTTAGACAGATCCGCTTCCACACGCTCCGAAAGGACTGGCCCGGGGAGCCTCCTAACGGGGCGTCAGCAGTATTTCTCGGGGAGAAGGGACTCACAGAGGAGGGGTGTTCAGGTGACTTTTTGAATGTTCTGTTTGGCAAACAAGGCCATGTCCACAGCAAAGGAAGGGACCCTGGTGCCTGCAGTCTTTTCTCTTTTTTAAGGCACTTCTTCCTCCCAGGAAAAGGTGGTGCTGCATGCACACTGAGCTCTGTGAGGGAAAGCACGGTCCCCGGGGGAGAGGCTCGCTGCTCCGTGACTCTACAGGTGACTCATAGGCCTGCACCCTGAGCTTCAACGGTGGAGAAGCATCACTTTAAAGATCCACGTCTTACTTCTCCTCTCAACTGAGCAAATCCGCACCCCGACACTCGAAAGTGGTCTGTGCGAGTGAATGAGTGGCTGGGTCCCAGCCAAGTCCAGACACCTGGGCAGATAGATGCTCGGCCGCAGAGCCCACACTGGGCACCACCAGCCCGCGTTCTGCGGGTCGCGCTGGGGGCCCCGGCTGGCACATGGGTCTGCGGTGACTTTGAGACGGAAGGAGTCCCAGATGCCCTTTCTTAAGATTGACACGTGGGCACCCAGGGGAAAGTTAATAATTGGACACAATCTTGTTGCCAACATTCAAAAACGGAAATACTGCTCACATTCAGGAAGACGCTGGGATGTGGGTTTTTTGAAGGATTGCAGTTAGTGTTGCTACTCTTGCCGAGTGGAGAAGACTCTCAACCCGGATTCAGAAGCACAGCCACGAATTCCAGGTTAAAAGAAACTTACAGAAAGCAGGGAGAAGGCAGGACGTGGGGTGGGGGTCAGGACCGGGGCTCAGGCGGGGTGGGCAGGCTCTAAGGAAAGCTAGGGGCTCGCTTGGTGCCAATAAGGGTGCTGGGGACTTACAGTCAGAGGACAATCAAGGATGTCCACACTGCTGTCCACACCAGCCTGGCAGCGCCAGGGCCACCACGGGAAGGAGAGCAAGCGGGAGAGAGGAGGGCGGAGAGTGAGAGACTGTGAGAGGGCGCAGCGAGGTTAGTGCCCCGAGACCCACTGCACGGTGAGAATCACGTGGAAATACTGTGAGGGGCACCAAAGGGCTGGAGGGCATGAAAGTCGAAATCTAATGCTAAGTCCTCTTCCCACGTCTTCCAACAGCAAATGAAGTGCACACGCAACTCTAAGCCACTCCCTCACTGTGTAAAAGCAGCCCCAGGGATGAGCAAAATCCTACATGGAAGACGAATCAGAAACCTTCATCGTTAGTCACTGAAGTTTATAAACCTGACAGTGAAAAAAGTGAAATTAAAAAAATACAACTCTTGACACCGTGGCTAGTAGCATGCTAGCTTTCTAAAGTCATCTCAGCCAACGTTTTGTGACCATCCTAGAGTCCCCAGTGCACTTTCTAATGGAAAGATCTCACATTTCCACCCAGTATTTCCACCCATGACTTGTGATGGAGGTAACCCAGTGTATTACATTGATGTGAAAACACATGACTGAATTTTGAGGTGTGAGCTAGATCTCAAGACAAAAACTCTACTCTTCACACACCCTCTTGAACGATGCTTTCTCAGTTGAAGAAAACCCAGGATCAACAGAAAAAGGAGAGTCTCAGAGGGTAGGTGTCCATGGCACACTCACGGGGGAGGGGGAGGACCTGCCCACCCTCCCAGCCACGGCCACGCACAGACGGCAGAAATAGCACCCGCAAGGAGCCCCTTGGAAACGTGAGCGCTTAGTTCAACCATGGCAGCAACCTGTGTGTTCACCCACCTTCCACCCCACAGGCCCTGAGGCAGAGCTAACACCTCTCAGGGTCTCAGTTTCCTCATCAGAAAAGTGGGCACAATGCCCTCCTTGCCCCGATGAGCAGTCAGTGACACGACAAGGTCGCAGGGCTTCCTCCTCTGCTCCCACCACGGCCACAGGGCTGCCATGGGTTTGTTTGGGGCGTCTGCACTGGCTTTGTTTGATGAAATGCTCTGCCATGGGGATATCCTAGTCTTCTCCCTCAGACGGGCCTGCCCATGCCCGCTTGGGCCCCAGGGTTTGGGAATGGTCCCGGGCTGGCCAGCCGGGCCACAGAGCAGCAGGAGGCCCAGGGAGTCCCCGGGATGGGCAGGGGAGGCTCTCTCTCTGCACCCACAGCTGCCAATCCTGGGCACGGTCTTCAGACAAAGACATGCCACGTACCTGCCTCCTCTCATCAGGCGCCTTCAGGAAAAGGGCGTTGATCACGGCGATGGTGTAGGTCTGGATCTCCTGGTCTGTCCTGTAAGACACAGACAACACAGAAAGTCAAGAAGCTATGCCTGTGTCAGACACGATCGAGTTTACGGTCACCGCCCCCCAGAGAGGGAGAGAGGAAGGCAGGCCCTAGAAACAAAGCGGCACTGAGAATGTACTCCGATCATCACGAGGCTGGAAACACAGTGGTGAGGGGGCAATTACTATAGCCCATCGGACACACACTGCTGGCGGAGGTCACCCAGAAAGCACAGGTGGCCAGCGGGCCCTCTCCCTCCTCCTCTGCTAGGATGAAAGGGTGAACTCAGCCCGGCTGACATGGCTCAGTGGTTGTGCATCGACCTATGAACCAGGAGGTCATGGTTCAATTCCCGGTCAGGGCGCATGCCTGAGTTGTGGGCTCGATCCCCAGTGTGGGGTCTGCAGGAGGTAGCCAATCAATGATTCTCTCTCATTGATGTTTCTATCTCTTTCTTCCTCTCCCTTCTTCTCTGAAATCAATAAAAATATATTTTAAAAAAAGGAAAGTGTAAACTCAGTGCATGAAACATGTGTGTGTCTCTCTGTGTGTGTATGTGTGTCTGTGTGTGTGTGTGTGTGTGTGTGTGTTCAGTCTGATGCATGAAGTACATCTGGGAAGAGACCAGGCTGACCCCAAGTCCTAGCCTTATTATAAAGGAAGCAGCTTTGTCTCCATGGCAATGATATGACATATTCTAAACATCTACTTCCAAAAAGAAACTTTGTAATGACAAGAAGATCAGGTTTTTATGTTTACACATTGGCTTTTCACTGGAATGAAGTCAGAAATTGCAAATAGAGGGACGCTCTAATGGAAGCCACCTGGGCAACAGTAAATAAGTAAGGAGAGCTCAGGCATAAGCCAGAGCAGCTATGAGCTACTCGTACAGACAGTTTGGGAGAGGGGCCCTGGGAACACGCCTTGGGCAGAATGAAGGTCAGGCCCAGGGCGCCCTGCCTGGCTGTGTGGCCTTGGGCGAGTTCCTGGCGTGTCCCTAAGACACGGTTCCCGCATCCACAGCACTGGGTAGCAACACTTATTCCCAGAGGCTGCTTTCAGAACAAAGTGAGGGAATGTGCCTAAGACCCTCAGCACAGCGCTTGGCAACAAGGAACTCTCCTCTCTGAGGAAGTGCACTGTGGACACACAAATGTGCCCTCGAGGTTCAGAAGAAAGAGACACTTCACATGCAGGGGACTGTGAAAGCGCCGCTATTCCTAGAGAGGTTTCACGCAAAAACATCATTTTAGAGCGTATGCTAATTTTCCCTGAGGCCACAATCTATTCTCTCTCAGCACTGATGTTCCTCTCTGTCCCTCTCCCTTCCTTTCTGAAATCAATAAACATATGTTTTTTTAAAAAGTAAAACTGTGGCTATCTTCCAACACTGATCAAAATTGGGTGCCTACTGAGGGCCAGGCACTGCGGCCAGGACAGTGCCAAGAATGGGCACGGAGCTCACCAAGCGGCAAGCAACTGCCATTGCAGTGCGAGAGGGCTAGCGATAGACAGGTTTCCCGGGCATTACCTGCTGAGCATCTCCAGGCCCGAGCAGGGGCCTCGCGCTTACCCTTGCAGATGGGGGATGAGCTGGCCAATGGTGATCTCCTGCGCCACCTTCTGGTAGAGGTCGTGGCTGTTGAGCACCATGGACTCCAAGATGGCCAAGGACCGCTGCAGAATGGAGGTATCCATGCCCGACTTGTTGACGAAACTCGCAATCTGAAAACCGAAGCGGGACACAGGTGACTGTTCGTGCTCAGCAGGGCAGAGAAGGACAGAAGGGAGCGAGTCAGGGAAATTGGGAGCTCGGATAGGAAACACCAGACCCTGGGAGTACAAATACCCGCATGGACAGCGGAACAGCCAGGGGCGCGTGGAGCCAACAGGATGCTTCAGGACATCACCACAAAGCGCTATGTGCACCCCATTTCTGCAATTCCATTGTAAGCAACCTTCACGGGGGACAGCTTCAAAGAATGACTTGGTCTAGTTTTTCCAGGATTATCCTGCGTTTCAACTTTTGGAGCAAACGATTCCAACACATGCAACCGTCCCTATGTGTCCGAGGGGTACTGGTTCTGAGACCCCCTCGCATAAAACCCATGGGCGCTTAGGTCCTCTACATAAAACGGAGCAGTATTTGCTGCCGCATGTTTGCATATGGGCCACAGCAGGCTATGCCTACACGCCCCTGCATCTGAGTGCATTCAGCGCAGGCTTGACGCCTGTTTTGCTTGTCAAAACTTTCTGGAATTTCTTTCCCCGGAATATTTTCTATCTGTGGTTGGTTGAATCCGTGAATGTGAAACCCACTGATACGGAAGACCAACTATGCAGTGATAGGACGCCTGTGTTTCTCTGAGACAATAATTTCCACTTATACAAATAGCCATTTCTCTCCATTCCCAGGCCACTCCACTACCCACGGATCCATGCCTTTATGTGCTGGTTATGATCCTGTTACATTCTTCAGGGACTCGCACAAATTACACTTGTCGACACAAGTCAACTGGCAACTTCTCCGTCACAGGCTACTGGCCTGCGATCCCTCCACGGAGCACGCTTTCCCTGACACTCTCATTTTAAATGGTTAAAATAAACTCTCCTCATCTCTCCAAAAGTTAGCAAACAGGAAAACCTTTAAATTAGCAGTGTGGAAAGTTAAAATCACAGTTTAGGCTCTGAAATGCATTCCCTAAGGAATTAATCGCTGAGGCCTCCAACATAAATCACAACATAAGGGAGACACAAAATAAGGGTTAGAATAATGGGTCGAATAAAGGTTTTATTTTAGAGGCCTCGTTAAAAGTTATTACTGTCTGGTGACAACGCACACGCAGGGCTGTTATTATAGCAGCATAATGACTGCTCTTCAAAGCTGCATAATGTGGTCCTATGACAAATGGGAGCTTGCTGCTTCCCTCTGTCGACACTAATGTCTCCTCTACGCCGTCCCCCCCACCACTTCTCCGCATCCCCTTTCCAGCCCTGCACGAGACAAAAGGCCCAGGCGTCCCTGGCAATGCGCTGGGACCATCTCAACTTCCCAGCCCAGCAACTCCCTGTGAAAGCTGGGGTAAGAGTACTGACACCAGCCTCCACCCTTCCCCCACAGACATCTGGATTTCAGAGGGTGTGAAATAAATGACGCAAAGCACAGTAACATTACGACGTTATATTCCAAACGCTATTATTTTATGATATAAACTACAGGAAAGAATACGAGACATTTAAGATTCTCAAAAAAACTCCACTGGCCCATCGTCAACTGCTTTCGCCCATTTCATGGCCAATAAACTTCTCCGATGTGTTTACTGGCCCTGGAAAGCCCGCACCTTCCTCCTCAGTCTGCTCCATTGGACCAACTCTACCTGCCAAGACTGCCTTTCTTCTCTAAGGCCGCCTTTCTCTGAGAGAAAGCCAATCCTCCCATACTGTGCTCATGTTTAACACTTCTCTTAGACCTCCCCTAAGTAAAGAGAAATGCTGTCGCTCCCCTGCCCACACCATCCCACCCCTTTCTGCTACCCCAGCACATTCTCAGGCGCCTGCTGGGAAATGGAAGAACTCCCAAAGCCGCTCGCTGACGATGCTGCTCATGTCCTCTCCACTCCTTCTCTCCTCCCTCCATTCCCCTTTTCTCATCTCCATTTCATAAATTTGCATGTATCCTTACGGCTCCTTGGAGAATTTTCCACCTGAGAGCTCCCTCCCCACCTGCCAGCCTCCACCCTCTCTCTCCATTCACTGGAGTCACAGGCATTCACTGTGTGCCACCAAACAGGCTCGCGCTGCCCTGAGATCTGAAAAGAGAAAGGAGCAAAACCCACAGGATTTTTAATTTCAAGGACCTTATAGTCTAGCAGAGACTTTGCCTTTAAATTATATATATATATATATATAAACTTATACTAGAGGCCTGGTGCACAAAATTTGTGCGCTGGGGGGTGGGGGTGGGCGTCCCTCAGTCCAGCCTATGCCCTCTTGCAGTCTGGGAGCCCTCGGGGGATGTCCGACTGACGGCTTAGGCCAAGTGGGCCTAAGCCGTCAGTCGGACATCCTTAGTGCTGCCGTGGAGGTGGGAGAGGCTCCAGCCACCACCGCTGCACTCACCAGCTGTGAGCCTGGCTTCCAGCTGAGCAGCACTCCCCCTGTGGGAGCACACTGACCCTAGGAGGCAGCTCCTGCATTGAGCGTCTGCCCCTGGTGGTCAGTGCAATGACTGGTAGTTCTGCCGTTCGGTTGATTTGCATATTGGCCTTTTATTATATAGGATAAATTGATTTCAGAAAGAAGGGAGAGGGAGAGATAGAAACATTGATGAGAGAGAATCATTGATTGGCTGCTTTCTGCACGCTCTCTACTGGGGATCGAGCCTGCAACCCGGGCACGTGCCCTGACTGGGAATCGAACCATGACCTCCTGGTTAATAGGTCGATGATCAATCATATATAGCCACACCAGCCAGGCTCTTTGCCTTTAAAGTTTTTGAAGCTCCTTTACTGTACTTTTTGCCCACATAGGTGGTGATAAAGTCTAACCTAGCCATAGCCCAGCTTCGGGAAAGTAGGTCTGCAGCATGAGGAAGCGGAGGTCAGACGGTCAGCTGTAATTACACACACTGCTCCCGCACGCTTCCACCCAGTTGAAAAGGTTACCCAAACACAACTGAGGAAGATCTGGGTGGTTTTAGGAAGCTAAGGGCCATCACAATGCATGAATCAAGGACCCAGCGATTAATATCACGTAAACCCTCTTCGAGTTGCTCCAGATGAGGTCTTAAATTCTCCCCTGTCACCACAACTGAATGCACCGTGGGGTGCTGGGCTCCTTCCCAGGGCTGAAAGCACCAGGCAGCGGCCCGTAAATCTCGCACGTTTTTACTAGTAAGAGGCAAAAATTACTGGGTCTAAGCCACGCGGCTAGATGTGTGTCCAGCGCTGGCAGCTCGGTGGGTGGACCGGCCTCCTGCAGAGCCGGGTCCAGAGCTCTGTGTGTGGCTCTGCTGCCAAGAAAAGGCCCTGGTGCTGTCCTTGGCGAGGAGAGAACCAACTCGTGGCTCAGAAAAGTTCTGGGGGCTTGGGGTGTCTTTATTCCATTCTTTTTCTCCACGCCTTCCTATCTGCTCCTTAGGTAGCCAGGTCTTTAAAAGGCAACAACATGGCCCTGGCCAGTGTGCTCAGAGGGTGGGTGTCATCCCCGGCACCGAGAGGTTGCCAGTTCGAGTCCCATCCGGGCACATGCCCAGGTTGTTATCCGTAGGGGGTGTGCCGGAGGAAGCTCACCCTCACATTGATTCTCTCTCTCTCTCTCTCTCGTTCTCTCTCTCTGTCTCTCTCCCTTCCTCTATCTCTAAAACCAATTTTAAAAATATTTTTTAAAAAGCAACATTACAACCCTAACCGGTTTGGCTCAATGGATAGAGCGTCAGCCTGCGGACTCAAGGGTCCCAAGTTCGATTCCGGTCAAGGGCATGTACCTTGGTTGCGGGCACATACTCAGTAGGGAGTGTGCGGGAGGCAGCTGATCGATGTTTCTCTCTCATCGATGTTTCTAATTCTCTATCCCTCTCCCTTCCTCTCTGTAAAAAATCAATAAAATACATTTAAAAAAAAAAAGCAACATTACATACTGGCATAAAAACATTCCAAGTTTCAAAGTGTTTTTGCAATGATGTTACTTATTGCAAACGAAGTTTGGAACTAGAACAACAGATGAAGCAGTGAGCGGGAGACGGGGGCTGGCAGGGGCAACAACACTTCTCCAAAGTGGCATGAATCTGGCATTAATAGGGAGCCAAGTCTGTGTCGCAGAGATAAGCGTCTTTTGTCACCAGATTTTTGTCGAGATAAAGCTCCATTTAAAAGACAGTTGTCTGCACACAACCTCTGGGTTGTCGGGGCGCTGAAGTTGATCCAGCTAATGAATAAACGACGTTAACCTTACAGAAACGATCAATTATAAAGCCATTTTCTGATGACCATTTTTCAAATTCAACTTGGGGCTGAGGTCCAAGTAGCAAGGCGAGGGAAAGAGGATGACTGGGAATGAGCACGTGGACTACTAGTGTGTGAAATGTATTGCCTTCTGAAAAACACTTCCCTTTTTATTAGTCATCATTAGATTTAAGATGGCTTTTCATTTAATTGCAGCAAATGGAAACCAGTTTCTTAACACGTTAAGCGCCAAGCTTGTTTTGTCTTCCTTTCCGTGTCAGTCACCGGTGACTGACATGGTGCTTAACGTGTTAAGCAGTTAGCAAATTAAAATTACTGTCATCCTCTCTAACCATGTCTCACATCATTTAACACATTAAGCACCATGCCAGTCACCGGTGACTGACACTATACTTTCCCTCCGGACCTCGTCGGTCACTGGTGCCGCCAGCATGTCGGTGAAATGGGCTATCGCGGGCTAAACGAAAAGGAAGACAAAACAGGCCTGGCACTTAACGTGTTAAAGAAAGACCACTTTGTCCACGCATCACTGAAATTCTACTTGACATTTATTTGAATACTAAACCATTGTACTCCTTCTCCTTCTAGTTCTGGGTTTTAAACAAAGCTTTTGAGCCGGCCGGTGTGGCTCAGTTGGCTGGGCGTCGTCCTGTGCACCGAAAGGTTGCTGGTTTGATTCCCAGTCAGGGCACATGCCTGGGTTGTGGGTTTGATCCCAGGTTGGGGCACTTACCGAAGGCAACTGATCAATGTTTCTCTCTCACATCGATATTTCTCTCTCTCCCTCTCCCTGCCTCTTTCTCTAAAGTCAATAAAAATATATTTAAAAAAGAAAAATAATGCTTCTGAAGCAAATTCCATTCATTCATTTCACAGAAATGCAGTACGGTCTGTGCCGGGCTCTGAGGACAAAGTTGGGGAGAAAGCCATGGTTCCGCCTCCCTACGAGTCACCGGGAGAGCCAGAAAAATGACCCCCAATTCATAGAAATGGGACACGTGCTGGCACAGGGACAACCCCCAACATCCCAGGGGATGGAGAGCAGGAGGGATGCCTGCACCCCACCCAGGGAGGCAGGTAGGGCGCAACAAGCGGCAATGTGGTGGGGAGGGGCAGGTCCTCAGAAGCCATCTTTACCCCCTGGAACACAAGGGGGGGTGAGATCCGGGGGATGGGGGGGGGGGGGGGCAAGGCCACTGTGTCCGCGCCTCCGGCCTCTGGACCAGAAAGCACAGGACTCTCTGACCTTCTCTGGAGGGGACTCCTGCCGGGATCAAAAGCATTAAGTGGTGTGTGAACACACAAGATCGCTCCCAGGAACCAGTCTCAGAGCAGCGCTGCTGTCACAGCAGAGGCAGGAGGCGACGGGACTGGAGGAAGAAGACCGCCATAGTTCAGAACGAGGTACAATGTTTCTTAGTGTCAAACATCCGCAAAACGCAGGATCTTCACATGGAACCTGCTTCTCCCGACTTGGACCGGAGAGAGACAGAATTCAGAGTCTGTTCTCTGCTTCCATCATCACTCCCTGCCCCCTCCCCAGGAAAGCCCCTAGGAACACGTCAGAATGTCCTTGGCTTTCTCACTGACGGCCACTCCTCTTCTTTTCACAATTTTGACAAATACAGGCAAAAGGGGGGCCTCGCCCTTTGGGGTTATTTTCTAAGTTGTTCCCATCGCTCATCATCTTTGGCTTTACGCCCTCGTGGAAGGAAAGAGGACTCAGGGTTCTGTCAAGAGTACCCTGGGCTCCCAACCAGCTCTTGTCTGAAATAAATATGCAACATCGCGCAGGGGCCTCCGATCCCAACCCCACGTCAGCAGATGAGGGGCTCCAGGATGGCCTTCGTTTCAAGGCAGCGTCTCCCTCGAGCTGTTGGTTAACTTCAAAAGGACAAGGAATAACATCACAGGACACTCAGCAGATACCACCTCAGCCTCCTGGTCAAGGTCAGCTTTGCCAATGGAGACACATGGACAGCAGGTACCCCCCGGGATGCACGGAGGAGGGCACGTTACTGCTCTGGTATTCTTGCCACAAAGGCACAGTCTTCCATGGATCATGAGGGAAGGACCAAAGAGACCCAGATTGGAGGGCTTTCCACAATACAGCTGACCAGTACCATTCAAGATGACCAAAGTCACAAGAGACGAGGGAGGGAGGGAGGGAGGGACTCAGGCCCAAGGAAGCACAGTGGGCCTTACCTTCTTAATGAACGCCACTGAGAACGTATCCCAGGACACGATCCCATGGTCCATCAGCTCCACAAAGGCCGTCAGCGTGAAGGACAGCATGTCTCCAAAGCTGGAAAACAGGGAGGCACAATGGTCACGGGCCCGGAGCCGAGCACGGGGAGAGACACAGAAGAGCTGCAAGAGGTCACTGGGGTCAGCGGCTGGGCCACAGACCATGCGGTGCAAACCTGTGTCCAGGGACAGGATGCAGGCCGGCCTCCCAGGCTCCCCAGGGAGCCAGGCCGCAGTGGGACTGACAGGGCTCACAGTGACCCCGCCCTGGTGAGCTGTGCCTGTTGCACGGAGGCACCCCCTCTCTGAGCCTGTCAGCTTGGCAGGGCACTGGACAGCGATCTCTATCCAACCACAGGGCTGCGTGTAGCCTCAGCAGTGGCGGGGAGCATTCGGCACGTGAGGGCTTAAAGGACAGCTCAGCCATGAGTTAGGGTGACGGAGACAGGCAATGCGCCTCCTGTATTGCCCGTGGGTGTCCAACAGGGAAGGCGAGAAATGATTCTCTTCAGAGTATTAGCACTTTGCACAGGATCTGCGTGGCCTCCATGTATCTGTGTGTGTGCCTGTGTGTGTGTGTGTGTGGCCAAGTGCACACATAGACACGGGCTCATAGAGACGAGCCTGTATGTAGGTAAGGACACTCGTTTCTGTGTGACACTGGCCAGCATCTTCTCTCTGCACAATGTCCATGGAGAGATGACCGCTGGCTGGCAGCAGGTGGCTGTGGCTGGAGGACTGTGGGAAGGGTCTAAGGTGAGCACTAGAATTTCACACAGAGATGCAGCAAGCGCAGGTAATGGCAGTTGTGTCCCCCATCAGACAACATCCTGGTTTCTGGTGCCTTCAAAACAACACTTTAACAGACACCCTGCATCTCACAGAAACCCACCTCTGCGGTGAATGCTCATCATAACAAGCCTGAGACTCTCAAGATTCGGACTCTCCAAGTTCATGGGATCATGGGCCTCGGGACTTCTACACAGCCTACAACTGCCCTGAGTCATTTGCTTGGTTTTTAAAATAGAGTAGCTTGTTCAGATTTTCAATCTGTAGACTCCCGTTTACCACAATTGCTACACCACAAGATGTCAATTACTCGATTAGAAAGCAGGCCCGTGTTTCCTTTAAAGCAGCTTCACAGTTTCCCTTCCTCCCTGTGCTCTCAGCGCAGCCTCAGCAATGACCTTGGGATCCTGCATCTCCCAGGAGCTGTGATGCTGAAAAGAAACCCAGGAGAGAAGAAGCGGCCCCTGCCCAAAGCTGCCAGAGGGCAGAGAGGAGGAGACGCAATGGACGGAAACGGGTGAGCAGGTGGCTCCCCAGTCACAGGGCAGGAGGTCCCCTCCAGCTCGAGGCAGGACATCAGTGGTGCATCTCTGCCTCAGTTTCCTCACTTATCACAAAGGGCGATGCTGCTGGTGGTGGTGCCTAACTAGACGACTGCTGGGAGAGAAGCCACCTTCAGGCAGGTGCGGCATGGAGGAAGCAGCATAGACTGCGGACTCGGACCATCATGCAAAAGCGAGGCTTCGAAAGGTAAACGAAGCCTGTGATTGTCAAGTGTTTGCCTTCAATGTGTCCATAACGATCTGTCTTTGGAGCTAGAAAAATAAACGTGCAAGAAAAGCCAAACCACTCAGGCCAGATAGAAAAGCAGCAAATACTCTTTTAAAGGCTCTCTTCTGAGTCCCAGCTAGGCACTCACAGCCTACAGGTGCCCCTAGGTGGCATCAGAGGATCAGCCCCAGCAAATACATTCCAGACCAGAAAACACACTTCCTTAAGGAGAGAACAAAAACATAGAAAGACAGGAGAAAAGGGATGAAGAGAGTAGCAAGAAAGGTTAAGCAAAAATTCCAGAACAACTCTTTCTATTGGCAATGAGTCAAGATAACACAAACATCTACTGGGGTGTGGGAGGGGAGGGGAAGGAAAATAAGAGAGCCAGGCAATAAAGCAATTAGTAAGATTTATTAAAAGATTGTGCTGGCATTAGTATTACTGTGGATACATTATTATAGAATTATAATATTCATCATAAAACTATTAGCTGATTTATTATTTTAGTATAGTACTAGTAGTAAGTAATATTAGCTAAATTTTTTAACTTAGGAAAGAGGAAAACCAGCAGCCATATTGCTTAGAGTTGCCATCTGCCTGCATCAGGCATGCTCAGAGACCTCCACGCTCCAAGTTTCCCAGGTCCACGCCTGGAGGACACATCCATGGCCTCCACACTGAGCCCAGATGGCCTCGGGTCATTGCTAACAGAACAAGCAGCGGACAGGCCGTGGCAAGGAATGCACACATCTTTGAGAACAAACCCTTCCTTCCAGTCCCTGTAGCGGGTTGAGGCTGGGGTCAGAGGCGCTATTAGTCTTCGCCATCTGCTGTAGAAGCAAAGGATGCGTGGTATGAATGCTCTCTAGTTATCCGAGCGGAAAGGACTGTGCCTTGCTCAGGGAACCCACAATCCATGTGCCTGTGGTCACATCTGGGGATGGCCCTTCGTCCCAGTGCTCTGGCGCTCTGCCTACAGACTCCTCCTGGAAGGGCTTTGGAAGAGGATGCAGAGAACGGGAAAGAGTAGAGTTTGGTTTCCAAATCTCCAAGTTGACTTGGGGCCCAACTTTCAGTCTCCAGGTGGCCACGGAGGGGAGCACCATTTCGGATACAGTGGACAGGGCTTCCTGTGCTAATTATCCTTAGTGTGAACGACTGGTAAGTGAGGGGAGATCTTCACATCACATACCAAAGCGCCCAAAGGAAGGACTACTCTCTGGGGCCATCTAATAACATTTTATAGAAATGTTATAGGATGATATTTACATGTTACACAATTATTACCTAATAACATGTATACATACATTTATATACATGTTTAATATGTAATTACACATTATATGGAGATGTTTTAGACATGATATGATATACAAATGTTATTAGATATGTTAGGTCTATATATATTGTGTTGCATATTATGTTATTAAGTATATAATGCACAGATTATATGCTATATGTATAGTGCATAGGTAATATATAATTCATTTTGATGGCTTGCTGGATGGCATACTAGGTTTCTAAGAGGGAGAACTTTCTCAAAATTCAGCTTCAAACCCTCAGTTGCAAGGAAAGGGCAGCCATGCAAAATGTTTTAACATTCCAAATCAGTGGACGCAATCACCTCATTTCAAACGAGGCAGCCACAGAGCTCTCAGCACACCAGACACAGGGTTTACGTCCATTTCTGGAGGAGACACTGGCTCCAAAGAGGCGGAGGCAGGAGCCACAGGCTGAGCTCTGACGTCAGTGCTGGTGGAGAAGATCCAGGCCCAAGAGGTGCAAATATAGAGCAAGGGCCCAGCCCAGGAGGGAGCATTCTTGTTTGGTTGGCTTATTTATTTTGCATCAAGTGCTAACCTAAAATTTGTGTAGCGCTGACTGCCACAAATTACACTGACTGCAAACTCTCTATGCTGGTGGAGAGTCACGGTCCCGGCCAACACACCATGTGTGCTGGAAACATTCGAATCAATGTTTCTCATCAACTCAGTAGAGACTGTCTTCATTCCAACAGATGTCAGCCAATCTCGTAGCGTTTAAATTTATGCTGCTAAGTTTATATAAGAATAGTGCTTCCAAATGTTTCCACTGGGGGCCGTAGCCAAGACAAGTGGAGGAAAGGTGAAAAGAAAGGCCAGTTTTAAAGTGATCAATAAATCACACTCCATGTATCCTTAACGGCCAATGATAATGAACACTGTCCTGCCCTGTCCTTTGAGTTTTCCATGTCAGGCACGTTCTTGAATAACATCACTTAGTTCAATGCCATTTTGTTATCGCATTGATGAGATGCTGTAGAAACGTAAATCTTGTTGATATCAATTAGTCTGTGGTAACATTGGTTTCCTTCTGTGACATTTTGCCACAGTTCCAAGAACCTATCGATGATGCTAGTGAGGACTTAACTGTAGTTTCTTTTGTTTGTGATAAAATTTATATACATTGAAATGTATGGATTTCTATACAGCTAGACAATGCCTTGACCTTAAGAATTATAGCATGATTTATGTCAGCTAACGATCTTTTGGCTCCGTTGTTAAATTTTAACTGTGGATCAATTCTGGACTCTTTATTCCATTGACCTGTTTGTCCTCTTATAACAATATCGTACTGTCTTAATAACTAACTTTAAAGTAGTAAGTCTTTTTTTTTTTTTTCGCTTAAAGTATTACAAAGGGTATTACATAAGTGTCCTTTTTTCCCCCCCACCCTTGACAAACCCCTACCCTCCCTTACCCCCCAGTGTCTTATGTCCATTAGTTATGCTTATATGCATGCATACAAGTCCTTTGGTTGATCTCTTACTCCCCTCCCTCCTGCCCCCCAACTCTCTCTGGCCTTCCCACTGCAGTTTGACAATCAGTTTGAGGCAGCTCTGCCTCTGTATCTATTATTGTTCAAAAGTTTGTAATGGTCTTTATTATCCATGAATGAGTGAGATCATGTGGTATTTTTCCTTCATTGACTGGCTTGTTTCACTTAGCATAATGCTCTCCAGTTCCATCCATGATGTTGCAAATGGTAGGAGTTCCTTCTTTTTAACAGCAGCATAGTATTCCATCGTGTAGATGTACCACAGTTTTCTAATCCATTCATCTACTGATGGGCACTTAGGCTGTTTCCAGATCTTAGCTATGGTGAATTGTGCTGCTATGAACATCTGGGTGCATATATCCTTTCTGATTGGTGTTTCTGGTTTCTTGGGATATATTCCTAGAAGTGGGATCACAGGGTCAAATGGGAGTTCCATTTCAAATTTTTTGAGGAACCTCCATACTGCCTTCCATAGTGGCTGCACCAGTCTGCATTCCCACCAGCAGTGCACAAGTGTTCCTTTTTCTCCACATCCTCTCCAGCACTTGTCGTTTGTTGATTTGTTGATGATGGCCATTCTGACAGGTGTGAGATGGTACCTCATTGTTGTTTTGATTTGCATCTCTCGGATGATTAGTGACTTTGAGCATGTTTTCATATGTCTCTTGGCTTTCTGAATGTCCTCTTTTGAAAGGTGTCTATTTAGATCCTTTGCCCATTTTTTGATTGGATTGTTTATCTTCTTTTTGTTAAGTTGTATGAGTTCCCTATAAATTTTGGAGATTAAGCCCTTATCAGATATGACATTGGCAAATAAGTTTTCCCACGAGGTGGGTTTTCTTGTTGTTTTGTTGATGGTTTCTTTTGCTGTGCAGAAGCTTTTTATTTTGATGTAGTCCCATTTGTTCATTTTCTCTTTAGTTTCAACTGCCCTAGGAGCTGTATCAGTGAAGAAATTGTTTTGGCATATGTCTGAGATTTTGTTGCCTTTGTATTCTTCTAGAATTTTTATGGTTTCCTGTCGTACATTTAAGTCCTTTATCCATTTTGAGTTTATTCTTGTGTATGGTGTAAGTTGGTGCTCTAGTTTCATTTTCTTGCATATGTCTGTCCAATTTTCCCAACACCATTTATTGAAGAGACTATCTTGGCTCCATTGTATGTTCATGCCTCCTTTGTCAAAAATTAATTGAGCATATTGGTTCGGGCTAATTTCTGGACTCTCTATTCTATTCCACTGGTCTATATGTCTGTTCTTGTGCCAGTACCAGGCAGTTTTGAGAACAGTGGCTTTGTAATACAGCTTGATATCTGGCATTGAGATCCCACCTACTTTGTTCTTTCTCAGGATCGTTGCAGCTATTCGGGGTCTTTTTTTATTCCAGATGAATTTTTGGAGAGTTCGTTCTAGATCTTTGAAGAAGGCCATTGGTATTTTAATGGGAAGTGCGTTGAATGTATAGATTGCTTTGGGTAGTATGGACATTTTAATGATGTTGATTCTACCAATCCAAGAACATGGTATGTTCTTCCATCTGTTTATGTCTTCCTCTATCTCTTTTTTCAACGTCCTGTAGTTTTCTGAGTAGAGGTCTTTAACCTCTTTAGTTAAGTTTATTCCTAGGTATCTTAATTTTTTTGGTGCGATGGTAAATGGGATTGTTTTTCTGATCTCCCTTTCTGAAAGTTCACTATTGGTGTATAGAAATGCCTCAGATTTCTTGGGGTTGATTTTGTATCCTGCTACATTGCCAAATTCATGTATTAAGTCTAGTAGCTTTTTGATGGAGTCTCTAGGGTTTTGTATGTATAATATCATGTCATCTGCAAATAAGGACAGTTTTACTTCCTCTTTTCCAATTTGGATGCCTTTTATTTCTTCTTCTTGCCTAATTGCAATGGCTAATACTTCCAGTACTATGTTGAACAGGAGTGGTGAGAGTGGGCATCCCTGTCTTGTTCCTGTTCTTAGGGGAAATGGTGTTAGTTTTTGTCCATTGAGTATGATGTTGGCTGTGGGCCTGTCATATATGGCTTTTATTATGTTGAGGTATGATCCTTCTATTCCCACCTTTCTGAGAGTTTTTATCAAAAATGGGTGTTGGATTTTGTCGAATGCTTTTTCTGCATCAATTGATATGACCATGTGGTTTTTTTCTTTCAATTTGTTTATGTGATGTATCACATTTATTGATTTACGGATGTTGTACCATCCTTGCATCTCTGGGATGAATCCTACTTGGTCATGGTGTATGATCCTTCTGATGTACTGCTGGATCCGATTTGCTAAGATTTTGTTGAGGATTTTGGCATCTATGTTCATGAGGGATATTGGCCTGTAATTCTCTTTCATTGTGATGTCTTTACCTGGTTTTGGTATTAGGGTGATGCTGGCTTCATAGAATGAGCTTGGAAGCGTTCCTTCCTCTTGAATTTTTTGTAGTAGTCTGAGGAGGGTAGGTTTTAGTTCTTCCTTGAATGTTTGGTAGAACTCCCCTGTGAAGCCGTCTGGCCCTGGGCTTTTGTTTGCTGGAAGCTTTCTGATGACTGCTTCAATTTCTTCCATAGTTATTGGCCTATTGAGGTTTTTAGATTCTTCCTGATTGAGTTTTGGAATGTTGTATTTTTCTAGGAATTTGTCCATTTCCTCCAGGTTGTCTAGTTTGTTGGAGTAGAGTTGCCCGTAGTATTGTTTAACAATCATTTGTATTTCTGTGGGGTCTGTTGTTATTTCGCCTCTATCATTTCTGATTTGGTTTATTTGGGACCTCTCTCTTTGCTTCTTGGTGAGCCTGGCTAGGGGTTTGTCAATCTTGTTTATCCTTTCAAAGAACCAGCTCTTGGTTTCATTGATTTTCTGTATTGTTTTTTTGGTCTCTATTTCATTGATTTCTGCTCTAATCTTTATTATCTCCTTCCTTCTGCTCACTCTGGGGTTTTCTTGTTGCTCTCTTTCTAATTCTTTGAGTTGTAGAGTTAGATGATTGACTACCATTTTTTCTTGTTTTTTGAGATAGGCTTGTAGAGCTATAAACTTACCTCTCAGGACTGCTTTCATTGTGTCCCAGAGGTTTTGGATTGTTGTGTTTTCATTGTCATTAGTGTCCAGGATGTTTTTAATTTCTTCTTTGATGTCATCGGTAACCCAATCAATATTTAATAACATGCTATTCAGCTTCCAAGTGTTTGAGTATTTTGGGTTGTTTTTATTGTAGTTTATTTCTAACATTATGCCATCGTGGTCTGCGAAGAAGCTTTTTATGATTTCAATCTTCTTGAATTTGTGGAGACTTTGCTTGTGACCCAATATGTGGTCTATTTTTGAATATGTCCCATGAGCACCTGAGAGGAATGTATATTCCGCAGCTGTGGGGTGAAGTGTTCTGAAGATGTCAATTAAGTCCATCTGATCTAGTGAGTCATTTAGGATTGCTGTTTCTTTGCTGAGTTTTTGTCTAGCGGATTTATCCAGTGATGTCAGTGGTGTATTAAAGTCCCCTACTATGATTGTATTGTTGTCGATCTCTCCCCTGATATCTTCCAGAAGTTTTCTTATGTATGTGGGTGCTCCTGCATTGGGTGCATATATGTTTACCAGGGTTATATCTTCTTGTTGTATTGATCCCTTTAGTATTATGAAGTGGCCTTCCTTATCTCTGGTTATGGCCTTCACTTTGAGATGTATTTTGTCAGATATAAGTATTGCTACCCCAGCTTTCTTTTCCTTTCCATTTGCGTGAAAGATATTTTTCCATCCCTTCACTTTCAGTCTGTGTGAGTCCCTTCTAATGAGGTGGGTCTCTTGTAGACAGCAGATGTAAGGGTCATGTTTTTTTATCCATTCAGCCACTCGATGTCTTTTGGTTGGAGCATTTAGTCCATTTACATTTAAAGTTATTATTGAAAGGTACTTGTTTGTAGCCATTTCTTTTTTTGTGTGTGTGTGTGTGTGGCTGTTTTCTTTCTGAGCTTGATATTTCTTCTTTTTACACCAGTCCCTTTAGCATTTCTTGCATGGCTGGCTTGGTGGTGATAAACTCCCTTAGCCCTTTTTTGTCTGTGAAGCTTCTTATTTCCCCTTCAATTTTGAATGATAGCCTTGCTGGATAGAGTATTCTTGGATTCAGTCCTTTGCTTTGCATCACTTTGTAGATTTCCGTCCATTCTTTTCTGGCCTGATGTGTTTCTGTTGAGAAATCATTTGATAATCTAATGGGAGATCCCTTGTATGTTACTTTCCGTCTCTCTCTTGCAGCCTGTAAGATTCTCTCTTTATCCTGAACATTTGCCATGGTAATTATGATGTGTCTTGGTGTGGGTCTTTTCGGGTTCACCTTGTTTGGGACTCTCTGGGCTTGTGTGACTTTTTTCTTCCCCACCTCAGGGAAGTTTTCTGATATTATTTCTTCGAATAGGTTTTCTAATCCATGTTCATCTTTCTGTTGTTCTGGCACCCCTATTATTCGTATGTTGTTTCGTTTCATGTTGTCCCAAAGCTCCCTTAGGCTCTCCTCCTGTCTTTTAATTTTTTTCTCCATTTGCC
This sequence comes from Myotis yumanensis, assembly GCF_028538775.1. NCBI lineage: Eukaryota > Metazoa > Chordata > Mammalia > Chiroptera > Vespertilionidae > Myotis > Myotis yumanensis. The sequence goes on from NW_027223760.1 coordinate 80,031,427, forward strand.
GTACAGTTTGAGTATGTTTTGCTTCCTTGTCTTCTAATTCACTAAGTCGGTCCTCCGCTTCTCCCAGTCTACTGTTGATACTTTCAATGGAGTTTTTTATTGAAGCTATGTCGCTCTTCATTTCTTCTTGGGACTTACTTAAGTTGTTGATTTTTTCATCTGTTTCTTCTAGCTTCTTGCATAAGTAGTTGAGTTTTTCATCTGTTTCTTCTTGCTTCTTGAACATCTGGTGCATGTACTCTAGGAACCTTATTCTGAATTCTTTTTCCGTCATGTTGCATATCTCTGTCTCACTTAGCTTCTTTTCTGGCGAGTCCTCCTTTTCTTTCCTTTGGGGGTTTCTTTGCCTACCCATGTTTGATCTCGCTGACATATGTAGATGTTGAGATGTTCAGTGGCTGCTCCCTGGGTGGCAGGGGCTCCTTGGGTTGTGGTTGCTGCTCAGACGGTTGCGGTAGCAGCTGCTTTCCAGTTGGCAGCAGCTCCTCTGGTGGGTGTTGTTCACAGCTGTGTTGGCTCTTCTGGCTGGTGGGGGGAGGCTTCACGTACAGCTGCTGTTCCACAGACAGAGGGTGTGGTGATCAGGAGGCTGTGGTGATCAGGAGGCTGCGGTGATCAGGGGGCTGCTGTTGCTTGGATCTGCTGCGTTGATTTAAAGGCACAAAATACAACAGAGCAAGGCACAATGTACCAGGCACTGAACACAAGTATATTCACAATATTAATAACCCCAAATAAAGGTGACCACCCGAATTAAGAGAATTAGGGGATAAGGGAGAAAGAAGAGAAGAAGATAAAAGAGAGAACAGAAAAGAAAAATAAGAAAAAAACAAACAAAAAAGGAGTGCAAAAATAGAATTGGGAAAAAAGAGGGGGGAAAAAAAGAGAGCGAAAAAAGAGAATGAAGTAGAAGCGGGGAAGAGACTATTGGTATGAGGAGCAAACTCCAATAGAACTGCCACTAATCTCAACAAATTCCAGCAACAGATCCCTGGAGATGAATGCAAACTACAAACCACCAATAATATCCAGAGGGGTAAGGGAAAACAGAAGCACAAAAATAACCGGGGTGGGGTGGGGGAGGGAAGGGAAAAACCAGCAGAAAAAAAAAAAAAAAGAAAAAGAAAAAGAAAAACAACCTCACAACCAGTCCTAAAAAAGAAGAAAAAACACAAAACAAAACAAACAAACAAATAAAAAAAAAAAAAAAAAAAAAGCCCAATATATTCAACAATCAAGAAAACAATAGAAAGATAAGAGAGAAAACAATTTGGAAAGTGAAGAAGGATAAAGAATAGGTGTATAAGGATTTAAAGCAGTAGATTAGAAATAGGATATATAAGTAGGGTGGAATTAGACAGGGGGTAAAAAGAGGGAATTGGGAAAGTCTGGAGCAGGAATAGGGTAAGAGAAACAGGACACCAAAAGGGGAAAAGTAAGGAAGAGGGTTTTAGCAAAGAGGTGAAATTGAGATAGGGAAAATTAATGCTAAAGGAACGATGAAAATAGAATGGAGAACACTAATCCCAAAAGAAAATAAAGAGAAAATAAAATGGCACTTTAAAAAATGGTAAAATGGTAGCAGTAATAATACTGGTTAAAAATAAAAATGTGGTAATTGAAAGGGTAAAATCAGGTGATGGAAAAAGAAGAAAAAGAGAAAAAAAAAATTGGTTTCTTAGTAAAAAGGTGAAAAAATTAAAAAGAAAAAGAAAAAGAAAAAATTTGCAGTAGTGATGGTCTTTCGGTTCTTCTACTCTTCAGCCTGGTTCGCCTTAGTCCTGCCAGGTATTTAGGAGAGTGTTGAATTTGCCTGCATTACACTGTTCCTCCGTGTTGTAAATCACAGTCCTGATTTTAAAGCAGGCCGTATTTGTGATCCAGTCTGCCTTAATTTGTATTCCCCTAAGAGTCAGTTTGTGGCTCAGCCTCTGGGTGGCAGTGTTTTTGGGTTGGCCTCTGAGGCTATACAGCTTCTCTATCCTTTTTTAATCCTTACCCTGCTCTGTGTTGTTGGTGGGACTGAAAATCCCTCTATAGGCCAGACCCTGGTAACTCCCAGGGACTAATCAGCTTGTTTTAATCCTTTATCTCATACAGGGTGGAATCTGGGTGTGGCTGTGCTCCTTGCCTGGGGGGCTGGGGGGAGGAATTCCACCCTCTGGAGGAATGGCTGCCCCAGTCCTGGGCCCAGGGGGGTCTCAGCACTCAATTCGCTGCCACCTCCTCCGGCTCCCCCTCTTTCCTCAGCCTCTCCCCAGATTCCCCTCGTCTGCACCTTCACCCTCTCTTCAGCACAGGTGAGTGTCTGTATCCGAACTGTCCTATGAGCAGGGTTCAGTGAAAACAAAGAAACAGACAAACGCCAGCCGGCCGCGGAAACGCTCCTCTCTTACCAGCACTGCATGGTCTGGGAAACGCTCCTCTCTTATGGGCACTGCATGGTCTGATCAGTTCCTCAGGATGCCCCCTTTAGTCTCAGTTCTCCGCAATCACAAAATCCAAATCTCAAATCTCCTGGCGCCAGCAAACCCGCGGGACTCCTTACCCTGGTCAGGGTCTGTGTCTGTCCCAAGAGACGCGGCTGTCTGCCATGCGGTCTCCCTCCGACCCTCTGGGCTCAGGTCTGGCAAACTTTCCTGCCCAGATCCCTGGTTTTTAACCTTTCCAGGGGAGGTCTGCCCTTCCCGGCTGCAAACCGTCTCACCAGCTGAGTAAATTTGCCAATTCGGGGTGGGTGTTATTAGTTTCAGCTGCTTACTCCGTTTGCTCCGGGACAAGACCTGGGACGCGTCTGCCTATATCGCCGCCATCTTGCTTTTCCCCTAAAGTAGTAAGTCTTAAAATCAGTTGAAATTCATCAACTTTGTTGGTCTTCGTTGTTGTTTTTCAAGACTGTTTAGGCTATTCTAGGGTCTATGCACTTCTTTTAAGTTTTAAGATTGATTTATAATTTTTTTTTAAAAAATTGTACTGAATTGAACTTACAGATTAATTTAGGAAGAATTGCTCTCTTCAAAATGCTGTGTATTTTAAACCACGAAATGGTACATTCTCCACTTACTTAGGTCTTCTTTAATTCCTTTCGGTAATATATTTTTCAGTGAACAGACAGTGCATGTCTCTTGCTAAATTTATTCCAAAAAATTTTATGATTTTTGATACTTTGTAAAGAAAGTTTTAAAATTTCATTTTCTAGTTGTTTGCTGTTAATGTATAAAAATACCTCACTTGTATATACTGATGTTGTATCCAAAAATCTTGCTAAATTCAATTATGAGATCTAGCAATGTCTTTATAGATTTCTTTGGAATTTTTACATAAACATATCTTCTATAAATAGAGTTGTTTTACTTCTTCCTTTCTGACCATTATGTCTTTTATTTCTTTTCTTGACTTATTGCTATGGCTAAACACTCCAATACAATGTTGAACAGAAGTACAAAACACATTTGCCTGATTTCCCATCTTTAGGAGGAGGAAATTCAGTTTCCTCACATGAAGAATAATGCATTTTTTCCACTGCCTTTATCAGGTTGAGGAAATTATCTCCATTTCTAGATTGCTGAGAATTTTTATGAATGAATGTTGGATTAATAAAACTTTTTCTGTGCCTATCATCTATTTTCTGTATCTATTAAGATTATTTTATTCTCCTTTATTTTACTAAATACTGATTCACACCCAGGGACTGACTTTCAAACTTTAACCTTTTCCCGGGATAAAACCTTATTCGCTGCAAAGTATTATCCTTCCTATATACTGCTTGACTGTCATTGTTAATGGGTTGCACCTGGTTCATTTGATGATCTACCACTTTTGTTTCCTGTATTGTCTTGTCCAGTTTTGGCATCAGGGTGAGAACAGCCTCATGACTTCATCTGATTACTCTGCCATCTCAGGAACCAGGGCCCTGAGCACCAATTTTGTCTAGGACTGCTCAGCAGAAGTCATAGTTCACACATAGTCCCCCTTCCAGTCTCCACACCCACAGAACAAAACCCTGGCAGATAAATTTCAAGACATCATTTTGACTTCAGAGTCCCACAATCCTCTCCATTACCAAGTTGCATGAAGTTATTAGAGAAAAACTCAGTTCAAATCTCGGTCCTACCACCGGGTTGTAGTTTTGCACTAAGGAAATGGTGCTAAATTTTGCTAATCGTGTGTGGTGGGTGTGGTGTGAATTAGAGCAACGAGTGTGAGCAGGTGACGGAGCCTGGGACGGAGTGAGCTCTCATAAAAGATGGCTCCTACTGTCGTCACCATGAAGTGCTCCTCCTATATTAAGAACATATATCGAAGTAAGACTTAAGGAGCTTTCTCCTAGAAACTCAAGGTGGCTTTCTATACTTCACTGCAATGTAATACCTGACAAGTTCCTGCCCCCAACCCTTCTCTGTGTGGGAGCGCGGGGAGGATAGAGGATTCAAGAGCACTACCTACCGTGGAGATACCGGGCTTTTTCCTCAGGGCTTTAAAAAATCAGTCTTCCTTCTCAAACTGAAATTATCTGCTTAACAACTCGGCAGAATGGACATGTGTCCAGCCCACCACGGAGAGGTTCTAGGCCCTGTCTGGACTCCTCTTGTTTAGTGGGTGAGAAAGGCACCGAGGAGGAAAGACTCTAAGACAGGGGCTCTGTGGGTCTGGACACATCATCACGCAGTGCACACACAGGCAGGTGACCCAGCCCTTTCTCAGGCTCAAAGTCAACAACTTTCACTCCATACTTCAATCCTGAGTGGGGTGTTTGTTCTTACTGAGCCACTGAAGAGAATGGCTTTGAACATCACATAGGCCACAAAAAAGAAAGCTTTTGTTTAATGCAATACATAAAATTATGCCCAGCCTTGCCCCAGGAGAAGGGTAGCAATCCTGATGTACTCATTCTGTGGCTACAGACATAAAGTTCCCTTTGTGCCACAAAACAGAAAGAAAGAGGAAATAAATTTTTAAGGAACCTGTTTATAAGAACATCAAACAGCAAAATAAAATCACTCAAAACATCTACATGCACAGCTATCTGAGGACAGAGACTAATGATCCAGGAAGGAGTGTGTTATATAAGCTGAATCAAGCAATCATAAATTCTTACCATGGCTTCATGATCTTCTGCAACTTCTGGTATCGTCTGCAAAATTTAAGAACAATCATGTGAGGAGCATGTTTGAAAGCAATCATTTTTTACACAAATTACATATCTTGAGGAAAGCTCAAGATTAGATATAAAAAGACTTAGCCGCCATGAGGTAATATATTATTCAAAGTAATATAGTGATTGGTATTCTCTAATGATAAGAAACAATCATAAGGGTTAAACTACTGTAACCAACCTATTACATTTACTTATGAGTAAGGGCAACAAGACCACTCCATTTGACTCAGAACCAATATGTGTTCAAGGGGAGGGGGGAGAAATTCCTAGAGATAATAAGAATAAGGTACATTTTCAGTGAAAAGGGTGACACCTAAAAGTACGAGAGTTGTTCTTAAGCGTATCCTCAATAATAAAAACGGAGTTGATTATCTTTCTTGGGTAAAATGCTCACTGATTTTACTTTCTCTTTTCTTGAGAGAAATAAAATTCTGAAGGATGGCATCCTGAGATATGGCAATAGTCTTGGACAATAGATGGAACTCTGGGATGGTAGCCTGCAAGAAAAGTGTGCAATGGACACATCTTGTCTGCAAGGAAGGACGATTATACTTCTTAAAACACTGGGGTCAAGAAGATAAGGAACCAACTGATTCTAACCTTGTCAAACCACTTGCATTCCCCGAGTCTGCCAAGTCTCTCTGACATTATGTTCTTTCCTCTGTATTCAATACCCACCCCTCCTTGTCCAACTAGCTAAATCCTACCCTAACCTGTCCTGATTCTAAGGCCCCAGGGAAGCCTCCCTGAGCGCTGACTTCCCTGCCTGGCAGACTGAGCCCACCCACGTCTGCATGTGCTGAGGACACGTCAGCTGCATGAGCTAGGACATCTGTCTTTCCTGGAGCCCCTTGAGGGCAGGGCTCTGTCTGCACTGTGACTCACCACTATAACGTCAGGCACATGCAGAGCTGGCTTTCAATAAACGGTTGATGAATAATTTGGCTCTTTAGAAGTTAAATTTCCCATTTGCAACCACATAAAATGTAACCACTTCAGAAACCTAACTGACCATGAGAAGATCAGATCTAGTCTTTGGTAAAACGGGGGTTTAAAAAACATATGAAGAGATCTTCCTCTTCCTCCTCTTCTTCTTTACCTGCCCTTCATAAAAAAACAACATCAACAACACAAACAAAACAGTGTATTGGCTTCCTTCCTTCTTCCTTGAAAAAGCTGGGTAAAAGGAGTAGGTGACCACAGGGGGACAGGCTGGGGCACAGGTGGGCCCTCTTGGAAGGGCTGAACAGTACCTCCCACTGAAAGGAACTGGCCTCCTTGGAGCAATGGCTCCTGCCAGGGCTGGGACAAGGAAAGATTTAGCTAAGTCTGGAACATCTCATTGAGCCAGAAAGTAAAGAAATGCTCACAGAATAATGGGAGGCATGTCAGGACACAGAGACAGCTTGAAGAAGGTTCCACAGTCAGATCTGGGACACATTGAGCATCAGAATACATAATAAATGATAGAGGATAGCCCACTGAATAAAACAGGAACACGTAAGTCCACATTGTTCTATAGGGCGGTGTGCCAGTACTGTTGAAGAACCAAGTCTCTCAGGGAAAAACATACAAGCCTCATTTTTACCATTCTCCATTTTCCAGGGTGTAAATTACTCCAAAATTATTGCTGACAAAGGGGTGGCGACATTACCGTGCAGACCCCGGAAGGCACTATCTTAAGTAGTCAAAGTAAACACTAGTGACAAGACTGAGAGGCACCCTGTGCCATCAATATGATGCAATTAAAAACAACACACACACATGCATCTGTGATATCCCAGCCACAGGCATACATATGGGTCTAAACTTTGGATAAGACTATAGGAAAAACAATGTGTTTCAATGGAAAATTATGCAGTGTTTATATAGCATACTCTTCTGGGTTATCAGGTTCCTCCTGCCTTATAGTCTAACTGATGCATATGTATATTTTGTCCTGTCTGTTAGTAATTTAATTGACTTCCTTCCTGCTGGTGAGAAACCAGTTTTATCTCCATTTGCAATTCATTTCAACATTCCTGTGCTGCAAATAAATTTGAGCCCCTTTAACTTTTCCTTTGAAATGGTTAAAACATTTTGCCTGGCTCTCTCATTTCACATGAGTAAAATGAATTCTTTTAACATGCGTTCATTTTTTATATAAAACATGCTTTTATCTTTCCCTGAAAATTAACTTTAATGAATTACCCTTTAACAAACCCAAATTGGAGGATATTCTACAAAATGGCTGATCTATAGTCTTAAAAGTGCCAAAGTCATGAGTGAAAGGAACACTGAGAAACAGCTCCAGACTGAGAGGTTAGGAAAAGGCCGGACAACTGGGTGCGAGGCGCTACCTTGAGTTGGGTCTTTGTATGAAAGGACAACAGGGACAACAGATGGGACCTGACCTTGCAACTTTCCCATTCAGTGTGTGACTGTTAAATTAAGCCAGGAGGCTGGCAGACTGAGGTCGCTCCAGTGCCTTGGAGGCCTATGAAAGCAAACCAAAATCTAAGCCATTAACTGCCTCAAGTTTTCAACCAATCACAGCCAAGTAGGCTTTAACTGTAGCCAATCAAATAATTCCCTTGTTTTGGCCCGCCTCTTCTCTATAATAGCCTTTCCCCCAGGTTCCTATGGGCAGAGAGTTTCTCACCACCTCCAGTTTGGCACTGAGCAATCTGAATTGATTTTTGCTCAAATCAATTCTTAGAATTTTCAATATGCCTCCGTTTATCTTTTAATAGAAACTGTTTCAAAATAAATCATCTGATGTGTGTGTGTGCGTAAGTAATATATACAGTAGGCACAGCGATTTCCCAAAAGAGCCTTCTGGCCTGGGGCCTGGGCACCTGAGGTTTTTACGTGTGTTCCCCATCCTGTGGCCACCCCTGGCCTGGGAGAGTTGCCCTGACCAGCCTGCAGAGATAAACTCAGCCACCAGTCACGGTGTTCCTACTTCTCCACTTCCCCACGATAGCTGCACATTAAGCAAGAGCAGAAGAGGAACTTTTTTGTTGTGATGTCTGTTTTCCTGATGGAGGGCTTCCTCTCTGTGTCTCTCAAAATACCCAGCTTTTAAAGAGACAGGACAAGAAGAACAGAGGAAAAGCTGATATTCTGCAGTGGCCAGCAGCCTCTTATTTCAGCCAAAGGTATGGCATTCCTTTCCCAAGCGGAAGATAATCTCTCTCCCTGGGCGGTGGGACCCCCTCTCATTTCCACCCACAGACACAGACAAAGCCAAGAGGGGTGGGGTGGAGGGCGATCCAGCTTCAGGAATTCCCCGCCCCACAACCCCTGACAAAGCCCTGGGTAGTGGGCCCCTTTGGCATTTGTGATGCAAATGTCTGGGGAGGCCCCAGAGGGCTGCTCCCTTTGGACCTGCCTGAGCTCGGCAGGGTGCATGCCCCAGGCCGGCAGGCAGGGGGCGCGGGAGACCCGCAGCCTTTACAGCTGGTGGGCCCCCCGCAGACCGCACAGAGCAGCTTCCTTGTGGCAGGGCCTGGGAGCACTTTGCTCCTCCAGGTGAAGTGCAGGCCGTGCACCCGGTGACTTGCACGTGGAGGCCCCGCAGCGAGTCTCTGGCCTGGCCGGGCCTTGCAGCGCAGCCCAGGTTTATAAACCACGCCAAGCTCTCCGACACAAGAGCACGAGTTAGAGCTGATAATCCCTGTCCCTGGAGGCGAACAACGTGGCTTCCAAAAAAGACATTCACCTTTTGTGTGAAGACAGCCTTTCAAAGAATGTCACTCAGAGTCTGAAACTCATCTGCCACTTGATACAACCCCCCGCCCCTCGCCCTGCCGTGTGCCTAACCCAGTGTCCGCAATAGGCAGCATCAAATAACATCCACTTGCTAAATGAATAAAACCTACAAACCCATCCCGAGTGTGGTGCTGGGCAACATCAAAGCCAAGGCTTCAGTCAAGCCACGCCCCGATTTCCTCAGGAAAGAAACGCCACAGCTGCGATGCCCACATGGAAAACATGATGCGAAGAATGAACGTTTAATAAGAAACTGTTTGTGTGTGAATGAACATTGTCAATGATTTTTATAAGCACACACACATAGCAAGACATGCACACAGGGTGCTCACTTCTGTGTCATGTGAACGACAGGATGGGGAGGGAGCTGATCGTTTCTATGATTGTTGTATGTTTTGAAGACCATTGCTCAGGGGCTGTGCCTACGTCTAAAATAACTGGGGGACTCTTTCCACTGTTCCTCATGTGGCCAAATTCGGGAGCGATGACTACAAACCAAGCAAATAAAAAGTCCTTGTCAATTCCCCAGATTAGGAAGAACTCCTCCAATACCTTACTGTGATTTCCTTAGAAAAGCTAGAATCCCTCGGGGAACATCCGCCCAGCACTGACTGGACTCATAACTGCATGGTCAAGTACAGATGAGGGCATTTCAGCAGTTGTGGGGATGCTCTTGTTTTAAAACGGCTTGAAAACGGGTACAGTCTCTGAATCGGGAATTTCAGTCCAACATGATAATTTGAATTTTCACAATGATTTTGCTAAATGAAAAGCTGATTGGAAAATTCTCACAATCATGGAAAACAATGTAAATGTTCAACCATAGGGGAACGATTAACCACACTGAGCCTACCCTTCACATTATTATGTTATTCTGTGAATGAACCGAACCCCAGCAAAGCTTTAAAAATGAATTCATACTCAGACAACAAATACGATGAGGGGAATACTATTCAGTCACAAGAAAATACTGTCAGGTATGAAAAGCAAGCTACAAAGAGCATGAAGGTTATAATTCCACTTTTCTAAAGCCTCTGCGTGTATATGTATGTGTGTGTATGTGTGTGCATGTGTGTCTCTGTGTGCATGTGTGTATGTCTGTGTCTGTGTGTCTGTCTCTGTGTGTGTGTATGTGTGTGCATGTGTGTGTCTCTGTGTGTGTCTGTGTGTATCTGTGTGTGTGTGTGTGTGTGTGTGAGAACATACAGAAAGTATACACACCCCAGTGTCAAAAATATGTGTCTTGGGAAAGGTGGATTAGACATGATTCCTATTTTCCTGCTTCTGCTTATTTACATTTATTTTTAAACAATAAATACAATTGTTTTTATTAAGGACAAAAAGCTAGCTTAAGAACCTGTAAGTTTTTGTAGTACCCCAATTTAACTTTTCTCTCTCTGGACTTTCCTGCTCAGGGTGGTGCTGAGGGCTTACTCATATTCCAACGGCGGAATTTTCCTGTCCCGTTGCCACGTGGGAAGGAAACTATGAGGATGCTGCCCGTTCCTTCTTGGAAATGCCACCCTGTTCTCTGTCTAAGGGCGAAGGGCACGGGCACACGGCCCACTGTGCGTGGCATAGACACACAGAAATACAGGGCCGCAATCACACCCGGAGCAGAGCAGTGCTGTTTGCCTCAGGGGATCGAGACTGGCAGGTACCCATTTCTCTTCTTTCCAGTCAAATAAAGTACATCATTCCTGAGAAATCTTCTCATGCCCATCTTTTCTTTTTTTTTTTAACACTGTCCATTCCAGAATGTTCCCTATGGACACCATGCCTTACTCAGGTTGGGGCACCATGTTCCCCCACAACTTGCTCCCACATCTATGTTTCAAGCTGAAACTAGCAATGGGCTTTCCAAGTCCCACAGGGGTGGAAATTAATTCCTGTTTTAAACGCGATATTCGGGCAAAGTGCTGTGGCTGATGCGGTGGCTGATGTTGCCCTATGGCCCCTGGTACTGGCTGGAGAGAGACCTTAACAAGCTCAGCCTCGGTAATGACCAGCAGGTGAGAATCTCTGCATCTGGTTAGAACTCAGAGGCAGGAGGGAAAATGCAGCCACATATACTGGGGTGTTTCCCGCAGTCTCCACAGGTCCTCTGCCCCAGCGGGAAGTCTGCCCGGGCCCGAGGAACTGCAGGGTCTACTCGATCTGTGTGGTTTCTATTCCATAGGTTGTCTGCTAATTAGTTAAAGCCTTGCTCTACATTTAATTGAGAAGCCAAGTTTCCTTGCAAGAAAAATGCCCTTCTTTTCTTTTTCATCTGAGCAGAAGATCTGAAAATATAAAATAAATATATATATATCTGAGGATCCACTGAGCAGCTTCCTAGGGTGAGTGGCAGGACCTGCAGAAGGAAGGCAGGAGGCTGGGCTTGGCTTTGAACTTCTGTGAAGAGGAGAGGAGGGCAGGAAAGCTGCCCGGGAGAGCAGGCAGTCCTGCCTTACACAGTGTGGCAGGAAGGTGTGGGAGGCAGATGCCAAACAGAGCTCACCCAGGATCTGGGCTTCTGCTTCTCTGCCTAGAATCTGGCTGTCCGTAGCAAACTGGGGTGGCTTCTGAATCGCAAGCAGTTAAATGTTACATTGAAAATCATATGCTATTTTATAAAAGGAATTCAAGCCCGGCTGGCGTGGCTCAGTGGTTGAGCATCGACCTATGAACCAGAAGGTCATGGTTCGGTCCCTGGTCAGGGCACATGCCTGGGTTGTGGGCTCAGTCTCCCAGTTTGGGGTGTGCAGGAGGCAGCCGATCAATGATTCTCTCTCATCATTGATGTTTCTATCTCTCCCTTCCTCTCTGAAATCAATAAAAATATTTTTTAAAAGATAAATAAAAAAGGAATTCAAGTTCTATAGTTCACATATAGCTGCTCAATCCTGACATCTCTCATGTTGTCCCCAGTCTTCAGTCTGAGGGATGTGATTTTTGGGGGGCCCCTCTGTAGATCAAGATGAGTTACACAGGAAGGCAACAGCAGGGATAGGAAGTAATGTTGAAAGACAAATACATAGTATCTGTTTTTACTCCTTTTTTCCCTTTGTTGAGTGTTATGGGTTCAATTGTGTGCCCCCCAAATTCCTAGGTTGAATCCCTGGCCCCCACTGCCTCAGTTGGGACAACATTTGGAGACAGAGCCTTTAAAGAGGTGATTGGGGGTTCAAATGAGCCATTAGGGGGTGTCCTGATCCAATCTGACCGGTGTCCTTATAAGAAGAGGAGATTTGGACACACACAGGGACACTAAGGATCCATGCACACAGGGGAAAGACCACGTGAGGACCCAGGGGCAGGCAGCTGTCTACAAATCCCGGAGAGAGGCCACAGGAAAACCAACCCTGCAGACACTGGATTCCAGCCTCCTCAGCTGTGAGAAAATGCGTGTCCATTGTGTGAGCCACCCAGACTGGGCACTCAGTGACGGCAGCCCTAGCAAAATGACATGATGAGAAATGAAACACTAAAGCCCTCATTGTGAACATACAGAGCTGCCAGCCTCGGGCGGTACCCAGCTACACCCCAGCCGTCTATTCAGGGTGTGTGTCACGGGGACCTCAGCTTTCAGTGGATTTACCATTGTAACTGACATTTCGATTGCAACTCCAGTAAATTCAGAAGTATTAACACAATATGACTGGGAATATTGGAAAGCGTAAGCCATTGCATCCCTATGTGTGTGTGGCAGGTCACTTACTTCTGGCTCTGGCATCTGGCTTTTGATGCATCCATGGCTGGGACGTCAATACATCAATCAACAGGGGGACATTTCAACTTAGTTTTTATTTTATATATTTTTTGTTAATCCTCACCCGAGGATATTTTTTTTCACTGATGCTCAGGGAGAGTGGAAGGAAGGAGGAGAGATAGAGAGAGAAACATTGATGTGAAAGACACACATTGACTGGTTGCCTCTTGCACATGCCCCAACCGGGGAATCGAGCCTGCAACAGAATTATGAGCCCTTGACCAGAATTGAACCCGAAACTCTTCAATCCTCTGGCTGATGCTCTGATCACTGGGTTTCAGCTGGAGCTTCCAACACAGACAGAACCCTCAGTCTCAATTTCCTGGTCCAGCCATTTGCGTCCCTCAACTCATTCAGCTTCCCTCCATCTGATTCAAGCTCCAAGTAACAGCTTCAGATTCTGATAATACTCCCAACCCAATTCTCCCTATCCACTCCACATTGATGTTCGCCCAAAAATTTCAAAAGCAGTGCTTTAGGCATCATTTGATAAATAAATGAGACCAGCCTACAACTGACCCTTCCAACCAGTCCTCTCAGATTTGTAATTTCTTCCCAATTTTCACTCTTAGATATTGTCCCTATTTGTCTACGAGGTAAGACCCACCAACTCCAAACTCTACAGAGCATTCTTAAAATATATGTGTGTGTGTGTGTGTGTGTGTGTGTGTGTATTGATTTCAGAGAGGAAGGGAGAGGGAAAGAGACAGAAACATCAATGATGAGAGAGAATCATTGATCAGCTGCCTCTTGCACACTCCCCACTGGGGATCGAGCCCACAACCCAACATGTGCCTGACTGGGAATCAAACACTAACCTCCTAGTTCATAGGTCGATGCTCAACCACTGAGCCATGCCAGCCAGACTCTACAGAGCATTCTTATATGGGAGCTATTCCTGTTACTAGAAAACATCCTCTCTGAATAACAAACAAAAAACAGAATCTTTTACCAGTGCCAATTGCAGAGGCTAAATAATGCCCCATGTGGGAGGAGACAGGAAGGAAGAGAGGAAGGAAGGGAGGGTGGGAGGGGACTGGGAGGGCTCCAACAGGCAGTTATCAGCTCGTTCTTTGAATCGCCAGGTACTGAAAAGGTTTAAAGGACCCAGGTTTAAACCCCAATTCACAATGATATGTACTCTTTCTGAAAAAATACCTACCCAACCCTGCCCATTATTTTTTTAAAATATATTTTTATTGATTTCAGAGAGGAAGAAAGAGGGAGATATAGAAACATCAATGATGAGAATCATTGATTGGCTGCCTCCTGAACACCCCCCACTGGGGATTGAGCCTGCAACCCGGGCATGTGCCCTTGACCGGAATTGAACCTGGGACCCTTTAGTCCGCAGGCTAACGCTCTATCCACCGAGCCAAACTGGCTAGGGCAACCCTGCCCATTATTAATTTAGCATGTTAATATGTAATTAACTGACTCAGCATGCTCACATGCTCTAACCCACATGCTCTCACAGTCTATGCCTGTGGCACTGACCACATGGACATGGGATGAGCCGTGTCCTGTGGACCCTCCCTGGCACTCACTCCGTGGTCCCGGGCTTGACCTGCCCACACATGCAGGAGCCACACCTCTGGCTCCTCACCCCCCAGTCCCTCCAGAGAAGCAACGCCTTCCCTGAGGCGAGCTCCTGAGCCCAAAAGCCCATCCCTTTCTTGTGGGGATGGAATCAAACTCCTTCATGGCCCGCTGACTCCTCTGGAAGGTTCCGGAAGCAGCCGGCCTGTCCAGCCTCTAGAGTCTAGAAGACTCAAAGGCCCAGGAGGAATTATGCCTCAGTTGACTTCTGCCTCCATACATTTTTGATGGCAAGTTTCACATTTTTGTAAGTTTTCTCAATTTCCACTCTTGTATACAGTCAGTATTTAATAAATGTTTACTGCATTTAATTTTAAATATGTAGGGTCATGTATTTCATCAATCACACATTAATTGATGGAAACTTACTTTAGCCACGCTATTTTTTACCTGGTTTAAGACTTTGAGACTGGAAGGAGTTATTCTCATTTGTTTTTAACTCATTCAGAGAGACAGGGGAAGGATGTGAGGGCTTTATATTTTGTAGAATTATTAGTTCAGTGTTGAAAAGGCTCTTTGAGATAAGGATCTAATATTTTTTCTCATAAATTTGAAATTCCAAGTCACCTTATGGAATTCCTTAATTATGGAATCCAGCACCCACTCAGATGGCTGTGGTGGTCTCCCGCCTACCCCACCCATGCAGGCCCGTGCCCTAGTATCTCAACTAAGACACTGGTTCCTTGGTGGGTAGACAATCTCCTGATACTTAGGTGACAAACTTGCTCCCCAGACACTAACTTAAAAGCCATTTCTTTTCTTTTTCCTGAGCCTCGTCAATTCCTGGTCTTTAAAAGCAGACACTACAATGTAAGGGAGTAACAGCCTCCCAGGCGGGGGTGGGGGGGGGGGCGGAAGAGCAGGCAGGCTGGACAGTGGGGCAAGGGGCTTACTCGGTGCCGCTCTCCACCATCTGCGTGAGCAGGAAGATGCCGTCCAGGTTGATGAACTCCTGGGCGAAGGTGACGTCCCGGGAGAGGCTGGCCAAGTCCTTCAGCGCCTCCAGCTTGGAGTCCATGCTGGACGACTGGATGCGTTCGTGCAGCTCCTGGGCGTTCTGAGCCTTAGGAAGACACAGAGGGAAGAGTGTTCACAGAGGAAACCACATGAAAACGTTAGCGTTTCCTTCATGGGAAACAAGGGCATGGTGGCCCTCAGTGCAAGACTGGGCAGCCCCCCACGGCCAGCACGGTTTCCAACCACACAGCCCCAACCAGCCGCCCTGGTCACTCATTTCTCCACAGGAACTAGTCCTCTGCCTTCTGTGAACAGGCCCCCATCTCCATTTCTGGGAAAATTGAGAGCATTTCCCAGAAACAGAGCAGGTGTCATAGTAAGAAGGGGAAAAGGCAAAAATGTTTATCTTTTAAGTAAATTTTTCATCTATAAATGCCAAAAAGCTTTGTGTTTGCTTAAGCAATTACACAAGTTTATACAGCGCGTTCACCAGTTAAGTCAATACTATGAGTGATACCTGTCTGCGCAGTGTTCCAAAGGGTCACTAGTCACCTCAACCATCTTTCTAGGTGACTGACAATCTTCCAGCACAACACAAGGATGCTTATAAATTTCACTCTTCCACATTTGTTTCCCATACTTTCACTACTCACTGCATGAATTTATAACAAAGTAATTAGGAAACCAAGGAGCTTTGCCTAGAATTAGACCATCCTATATAATAAAATCCTAAAATGCAAATCAACCGAACAGCGGAACACAGGTTGCTATGATGCTCACTGACCACCAGGGGGCAGATGCTCAACACAGGAGCTGCCTCCTGGTGGTCAGTGTGCTCCCACAGGGGGAGCACTGCTCAGCCAGAAGCTGGGTTCATGGCTGGCGAGCACACTGGTGGTGGCGGGAGCCTCTCCCGCCTCCACGGTAGCGCTTAGGAGCTGAGAGGATATCCCCCGTGGGGTCCTGAAATGCCAGAGGGTGCAGGTCGGGATGAGGGACCCCGCCCCCCCCCCCACCCCAGTGCACAAATGTCGTGCACCGGACCTCTAGTGTGTGTGTGTATTTACGTTTATATTGATATTGATTTTAGAGAGAGGAAGGGAGAGGGAGGGAGAGATAGAAACGCCAATGAGAGAGAAACATCAATCAGCTGCCTCCTGCATGACTCCCACTGGGGATCGAGCCTGCAACCCAGGCATATGCCCTAACCAGGAATCAAATCAAGACCTCCTGGTTCATGGGCCGAGGCTCAACCACTGGGCCACACCAGCTGGGTGAAAATTAAACCTCTTTTTGTTTTTAATATTTTTTTTATTGATTTCAGAGAGGAAGGGAGAGGGAGAGAGAGAGAAACATTAATGATGAGAGAGAATCACTGATTGTCTGCCTCCTGCATACCGCCCCCCCCCCCCCCCCCCGACTGGGGATTAGGCCTGCAACCCAGGCATGTGCCCTTGACCTGAATCAAACCTGGGACCCTTCAGTCCGCCGGCTCTATCCACTGAGCCAAACCAGCTAGGGCAGACCTCTTTTTAAAGTACTGGCAGTTGGCTTATACTTGCAGGATGGAGCTGGGAGGGGGAGTGAGAGGGGGTGGAGACAGACCGGACGAGCGGAACTTCTGGATAAGAACTTGTCTTCTATATTTCTCATTCATCCAGTAGGGACTTCACTTCTACCTTTCAGTCAGGACAAGCAGTCAGGAAAAAATTATTACATTCCCCTGCCTGTCCTTTTGCTTAACGGAAATGCCGGCACATCTGTTGCAGTGATATTTTAAGTCAGCACTGCGTGGTCGGAGCACTCTGCCATCCTCACGGCCTCCTGAGCTGCTGGCTCCCTCCTCTGAACCTGCATACGTTTCCGAGGTGGGGGAAGACAGGGTGTCTGAGCTCAATAATCAGGTGCCTTCTCCAGAACAGAAACTCATTAGAAACATCTGAGGGCCCCATGTGCCCTGTAACAGGGGGAGACTGCTCAGTGGGGAAAGGGAGCCCACACAGGTCGGTCCTGGCAGCAAAGGGACTGCACCCCACAGGCTCCCTAGCACAGCCCCCCTCCCCGCCAGGTTCCCCTGCCCTGCCCTGCCCTGCACAGCCCCGAGGACAGGGCGGGATTCCACAGGAAAACCAATGCATCTCCAGGAGCCAAGGCAGGTGACCCTGCCCCTGTCACTTGGTCAGAGGTGTTCCGTGGTCTCCCCTGTGTTACACCCCACAACTGACACTCGGCATCAGAAGTTAGAAAAGGAGGAGAAGGGAGGAGGAGGAGAACCCTCTTGACCCGTTCACTGATCCCCAGTTACCGGACAAACTGCTCAAACCCCAAATCCCATATTGTAACGAGGAAGAAGAGAGAGCTGAGTGAACAGAGACAATCACTTTATCTTCTTAAACTGCTCAAGGATAGACTCTTCTCTCAAATTCTCAAATGATTGATAACATTTAACCCAAGTGAATCACTTTGAATTCCTAAGAAACTACATTTTTTCTCCAAGCAGGAGGTCTGCACTGATTATAGACATTATGATAATAATGAGTACTCAGAATTATTTCATTGTCATTATCAGTATTTACGAATGCTGTTTGGTGCTGTTAAAATTAGCGATAAAGACAGCTAACCGTTAGGTACACTCTTTATGAGCCACCATTGTAAGCATCTTTAGGAAGGAAGGCATTTGATCTGCACAACAGTCCGAGCAGGCACACGGCTTTGTCATCTTCACTTCACAAAGGAAACGCAAGTTCAGAGAAGTTAAGTATAAAGTTAAGAATAAATAAATGAAAATATATGCACACATATGTACATACTAGTGACCCAGAGCACGAAATCGCACAAGACCCAGGACCCCAGACCCCGCCGCACCGCGGGACGCCCCCGAGTCCTGCTGAGCCATGAGACCCAGAGTCAAGTCCCCGCCCACCCGAGCACGCCTCACAGGCAGCCTCCTGGTGACTGGTCTTTGGTCATTACAGCGTTAGGACCACTGGGTTTTTATTATACAGATAATGGCAGGAAAATGACCAAAATAAACAAGTCATGATATGACCCATGGTTATTTATGAATTGTAATATTCTGCATAATTTTCTTTGCAGCACGGTTCAATTTTTCAAATTTTTCACGATGCTGCAATGTTTTAACATTGGGGGGGGGGGGGTGGGGGAGGGAGTCAACATTATTTAAAAATAAAATCATGTCGGTTCTGATTCTTCATGTAGTACCAAGGAACAGAGCCTCGTAGCTGTGCGGGAGACAATGTCCCGATGTAAGTGATTTCTGGTATTGGTTGAAGGATAGAAATCAAGTTTCATCCTGAGCCACTCCACAGCTGCCCCCCAATCCCCCGCTCCCCGCTGTTCTTGAGGTCCTGATTAACATGTTCCCCAAGAAACTTCCAGCATGGTTCCAGGCCCATGATACCAACAGGAGGTCGTCTAAGAGGTCGTCTAAGAGGTCATCTAAAAGTGCACACGTTTCATGGATATTTTCCAATGTGCACTCAACGTTGCCCAGCTAACAACTCTGCTTTCCTGGAATGTTTGAGATGCCCCTGCCAATGACTCCTTCACTCCCTCCCCTCTCCCTAAGCTCCCCTTCCCCCCTGCTTCCCCCACAGGGGATCTTGCCTCACATTTTACTGAGAAAATCTAAGCAATCTGCCAGGAGTGCCTTCCTCTTCCCACTACCAAGGGCACAGCCGACACCTCTATGCTCATGTGCTGAGTCTTCCTGGTACTGACACCTGGTTCATGCTTCCTACAAAGGCCATTCCTGCTGCTCTCCATCCCTGCTCCTCTCGCCTCCTCAAGTTCTGTCCTTCTACATGACCCCCCTTTGGTCTGCTCCATCAGGCATTCTCTCTGCAGTAGACCATAAACTTAGGAACCTCCATGACCCTCTGCCGCTCTAGCCGTGCCCACATTCCACTGCTCCATGCTCAGCACAAGCTCTGGAATGAAAAGGGGGTCTGCAGTTGCTGCCTCTCTTCTCCACTCCCCCCCCCCCCCCCACAATGATGCTTCCATCCTCAGCCCCACACTCAGTGTCTCCAGGTGCTACCCATGCCTCCAGGCGGGGGGCCCAGGGATCACTGCCCTCACCTAATCTTCCTTATTGTCTCTGCGGCCTTCAATACACCGAACTCCTCCCTCCTCCCTAAAACACTGTCTTCTCTAAGCTCCCTGACTGGCTCCTCCTCTAGACCCAAGAGTGTGCCCAGGGCTGTACCTTCCCTATGGCGACCTCATCCAGCCCATGGCCGTCCATGTCATGTACCTGATGATGGCTGCCCAGCACTCACACCTGACTGCCTTCCTCCTGGACACAGAACAGGCATCTCAAACTCTTCATTTTCCCCTTCCCAAGCCTTCTATTGCAGGAAACAGTGCCACTGTTTAACTGGCCCCAACACCAGGGCCGTCCTCACATCCCCCCTCAAGGAGACCCACATCCATCCACCAGGAAGACCTGGGGACTTGCCCTCCAAACCTTCCTTAGACCCGCCCTGCACCGGGCAGCCCCCGCAGGGACTGTTGCAGTAAGCTCCTGACCTGTCCCTCGCCACCCCTGCTGTCTGTCCTTGGGCAGCGTCACTCCTCACCTGGAAGCCTCTGCCTCTGCTTATCTGTCACTTGGGCTCACAGAACAAACACCGGCAAGAAACGGAACTTCACCATTTCACAGCCTCTTTTCGTTTCTCCAGTCAGGAGAAATTAAACATTAAAATTGTTAATGGTCTTATTGTTAAGAATCTCTGATAACCTGTGTCCACGTGACTGAGATAGCACCATTTTTCTTTCTGCCAGAGTGACTAGTCCCCAAAACCAGCGTGACAGGCCGTCTGGCCTGGATGCCCCAACAGCGGTCCCCACACAAGAGCAGCAGAAAGGGAGGACCGTGCTCAGAGCTGGCAAAGCCACGGCGGGCATTTGATGAGCAGTTTTATTTACTGTGCCCAACGGCCAAAACAATGGGCGAGAAGAAACCAGGCCGTCCAGAAAAGGGCTCTTACATATTGACAAGTTAGGAACGCTGAAATGTTTTCAGTAGAGAACATTATGATTCACCTCTTATAGGCTGTGGTGACCTTAAGATAACTGTGTATCTGTTCATTTAGTTAAAAACAAGACCAGCGCATGGCATAAAAATATATAAGTACTGCCAGACGTTATAAACTAAAGTTACCCCAACGCTAATTGCAGTGAGCGCTCGAGAATGACTTCGTCCATCATCAGCATACATATGCCTCCTTTCTGCGTACCTCTCCGGGGTCGCTCCAAGCAGAAGGCCCTCAACCTGCCTTTGCACTGATGCTGTGATTCTGTAACGTCTCCAGGCGGCACATGCCACGGTCTTACTGACCGCTCACACTGTCCTGTCACATGCATATGCACTAGGCCCGGCTGGTAGACAGTTACCAGCTTTCCATTTCTTGATTATTAAAAACAATGATGCACACAGCCCTGTGTGTGTGTGTCTTTATGAGTCTATCTACTGGATAAGTTCCCAGCAGTAAAACTGTCAGGACAAAGACACATATATTTTAAACTTGGGTGGAATCAGCTAAACTGCCTTCCAAAGTGGCTGCTCCAATTTAATATTTTCTACTGATTAGAAAGACAGAGAAGGGGGGAGAGAAACTTCAATTTGCTGTTTCGCTTATTTATTCATTCATGGGTTGATTCTTATATGTGCCCTTCTGCAGATCGAATCCACAACCTTGATGTATTGGACGATGCCCTAATCACTGTACTGCCTGGCCAGGGGAGGCTGTTCCAATTTATACTCGCAACACCACAGCAGCTGGCCTCACACCTTGATTACTGAGGACAGATTTTCATCTCTTCTGAGAGAGAGATTGAGTTTCTTCTTTCATGTATATCTATATCTATATATTCATCTATATGCCTTTACCTATATATCTATAGCTATAGATCTATGTATGTCTCCATATTCATATTTACATTTATCCTGGCTCTGTCTGCCAGGATAAACAGATACACAAACATACAGATCAACAGACAGGGAGAGAGACAGATATATAAAAACAGAGATCATTTTTGCTTATAGATTTTGGCCATCTGTTTTGGGGCATTCTAATTCCTGGAACTTGAGGAATTAGCACTCTATCTGTCATGCATATTGCCAACTGTTTTTCCTAATGCGCTGGTTTTGAACTTGTTTCTGGAATTCTTTCCAAACATCAAGCTTGTGTGGTTTTTATTTTGTCGCTGTCAAATGTGTCAATCTTTTCCTTTGTGGCTCCTGGGGTTTGTGCTGTACTTAGCGAGGCCTTTCTCACTGCGAGACTATAGATAGATTCACTGTAGGGACTTTTTAAAACAAAATTTCAGGGAAGTAAAACCAAGGGTCTGGCAACCCCAAGCTTCCTCAAATACAACAGTGGCCAAATGCGTATTTATACGCTGCTTCAGGCAACACGTGACAGATTCCACTTGCACTGCTGCCATTCCCAGGGCAGGCACAGGGAACCGCTGCTCAGCTGCACGTTCGAAAATGCCTCAGACCCTGGCTGCTCAAACACACCCATCTGCGCCCATTTCCTGGGCATGTCCATAGTTATATTTCCGTGGCACTGGGGAGAAGCCATGACACCTGAGAGGCACACATGTTTAAGATGACCACTCAAGGCACTGTATAAAGTGTGCAAGGCTGCCCTGGCCAGTGTGGCTCAGTGGATAGAATGTTAGCCTGCGGACCAGGGTCTTGGGTTCGATTCTGGGTCAAGGGCATATATCACAGTTGCAGGTTCCTCCCCAGCCTGGGCCCTGGTCAGGGCTCACACAGGAGACAACCAATCACTGTGTTTCTCTCACATCGATATTTCTCTCTGTCTTTCCCTCTCTCTTCCACTCTCTCTAAAATCAATGGAAAATTATCCTCGGGTGAGGATTAACAAAAAATAAAATAAAATAAAATAAAATAAAATAAAATAAAATAAAATAAAATAAAAATAAAGTGTGCGATGCAGAGGAGGGCCACCAGCCAGGTGTAAGGGCTTTTATAAGAATAACAGTGCAGGTTGTTTTTATAGATCTTCTCTTATGAATCCCCTATTTTGCTAGGAACAATCAGAAAGGGTTGTTCTATCATAGAGGAAGTCAGAAAACAAATTCATCAACCAAAGCCAACACAAACAGCACCTCTGATAGTTTTGTAAAACCCAGTACAGCTGTACATCTGTGTATGCATGTGCATGTGCATGTCCTTGTCTCGCTACAGAGAGCCAAGACAGATGCAAGGGCTGGAAACGCTGGTGTAACACCAGCTGCTGGTTCTTTATGACGCTCTCTAACACTTCCTAGCCAATGTGATGGAGACAGTTATTTTTAACCTATTTTTAGTACACATGTAAAAAGTGAAAGAGTTAGCATATGCTGAGCCATATTTTCCAGTTAAACACAAAATAAAAAAATCCCCCAGCAACAAGTGAACTTTACAAATTCAAAATATCTCACTTATTATACAGTAATTCCCAATTCTAGACACTGTGGCTACAGCCAAACTATTAAAGCGCTCTCTTAAAATGCAGATTCCTGGACCCCACTCCTATACCTCATAATTCAGCTTCTTATTAGAAGGCCAGATATTGGCATTTAAAAAATGTTTTTTATTGATTTATGAGAGAAAGGAACAGGCAGAGAGAGAAATATCACTGATGAAAGAGAATCTTTGTCCGGCTGCCTCCTGCACCCCCCCTACTGGGGATTGAGCCTACCACCCAGGCATGTGCCCTGACTTGGAATCGAACCATAACCTCCTGTTTCATAGTTCGACACTCAAACACGGGGCCACACGTGCCAGGTGACATCAGCATTTTTAACGCTCCTCCAATGATTCCTGTTTGGGGAGCACTGCCCTTTAGGGAATGTGAGCCAGTCTTCTGCAGGTGGACTCCATCTTATAACACTGCCTTGCGCATGGGCTTTCCACCCGTCCCTGATCATGCTGGGACTGCCCGGGTCACTGCCTGGGCAGGACAAGCCCCACCGCGCTGCCAGGGCCAGGCCGTGCCACAGCGTCTGTAAGCTCACGCTCAGGGTGCTGGGTAATCCCCCTCTGCCCAGCACCTAGCCTCCTCTCAAGGACTGGCTTCGCCTGTGGAAACTGGTTCATGAGCACATGGCAATAAAAAAGAAAACGGACTTCTTCTTTGGCCTAGAGAAGGCCTAGATTTAATAAATAAACACAAAGAAACTGAGCCTCTCTAATTCTAAGATGAAATAACAAGCAAGATGTACTCTTTCTGCCCAGCAAGAAAATGAGCAGCTTTAGCAGGATAAACAGAAACTATAAAAACCAAGGGAAACTGTGGTCTTGAAAGGTCAAATTAGCATGAATTCTTGCTGACTAAAGTAAGAAGATCAATGCTACGTCAGGCAAAAATGTCTCAGCTCATCATGCAGCCGCTGAAAAATGAGTCTAAATTATAATTACCACTAAGTGGAAAAGAAGGCTTCGAAAGGCAGTCCAGCCAACTCCGGCCACGCGCTCTGTTGAGCTCATCACTGGGTTTAGGTTCAAGATGTGATTGGGTAGAATGTTTAGGGGATTTTTAAGCCTCTCTAATATAATTTCCAACAAGAAAAATCTGTGGTAGTTACAGTCCCCACAATTTAATTTCAGCCAGATGCCTTTCCCTGTTTTCACATTTATTTTTAGCCACCACATGGCTGCAGGAGAAACTGAAAACGCCAGTTAGACACAGTTTTCATCGCATATGCAGTGAAAATAGTAACAGTTGGTGTATTTTCTGAAGATTAGTTTTTTTAGGAAAGCAATAAAAATGCACTGTGAACGGATATAGTTCAAATATGCTAATGGTACTACCTAAAGTATCTACAAGGAAGTGAGAAAGATAAAGATAAGCAATGCAGCCAGTAGCTAAATATTCTGTAGCATTTGGTTTAGCAGCTTTTATTTGGAAGACTTTAAAGGTGTTGTATCCAGAGTCAGCTGTCAATGAAACAGCAGGCGTGCAACACTTCTTAAACTACATTTCTATGAACTATTGTAATGACTGACCAAACTAGAAAATGCTTAAACTCTCTCTTACACACACACACACACACACGCACATGCACACGTACACGCGCACACCCTCTGACTTTAAGGGGAAGTAACAGGCTGCCTTTGGTCTTGTTTGCTTTGTCTTTTGTCTGAATTTGCTCCGAGGGCGCCGGTGGGCATGTGGGCAGGTGGATAAAAGCCAGTCAGTACAGCTGGGTGATCCCATCTGTACTATGAGGACGGTGGAGATGACACACAAACTCAAACGGAAAGTCACTGTATGTGTCTGCACTTGACCCGGAGGGAGGCTTGCCTGTCTTGTAGTGGGAAATACAGGGAGAGCGTTCCTGATTATCCGCAATCTGCGTGTGAGGATGTTTCAGAGACCTTCCGTTTCCCACTAAAATCATCTTCACACATGAATGTCCACAATCACATGTAGAGGAACAGAAGAGGAAGTGTTTACGGGAAAGCTACACACGAAGACCTACTCACCGGAGACTTGGTTAATCGAAGGATGGTGCCATTTTTTATTTCATTGCGATTCTGCAAAAGAAAACAAAGTCTTTGTAAATCTTCCGACAGAAGCTTGGAAAGAAGAGAATAAAGGCGAATGTACTCTCCTGAATACTATAGTAAGCATCCTTGTGATTCCGTTTATCCTCACTTGAAGAATTTTTAATTATTTCTACAAAGAACTAGTTCTTTAAGAACTTTAAACTGGCTCCCAGATGTGCTAATTTTACATCAAGTCACAGACAGCATTCGGCACAGAGGCAGTAAATAGGGGCCCAAGAATAGCCAACCAAAAAAAAAAAAAAAGCAATTTTGAAAGGTTTTTAAGGGACTATGATCTAGTAATTCTACTAACACAGGGGTGGATAAAAGCAGGTTTACAGTTGAGAGTGTGCAAAACACAGAGCTAATAATGCTATTGTAATGATCATAACCTGCCGGTCCTTATCCATACCAACGGCTGTGAATCTACTTTTGCCCACCACACAAAAATTTGTACATGAATATTTATAGAGACATTATTGGTAATACCCCAAAGTGGAAACAGTCTGAATGTCCATGAACTGAAGGATGGCTAAACAAAATGTGGCAGGCCCAGTCAATGGACTATGACTCGGCCATGATACGTGCTACAGCATGATAAACCTCGAAAACATTGCACTAAGCGAAAGAAGCCAACACAAAGCCCGCACGTTGTATGATGCCATTATGGTATATGAAACGTCCAGAATCGGCACATCCACAAGACAGGAAGCCCTGGTGGTTCCCATGGGTGGGGAGGGGAGGGGACATGAGGCGGAATGCTAACGGGGACAGCAGTTCTTCTCTGAGCCATGAGAACCTTCCAAAACTGGTGGTGGTGATGGTTCCACAAATCTATGAATATACTAGAACCACTGAATTGAACACTTGAGGAAGGCCCGTTTCGGGGGTGTGGATTATGTGTCATTAAAGCTGCAAAGAGCAGACAGGAGCAGAGCCGATCAGTCAGTCTGGGCAGTGTGTTTGGGGGAGGCTATTTGAGGGAATGTTCTGAGCTCTCCGTTAGCCTCTCGGAGAGTAGAATTTCACTGGCAGTTTTATTTGAGGCCAGTAATCAGCCTTCAGGAGACCTCCCGGGAGCCACACTTCACAGCGCCCACCAGGAGCGGTGAGGCCAGGAGGTTAACAAAGGGCTTTGAGGCTCATTCTCCTGCTTCCTCTAAGACAGGCCGCACACTAGGATTTCCTCAGGACGCGGCAGGCACACCGAGGTGGTGGGAAATTTCTTGGGGTCTGATGCCAAAACCACTTAGCTCACTCACTCTCCCTCAGGCTTCAGGCCAACACTTTCTCCCAAAGAAACCCTAAGCTGCGCATTTCCTACCGAGCACAGGAGGCCTGAGGGCCCAGCACTGCGGAACCAGACCCTCCTGGGGAATGCCAGCCCGATAGATCGAGAGCATCCCCAGCCATTCCCCCGGGCCGTCCCTCCATAAAGCAGCCTGCTCATCACGGGGAGTACGCAGGCCAGGGCTGAATGACCAGCTGTGCCAGGCTCAGCGATGAGAAGGCGAAATAAATTTCAGTCATTTAAAAGGTCTCCTTTTGGAGATCAACCAAAGGACTTATATGCATGCATATGAGAATAACTAGTGGACACAAGACGCTGGGGGGTGGGGGAAGCCGGGGGAATGTCAAGGGGGAGAAAAAAGGAGACATGTGTAATACTCTTTGTAATACTTTAAGAAATAAATAAATAAATAAATAAAAATAAAGGTCTCCTTTCAATCCTAAAATCCTGACTCTATGAGAATTGGGGAGGGAGAGAGCACATACTAATTCTAGAATATTAAAGGGACAAGTTTCATACCTCTTTCCTGCTCAATTTCTAAATGAATTGAGAAATAGAATCAGAAGATGAAATGCTACAATATCCCATTTGTTACTAATTATGCAGAATGAGGCTCTGCGTGAGAACAGCAGACAGCTAACCAAACCCTCAGATTAGATGCCTACTGAGGTAAGACCTAAGGCACCTTACCTTCCTTCCCAAGAGGAAAAAGGGGCCCAGTTTATTCTCCTCAAATAATCAGTCCAGGAGGGAAAGAACCCAGGGTTGTGAAGAGGCCAGGAGGGTTTAGCACCAATCTCTCCTCATGGAA
This sequence comes from Myotis yumanensis, assembly GCF_028538775.1. Taxonomy (NCBI): domain Eukaryota; kingdom Metazoa; phylum Chordata; class Mammalia; order Chiroptera; family Vespertilionidae; genus Myotis; species Myotis yumanensis. The sequence continues at coordinate 80,058,336 of NW_027223760.1, forward strand.
ACTGGAGAGGGGATGAGGCATCCTAGTAACAGCAGTAAACTAGCCTTTGTTGAAAGGCACTGGGCTGAGGTTTCTTTTTTAGGGGTAATACCAATTTAACCATCATCCTAACTCTGTTCCCATTTTAAAGATAAGAAACCGAAACTGCCAAGAGAGAGAGGGTGAGTTACTTGCTCAACATCATGGAGGGGAGGAGAGGGAAGGGGAGGGGAGGGGAGGGGAGGACCTGGCGGGAGGGGCTAGACTCAGTCTCCCTGGCAACGAGAGGAAGACCTAGAGCTTGCATTTATCCTCCGAGGGGTGAGTTCATCAACTGGTCAGCATCCATGAGAGCACAGACGTAAAAGTGGTTTTAGCTAATACTCTGCAGACTCCAGGGGTCCCCGTGAGGCCCACGGATGTGGGGCGCTGGGTGGGAGTCTGGGGTGAAATAAAGCAGCGGGGCTCCAGGCCCCATGTTGACTCCTAACGTTCTGAGGTCCAAGTACTGGTTCTTTGAAGAAAGGGTCCTGAGGACTGCTTGTGAGAAATCATAACAGTATTAAAACCATGGGCAGCCAGAGCTGGGTTCAAATCCCGCTGTGTGTACTAGCGCAGGCGACCTCATCACTCCCATCCAAGTCTCCGCTTCCCCAACCAGGAGGGCGAGTCATCGCGCAGAGAATGCAGTGGGAACCAGACTTGGCGGTGCTCCGTGCCTCGCGAGCAAAGGGCTGGAGAAGAAGAGCCACCGCGGCTGCTACACAGAGAGCAGCACCAGCCCTTCCGCTGGGCTCTCAGTCGGCAGCTCATTAGCCTTCTCTCTCTTCCTTTCCCGCGAAAAAATGCTTTTTAATCAGTGTTGTTTTCTAAAAAATATATTTTATTTATTGATTTTTTACAGAGAGGAAGGGAGAGGGATAGAGAGCTAGAAACATCGATGAGCGAGAAACATCGATCAGCTGCCTCCTGCACACCCCCTACTGGGGATGTGCCCGCAGCCAAGGTACATGCCCTTGACCAGAATCGAACCTGGGACCCTTGAGTCCGCAGGCCGAAGCTTTATCCACTGAGCCAAACCGGTTAGGGCTTAATCAGTGCTTTGTACTTTGGAATAAAAAATATAAGTGAAAGAACTATTAATACAGGTATTAAAAATTTAAAGGTCCCGCCCTGGCCAGGGTGGCTTAGTTGGTTGAGCATCATCCTGTGCACTAAAAGCTCACCAGTTTGACTCCCGGTCTAGGCACATGTCCAGATTATGGGCTTGATCCCCAGTAGGGGGCATGCAGGAGGCAATCAATTGATCTCTCTCTCTCATATCAATGGTTCTCTCTCTCTGCCACTACCTTCCTCTCTCTCTAAAATCAGTAAGAACATATTAAAAAATAAAACAAGCAAAAACTTTAAGGTCCCAACAGAAGGCCAGACCAAATTCAGAGAGAAAAGCGCTGGTGGCCGCCTGTCTGGGAGCCTGTGTCCCGTCAGAGAGGTCCCGGGACCTCTCGCCGTGGGCTGAGGGCACCTGCGCACTGAGGAGTGCCGGCTTGGCATGGACACCTGGTGACGAAGGAAAAGGCTGCGCTTGCTCTGATTTCATGCATCCCCTGAGCAGAGGAGAGCATCGCTTTAGAGCAGGGTCTCCAGGCAGGGCAGGCTGCAGTGGACCTCCTTCTACCTGTGGAA